>NC_089874.1:118755000-119065000 GCF_040182565.1 Anser cygnoides | reverse complement strand
CAAAGCCAGTTGGAGTTTTGCCCTCAACTCTTTTGGGGCCAGGAGTCCAACCGTCACGTCTATGGATAACATAATGCAATTTCTTTAGGAAGCCAAATGTTAGCTCTGTTGTACTCGGTTGTAAAACCCATTGTACGCATCCTTCATTTAGACCAATTTTTTTTCAATGGCCCACGCTAGGATTTTCGTACTAGTGCCTGCTTTTCTCCACTGCAGATCTCTTGCTTTTTCCTGCACAGGCAGTTCATTCATGCAGTCCTGCAGTGCCCCATTCAAGCAAATTCTTTGCAAGTTATGTAATGGTAGGGCAAGAATCTTGCATTTAGATACAGAGAAGTGAAGTCAAATAAAGCAACATCTAAATGTAACAGGAAGTTTAATCAACAGCAGTGTTCTGCTGCTAATCCGTGATCTTAGCCTGTTATCTAGAAAAAAGAGTTTTGTGTACCTTTAAATCCGCATTTGTTTTATTTAGAAGACTGGAAATGTGTTTGTCAAAGTTATAAATGAAGAAACGCATAATGTAGTAAAAACTGCCAACAGCCCAAACCCAGAGAAGCATGAGCAGGAGCAGGGCGCGAAGCTGTGCCGGCTGGTGTCCTCACCAGCAGGAGCTGGTGTCGAGAGAGAGGGAGGGCACTGGAGGGGAGGGCATCAAGGGCAAAACGGCCTGGGAACTGCTGCATCTCGTTCAGTGCTGTGGTTGCAGGTTGCACACCTAAAATGGTGGAACTTGGTCAAATTTGTGCCGTAAGCCTTTGGTGGGCAGCACTGCTACAAGTCGTACCGTGGGTATGAAAGCTTTGCTATAGGAGCTATAGAGTTTTGGCTGCATTAAGATTTCTGACCTCACCTGTGTTTCAAAACTAGCTCTCAACAGAGAGTAGAAATGACATTTACATCATTACTGAAACCAGTGGTACTCAAGCATGTTAGGCATGAGGCTTGTGTACGGGTCCTTTCAGTCTTAATGAAGTATGACCACTTCTTTCTTTCTGTTCCCTGTAATGATGATTTCTGTCAAACAAATTAAAAATCAGGGAAGACCTCAGCTCCCTGCTCATCCTTTGATTTCTTCACATTCAATGGAATTCTGTGATGATTTCAGGTGAACTTATATATGTATTTTTTTCCCTTACAGTAATTTTGGTATGATCAGTTCAGGGTGCTGAGCTGCCGAATTAATCATATCAGTTATCAGCAAGTTGCTTGCTTACTTCTAAACCATTTTGCCTGAACGTTACTCTGAACATTGCTTCACTACTTACAATTAGTTGTTTTGTGATGGCAGCGTGAGGTCCTGTAATGCGGAGACTTGCATTTGTACTAAGAAGATAAGTGAAATTCTGTGCCTTTAGAAGTAAAGGATTAAAAATACTTTGTCCTTTTTTCTATAGGTCTTAATAACAGCATATCTGCTCACTGGTCTTGTTGGTGTGGAAGTTTGGCAGAAGCCTTACCTGTTTGGTTATTACATTACAGATGTATTAGTAATCTTGCTTATAGGTAAGTGTCCGGATCCATGGAAAACTTTACTGTTTTTTTAATTATTTTGAATAGATGATTCTTGTATTTCCTTTATAATTTCTTTTTCCTTTTGCAAGTGCTGGCTAGTCCAAAAGCTACGAGAATAGATGTGATTAATAGGGTTAATACTGGAAAACTTTAAGCTGGCAGATCATTATGGAAATACTTTTTCCTTGCTGAATTTGTATCTGTAGTACTCAAATAATACAAAAACTGTTCCTTAGTTACATGTGCAGATGAATGCTCTGTACTGGTTGTTTTTCAAACACTGTTTTTCTCAGGAACTGCGAATGTCGCTCAGGTAAAATGTTGTTTGCATTTACATATGGTGTAAAATTAATGTTTTGGCCTGCAGCACACGATGATCCAAAACATTATGCATAGAAGGAAGAAAGGTATTATTTAAATAATGTTAGGCAGCATAGGTGTAAATCTTAAGAAGGTCCTAGATGGTTTCTAGGCTATTTTTAGAATTACTTTCAGAGCAGAAATGATGCATTTTTCATACACAGCAATGGCCTATTTGTTCATTACTTGATACTGTCAGTGTAGTTTGAAATAAGCACTGAGCATCTTTCAACTGCTACAGCTAGACTCAGAACAAAGGATTTACATTTTAATGAACTAAAACCACCGTAGTCTTAGCTAAAGATGTATGCATGTGAAATGGCTTCGATGTGTTGCTTGAAAGGTGAAGAAATCAGATTTTATATATATATATATATATATATATATATAAAAAGAGACTTTTATATGAACATACAAATTATGACAAGAGGGCCCCAAAAGAAGTGTTTGGCACAGGCAGGGCAAATAGAAATGCTTTCAGGCCTTGAGCCACATAAAGGACTTGGATAAAGGTGTTTGTGCCTCCAGCTAGGAGCTACCTGAGCTTTTCCTGGGGGTAATCCTGAAGCCACTGCGCTGACACAGGTTCTCTTCACCTTTCCTGCAGAGATCCAGCAGATGCTGTGCCCAGCCTCAGAGGTGCTTACCAGCGTTCACGGATTTTAAAAGGCTCTTTGCAACCACCCCGGGCTCAGGCTTTGCTTTCTGTTAGCAGCATGTGCAAGGACATGTTTTTGACAGCCCTTTGTGCTCTAGCCCGGCTGTAAAAATGACCATGTGCGACCAAGGTTGAGTGGTCTTTTTATTTGTCAAGCCCGTTTTGTGTGCTCTATGGAAGGGAAAGAAAGGAAAGGGAAAACCCAGCAGCTGCCCTTTCAGTTGGCAATGAATGATTCAGAAGGCCAGAGGCGTAGCTAGGAATTGCCCTCTGGTGGCTGCAGGGCCGTGAGGGAGGGCAGAGGGCTCTGGAGGGCCTGCTGCAGGTCCGGCAGAGATGGTGGGTGCTGGCCTGCGAGGGAGACGTGTGCTGGTGGTGTCTGCCCGCAGGGACCAGCCCCTGAGCACCCTCCTTCCACCCTACGCACATCGCTGCGGCTGCTCCTGCTGTCAAGGCACATGACAGCCAGTTCAGGGAGTGAAGAGATGACTCCCCTTGCGCTTGGGAAGCCATGGGCAAAGGTTTAACTCAAGCTAGTCAACGTATTAGGAAGATTTGTGCTAGGAAAGCACGTCGGTGTGACACAATCTGCAGAAGCAAGCATCCTTTTTCATACTCTACTGTAAAGCAAAGCTTGATGGAATAGTCCCTCGGAGTAGGGAAGAAGCACCACTTGTGCCTGATGTGGCATGCTCGCGTGAATGGATCTATAAGCAGAGAACTGGGTACTTCCTCCATCATTGTCCCAAGCAGAGCAGATGTAACTAAGAGCCAAAAACCTCTTTAAAAACACTGTCCATCACACACTATCTATAATGCCATTTAACAGGGTGACTTCTGCAGCTTAATTCAAGCAAGTTATGGGTTGAAAGTGTGCAAGAAATGATCTTGGTTGACTGCATATTACCCCATTTATACGGCACTTAGTAATTCTTTTAAAAACAGAGACTGTGTTTAAATGTTAAAAAAGTAGCATCCTTCCACTTAGGATCATGCTGATCCAGAAAGGACTTCAGCTTCATCGCAGGTTTGAATCTCAGTTCAGCAACAGTGATTAAAGTGTTTATCATTGGATAACCTGCGTGCAGTGAGTATGGATACGTAAAGTTTTTAGAAGCTTCCAGTAAATCTCAGGACCCCACTGTGCTGAAAAAGTGTCAGTCTAGTCTATGCCAAGGGCTGAGCAAGCAGGAAGATTGAATTATTTTCCCCCCTTGCAGAGGCTGCAGCAAGTGTGCCTTGCTCACTCCGGGAACCCCCTCTCCAGCACGCTCAGTGAAATGCCTTTGTGGCTACTCAAAAACCAGAGCGATGCAGTAGGGCCTCAGATGCTTTTTATGAGTTTGTTTCCCAGGACCCCGAGAGGAGCCATTAAACTGTAACTGGCTATCCTTAACCCTCTGGTGGCGTTTAAGAGCCACCAGTGCTCACGCTAACAATGGGGCTACATGTCTGCCTCCTCAGTACTTGGCGCAGCGTGTGCCTGCAGCTCCGTGCTTTCACTGTTCTGTACACAACAGGAGCTCGACTGCCGAGCTGTCCCTTTCCCGAGAACAGCTGGGCTTTAGCGAGTACCTTTTACAGCGGGAAGGAGTCCAAACGAGAAGCACAAGAGTGGAGTTTTTCAGATGTCTTTCCTGGAGTTTCTGGGAAAAAAAAAATGAAAAAAGAAAAACACGTATAACCTGAGGATGAACTCCGCTCCGAGCACATCCCCAGTGGAAGCTGTGGTATCACCAGGTGACACTCACCCACTGAAAATGGAATTTTTATCAGGTGCCAGAACACACAAAGATATACATAAAAACCGCAGCAATGCCAGTGTTTAGATTAGACGTTTTAGGAAAACCTCCCAAGAGAGAGAGTTTTACATATGTCCCTGCGAACTGTCTAGCACACTGTGAACACCTGTACGAAGGTCAAGTCTTGGGCTGCTGAAGAGTGCCCTTGGAGGACTCCCACATGAAGCTGAAAAACTTCGGCGTAGTATTTTATGGGAGGTCTGCTATCTAGCAAAGGGGCAGCTGTCATTTTCGCAGGCAGTGAATGCATTTCCATCCTGAAGCTCCAGTCCTTAAGCCCCCTAACACACACCTAGCTAAACATCAAACAAAATAAGCAAGGCTATTCTTATGTTTCCAGAGTGTGTTATCCTGGCTTCTGGACAGAAATGTTTTTGTTTGTTTGTTTGTTTGTTTCTGTTAGCATGAAAGTAGCCAGACCTTTCTAAAGGTATGTGCCTGTGTGCTCAGCTGCAACCAATTACTTCTTCTCTCAGCAAGGCTTTTGTGGCTGACACTCCAAGAGCCCTGCTGGGATTTAACCACCACTGTCCCATAGCATTATCTGGCTAACTCGGGTCTCTTCAAAGGGCACCACTGAGGTGAGAGCTATAGTATCAAGAAGAAGAGAAGGCTCCGGGGAGACCTTATAGCAGCCTTCCAGTGCCTACACGGGGCCTAGAGGAAAGCTGGGCAGGGACTCTGTGTCAGGGTGTGTAGTGATAGGACAAGGGGGACTAAAAAAGGGGAGATTTAGGTTGGATATAAGGAAGTCATTCTTCACTCAGAGGGCGGTGAGGCACTGGCACAGGCTGCCCAGAGAAGCTGTGGCTGCCCCATCCCTGGAGGTGTTCAAGGCCAGTAGTACCCAGATCCAACCAGTGAAGCTCATGCCAAAGCTGACCCAATTTTTCAAAGTACAGGTTTGAACATGAAATGTGAATGGTGTACTAACAGCTGTCAGAGATCGGAAACTTGAACTTTCTTTTAGAGATGAGGCCAAAGTATTCAGAATTTTTTCCTATGATGTGTACAGGACTGTTACAGACCTCTGCAAGGAGTGTGTGTGACTTGAGGTGCACTCATTCTCTGAGCTACTTAAGTATATGGAACAGGGAATAAGTATGTAAATGAAAACATATTAGCAGCAAAAAGGCTAAGCCACACCATTTGGAACATGCCAAGTATTTGAATTTTGTAATACTGAGAAAACATAGTTATCCATCTAAAACAGTGCCTTGTACTTAAATAGTGTCCTCTATCATACGTATCGAAGGAGGACACCGAAGTCCATGCAGACGGTAGTTATACAACAGCCTGCTCTTTCTTCAATGTCATGAAAGGTTTGGAAGGCCATGGTTAAACAATGTTTTCCATAAATCCATTCAGCATATCTGCATCAGAGCAGGCAGGCAGATTGCTTTTGGCTGGAGCAATCTGGACGTGGTCCTCTACCTCTGCTCTGGGGAGCAGCTGCAGTGAGGCACCTTGCTCTCCCATAAAAAAACTGGTGATCCCATTAGCCTTCATAACAGTGCAAAGTACTGATCACAAAGTCAACTTAAATGCACTTCTGATGGTGGAAGGAATTTTTCTTTTGCATATTTACATGTATTACTTATAAATGCTTTCTGCTTCGTGCCAATAAGTCATTCTCTAGTGTTTTCCTGGAGTTCCCATTGTGAGTTAGCTGATCGTTTCACCTCAGTGGTGGACAGTTCAGTGATTAAATGTTAAGTGATATGTTTTCCAAACGTTACCACTCCTACAGGCCCTGACTAGCCTTGTTTTAAAAGTGTAGTTAACATGAGTTGGCTTCTACTTGTCTGTCACCAACTTAACATTTATTAAAGCATTGTTGTGACAGATTGTACAATGCTACTTTGAAGTAAAGGGTGTGAAATACTCACCTGTCAATCAAGATCAATATAAAAAGCAATGTTGGAGTAACCCATCTGAAGCAGTCAGAACAATAACCCAGAAAACAAGAGCACTGGGGGCTGGCGGCAGTGTGGTTTCAGAGGATGCTGATCACAGGTGGGAGTGGGATTGATGGTGTTGACCCCATGATGGTGATCATAATGATGGTGAGGAGTCATTTCACATGCAGCGAGCGCCCCACAAGAAAGTCAAATAAGGGGGCTCACCCATCTGAGCCCTTCTGGAAGGCAGCCTTGGATTTTCAACTAAGGGCACCACGTCTTAGGTGTTTGATTTTTGCTGTACTCAGAAAAAGAGAGTTAAGCTTACATGGTTTGTAAATAGGACTACATCAAAGCAGCAGCTACATCCATAAACTAGTTTCTCAGTCTATACTAAATCCCTCCAAATACTAGTTGTTAGCTTGCAGCTCACTTCAAAGAGATAAATGCAGTGTGGTCTTTCCTAGACTCTGAAAATAAGCAATGAAATCAGCAAGCATGATAAATGCATCCCTTTACAGTCCTTATATTCAAGAAGTCTGAGGTGCTAAACATCCAAAACATACATCAGCTTTGTGCATGAACACAGTGCTTATGTCTGCACACTGCTCTTAATCCATGTAAAATCATTTCATAGTGTGTAGGTGTGTTCAGGTGTACTTTTCGTCTGTCCTTATATTGCTTAATGTATGCAGACTTTACAGGATCAATTAAATCTGAAAATTGTATATACATTTTCTAGGAGTTTTTTTTTTTTTTGTTCCCCAATTACTAAGTGGTTCTAAGACTGCCATTTTATATAATAATAAAACATAATTTTATAGCTACTGGACAGCTCAACATGCAATTATCTGTTTGGACAACCAATTAAGCAGTTGTCTTCTCAAGAAATGCCAGGGAAAATCACGCAGTTCCACAAAAAGCTGCTGCTCCAGTTATAAATTCTAATGAAGCCGACTTTCAGGCGCTGATCAGTGTGCTAAACATTCAGTTGCTAAGATTTTTTCATGTGTCTCGCTGCTCTAAATGTGGAAGGCATTCAGAAAAAATGTGGAAAAAATATTTAAAAGACATTACAAGATAATACTGATACCTACATTTTTTTTTTTTTGGTGTGTGTATAGTAGAAAAGGAAGGTAAATGGCAAATTTAACAGCCCATTTTATTAAAGCAAGCATTGACTATGATGAATTATTAACCTAGACAAGTACGGGATATTGAAGAATAAGAGAGGAGGGTGATGGTATTTAATTTCTGGACTGAAATGCACCTACAACTGTTAAAGTGTTTTTGTTGAGTTAAATTTCTGCAATATGTGAAGTCAAACGTCTGTGCAGACCTCTTCACTGCCTCCAAATTGGGAGGAGGATTCACTGCTCTGGGACTTGTGTATTTGAGGAAGGACAAGCGGAGTGGAAAGGTACCCATCAGAAAGAATTTAGAATAAGAAAGGTGTGGAGAAGATAAACAGCTAAGATAAGCACTGCTCTTCCTTTGAAGCAGCATAATTCGGTAAAAACAGAGCTTTCGTTGTCCTGGCTACCTACTTAGAATTGCTTTTTATCTAGCATTGTTCAAAATCTTTGTAGTTTGGTGTGTTCAGGAGCACATTCACCTGAGATAGGTTTCTGGCTTTGCTTGAAAGCCAGTGCGGGCCTCTTTTGTTGGTAAATGGAAGAGCATTGTCTAGAACTGGCAGCAGTGCTGGCATTCATTTCTTTGCAGGTACAGCAGCCACACCAAGTAACTGCATTGGGCCGTGGCACGATAGCCCTGCAGCCTGCTGGCCTTCAGCAGGCTTGGGGGCATGCTTTAAGATGCCCTCGTATAACTTAATTACATTACTGCCAGTCTAGTGTAACATCTCAGACAAATGTAGTACACTATCTGTCACGTTCGCTTTGTTTTTGTTTGTTTTTTAAATTCGCTCAGAAATATCCCACAACTAACATCTTACAGTTTGGAATTGAATTTGAAAGCACTAAATGAAATCTAAAGCTGTTACTAGAACTGATGGGAATTACCTTTTTGGTCCTTTCTTTACACACATATATATGCGTATGTCTGTGCTTATGTATCTGTGTTCATAGGTATATAAATCTGTATGCATATATGTACAAATTTGGAAAACAAGATATGTCTTTATTTCTGACTTATCTGTAATCCCGAATTCCTGAATGCATTGTTGTTTTTGTTGTTGTGTTTTAATACAGACAAAATAATTCCCAATAAAGAGCTTTGTAAATGCTTGTTTCTCTGAAAAGAGAGGCAAGATAGCGCAAGGCTCAGGATTTGGGCTTGATACCTTCAGCCTAGCATGACACAAGAATTCCCTGTGTGTATCTGTGCCACCCATCTGTGCTTTAGTGTTTCTGCCCCGAGAGCAGAGCTGTTTTGTTACTGTTGGGCTTCAGGATTTAAATAGGCTAGGGAAAACATTAAATGTGAAATTAAAAAGTACTGCGACAGCAGTGATACTTTTAATAAATACTTGTGGAGTTCTATTTTATATAGTGTGATAAAAACTTCTAATGCACTAAGCTTGATTAAAAAAAAAGATTTTAAAATAAAATAGGCCATAAAAAAAAAAAAAAAAAAAAAAGCACCGACACCGTCCCTTGGGCAGTGCTAAGGTGGCTGAGTGCCAGAGGGACAGCCTGGTGGCTTTCCAGGCTGCACCTTTTGTTCCCTGGACCAGCAGGGAATGGCAGCAATGTGGAAGCAGCAGTTTAGCTCCTGGGCACAAAGAACTCCTTAATGCCAATTAAAAAGCAGACTTAATGAGTACCAAAAGCAGCCCCCGAGCCAGGCCTCCTTAGCTAAAAAAAGATGGGGAAAGCAACATGTCGTAGGAAATGATGGAATTTTGAAAATCCCATAAGAAACAGGGGAACACCCTTTGCCTTCCCTACCGCATCCTCAGCTCTCACTCCGTTAAAGGGAAGCTGCCTCAAAATACAGAGGAGTAACTGGTGTAGCTGTCCCGCTCAGAAAGCGACTTTTAGCTAGCTTGGGGATTGTTTGTGGTCAGTGTGTTATTTCTAACTAAAATGGCACTTCATAAAAATAACAAATCGTTGGCAACCATTGGTCTTTGAATTCTATTTCTAGTTCCAGTCTCTATTTCTGTTCCTCTTGGTTGCTTTTCTCCTAACAAATCAAACTTCAGGATTGCAGCAGGAAATTTAGATTTAACCTCAAGAGTCAATGTTTTGTCTCATGTCTGCTCTAATGTGATGCAGATGTTGGAACTGCTGTACGTAACTCAAGATTTTATTGAACTAGCCCTCCCTGCCTAATAGAAAACATAGCTAACTGTAGTGCACATACAACACAAATAATTCTGAAGGCACTACGCTTGTGAATTTTATAAATATATTTACAAAATACTTGGGCTATTACTTCGATTGCACAGCCTTCAGCTCTTTGATACAGAGTTTCTGCAATGGTAAAGAAGCAGAGTTCTTTGACCTATCTGTTTTAAGAAGCAACAACAAGTAAACACGTGAAAATGCAATACCTGAAATTATTTACAGCCTGGACATTGTTTTTCCAGTTCTTTGTTTCTTCCTCTTTAAAAGATAATCAGAAAGACTGGGGAAGGAGAATATTTATTGCATCCCTTTTTATGTCTTTTGTTTTCCAGCAATCCTGATCTCCACTGTTCCTGCTCTTTTAGTTTGCCTTCTCTTGAGTTGCCACTCTGGCCATGCTAAAGGCTTAGATATGTCTTTGCTGAGGACTGAACATTAAACGCTGACATTGCTTGAGACTCTGTTAAGCCATGTTGGCCCCAGTACAAAGTGCTGTGAAATAGTTCTTACCTGTGTCCATTCTTACTGCCTTTTAATTTGCCTAATTTCTAATAACCAGGTAAAAGTTTGCTGCCCTGACTCTACTCTGCATTTCTTAAATTAATTTTTGAAAGGTAAAACCGGAAAGTTTACAATATCGGAGTGCTGTTCTTCCCCATAAAAAAACTGTTAATTATGTATGCATTTAGTGCTCCCTCAATAATCCTTATGCCTTATATTGTAAAGCCAGGCAGAAATATACTACATAGAGCAATCTCCAAGCAGCAAACAAAGCAGGTAAAGGCACTTGATACACAGAAATTGGGAAAACCCAAACCCAAACCAGAGAGCTCCGTAGGGAAACACGTAGAACATGGATGTCACAGCTCAAAGAGGGGTTGTATACATTCTCACCCACTTAGGCTGGCTAATATTGTTGCTTTTTCTTAAACCTTGAATGTCAGCTTTTAGCTGGAGTCTTTCTTTGTCCCTCGGATGGACCAGCAGCCCGTGTGTGGGTGTTGCACTGTGTATCAGTGGGTCTTCAGCCAGCTCCAGGGCTCTCCGCAGCAGCAATGCAGAGAGACACAGCGTTAACAAAGGCACATTCCTTGTCCTTTGTCAGTTAAAGCTGAGCTCCGGAAAGGTCACAGCTGTATTTAAAAAAAAAAAAAATCAGACAAAAAAAATCATCCAAATGATATCATGAAAATTAATTCATTTACACTATTGTTTCAGCAAAACAACTCATTATTTTAATCTCAGTATATTGAATTAAAAACCTATTATTTCCCCACTAATGTGGGCAGCACTGTTGGAGGTTAATTGTCCTTATATATTCCACTGGAAAGCTTTTGGCGTCAGACTCGTCTCTTTCTACATGAACAGAGATCAGCTCATGCTAAATGGGGCCGTGATCTTTCTTGGGTCCAGCAGAGGAACCTGTATTACAAATAGCTGATCCTGCCGACTCATTACATCGTAATTTTTAAAAATCTTCCAGCTACTGTCACTCATTACGCAAGAAAACCTGTATCAGCAACTACTTCTAGCACCTAAGTCTTGGAAAAATAAGGAAGGTTATATTATTGAGCCTGCAAATGGAGTTTGCATCCTGTAATGAGTACTGGAACACTGAGTCATTTCTAAAATGGCTCACTAGCTCGGTTATCATACAAGAGACTGTGAGGTTGTCAGTGCAGAATGACTGTAAATCATAGCATATGAATCTTCTTTTTTTTTCTCCTTCCAGGCTTCAGTTTACTTCTTTCATTTCCACAAACACTATACAACATTCACAGGTAAGTGAATTAATATTATATAAGTACTACCCCCTCCCATTTAATTCTGTGCATGTAATCGTTCTCTTACATGAGAAATAAATGTAATCTTTCAGCCAGATGCTGTCCTGAATATGTACTGTAGGTTTTTTTTTTTTTTCTGGTCAGCTTTCAGCATCTGACTGGTTTCTTTTCCATGTCTGTAACTCCTCTCATTTTTCTTTGCCTTGCCATTCTCCGGACAGTCTCACACTGTTCCTGGATGCTGAACTGATGAAAGCCCTATGGTTATAAACACTGCATTTTATTTGCAACCAAATGTGATTCGTAACTTTTACCTGCCCTAGGTAACATTCTGTAGCTGATCATTCCCACTCCATAAAGGAGTTTATTGTCTTTCAGATCCTCCTGTAAAACCCCTCTCTCTCTGAAGGCTGCAGATAATTGCCATCAGATATGGGCCAGGCACGTGGCGAGCTATGATTACATCCAAGATTTGGCTTGCTGCACCTAGAAATTTTATACACAGCTCGGTTATACTCTGATGGCCTATTTTTATTAATGCTCTCTGCCTTCCTTTAGTATTTGGTAGCTCGTTTCCCTCATCTGTCACATCAGGTCTCTCAGATACTTTGTTTCTTGGAGGAGGGACTGTCACTCCCTGTCTTCAGGAATTAGCAGGAATGAATATTAGCATTTGCATTTTGGAGAGACTCTAAGATGATAATGTATAGTTCCTACACAGCCCCTTTCACGTTGCCCTATAGCCCTAGGGAAGGAGGTGGGGGGCAGGAAGGGTTGAGGACCTGCAGAAAGGCTGGGCTCTGGGGCAGGTTGCCTGGGGCAGCTCCGGGTGGGGGCTGGAGGCAGTGGAGCAAGGGGCTTTGCTTCAGGGAGGACTGGGAGAAGGCGGACAGCACCGTGAGCATGTCAAGCCCTGGCAGCAGCAGCATTTACCCTGACGAACATCGAGTTTTTGCTCTCTTTCTTCTCATTTTGGGACTTTTGTTTAGCATTTGCCATCTCATGTCATTATCTGACACAGGTCTTCTGGTGGGATTTATTGTTCCCCTGAATAGAAGAGCATTGTAATTCTAAACATCCAGTCAGGGTTGCTTGAAGAATCCATACATGAGCTATGTGGCGTTGAGGGATTTGAGATTTTCAATAATCTTCTTTCCTTCTTCATCCTGCTGCCTGTTCTCAGTTGTTATTTTATCAGAAGTATGCTCTGTTTTGGAATGAGAAAAATATTTATTGGATTTTTGTCTAGCTGCTTTTATAAACACAAATACTCAGAGATTTTGAACAGGATATTTTGCAGTACACTTCAAACACAGAATCGTTCTTCTGAAATATATATATGAAGAAATGGTTTAAGGATAGTGAACTTTTAGTACATCAAACCTCCTACTGTTTTTATAACTTCTCAGTGAGTTTTGCTTGAATGAGTACGCAAGAAAGATGCAAAAGGTAGATGTTACACTTATCTTTTTTTCTATCTGACAGAAAATACACTCCTTTACTACCAATAATACTGTTATCTCTAAGAGGCAACTTAAAATGTCCAAGAAAACACAATTTGTAATTAATTTTCCATTTCTTTAATTAGTAAAAAAAAAAAAAAAAAAGTGTCTCCCTACCTTTAGGTTGCACTTTGCCAATGATGCAGGATTGTCTAGCAGCACCTCTGCCCAACCGAAACAACAGCAAAACCTGCCAGCCCTCTGCATGGCTGTGTTGTCACTGAAAACGTGGGGCATATCAGCTGAAGTCATTACATGTCTCACATTAGAAGGTTCATTATCTAAAAATATATGTTTTGACTTGACAAGTCTGCATGCTGTGCATGTGGACGACAGCTATGGTACCAGAGCTACTGCAGCTCACGTTCTCTAAGCCTAGTGGTCCGCTGCCAGACAACGATTAGGGAGGGGAGCTGAACAGAAGCTGTGCAAATAAAGCAGTATAATTTTAGCCCAGAAATTAGTGTTCGTTGGGTATCCTACAATTTCTCTTAAAAAGCCCGGGTACCTAACACATTTGCACAGGTAGTTGCGCTGCAAGATGAATTCTTGGGCTGAGTTCAGGCTAGAGTTTGAAGTTACTGTGTGGAAATAGAATGGATAAATTTTCTTACTCCATAAAATCATTGTATTTATTTACAGAGCACATCTAAAGAAAACACTGAAGAATGGTTCTTTGTATGAAGGACTCCTACCTCTTGTGTCACCTCTGTTGCTATTCGTTCTTCTTACAGTCTGGGTGGTTTTATCTCCAGGCAACATATTAGCAAAGCAACCAAGATTATTTTTATGGATGGTTGGGGTTACTTTCTCAAATGTTATTGTAAGTATGTTTGTGGTGGTGGTATTATTTAGAGACAGCTTTGTGTCAGCGAGACTTCTATTTTTACATAAATAAACAGAAGGGAACAGAAACTGTAGTTAAAATTCAGCAGAATCGCCTACACCACGCCTCTACCTCTGTGTTACGCGCTCTCTTACAAAAATATATCACAGCGGTTGTCTGGGCTGGGGACGCTTACAGTGCTGCGGTACTTATTCTACTACAGCATAACATTTTAATGATTTCTTCCCCCCAGGGTTTTATGAACAGCCCTGGGAAGGCTTCCCTTCCAGAAATCTAACAGATTTGCACCACACATAGGCAGAAATGTAAAATGAAGCTCAGTGTAGGCACAGACTTACCAGCAAGAGCTGGGGGTGGCTGTAGCCTTTCCCTCCTGTTTTCCCCATTAACATGGCACGCGCAGTCCTGTATCCTGCACATCGGCTGATCCCACATCTCCCCCTCACCGTTCAGAATAAGGCCATACCACCCACAGTCGTTTTTAGGGGAAGGTGTGAAGTGATGCAGGAGCACAGTGATGGCTCTCTGCCCAAGGGTTGCTTTCTCCTACACCACATCAACACTGTTTCCAATTTCCCCCCCTTTAATGCCAATGGAGGCGACACAAACCTTGGTGAACAGCATGGGCAGCCAGGCAGTAATGCTGGCCATTGCAAGTGACGCAGGACTTTCTTCTTTGCAGGAGGCCTCGTGCTTCTTTTCTTGCCAGGAGAGTAGCAAGTGAGCAGCAGCTAAATAGAAAGGTGTTCCTCTGGTTAATGCTAAGGTACCCTAAAGGACAGCGCCTGCTGGCATTTTCAGAAGGCAGTCTCCATCGCTATTCAAAATCATGTCACTGAGCAACGCTGCGTCCAGTGTAAAAAGTGGAAGGCTTGAAATGCCTTGGGTTGTGAGAGAGAGCTTGGAAAATGCAGGATATTAGAAGGGAAAGCAGAACCCCTGTAGAAACTTACGTTCAGGAATGACAAAAATAATTGTGACACTTGTTATATATATTCTATAAATATATGTTTCTGAGGGTCACAAATTGAACAATTCCATCTTAAGGACTTCATCTGACAAAAGTTCATAGAACCATAGAAGAAAAATAGTAAGGCAAAACAGAAGTTTCTCAGTAGACTGCAGTTTCGTAGGCACTGAGTATAGTGCATATACTTAAGGCCTTGCTTTTAGTTTTTCCAAAACATCCACTGCAGTACGAGAGGCTTACATGAATTAAAAATGTCTGCATGTTAGCTGAAGGGTATAGCATTTTAAAAGCGAGCATTAAAAATGTATGTGTATTAGTTGTAGTTTATCACGTTTTAAAAGTGAAAAAAACAAGCCTGCCTTTCCTGTCACCTCCTCTGGTACCTCACGCACCGTTCCTCCAGCAGCAGGGGGACGGCTGTCAGCGCCATGCTGCGCTGCTCGGTGACGGCCTGACATGCTGGGTTTTCATTATCTGGCCTGCAGACCCCAGGCTGCAGCCCCTGCCTCGCTACCTGCCGCTATCTCAAGCTCCTCGTGCCTTTGTTAGCGTGCCCAGTTGCCCTGCAGACCTTTTGGCTAAAGGCCTGGCTGCGGACCCGGCCTCGCAGCTGCACGAAGTCAGGGCCTGTAGGGAAGGTGGCGGCCTCCCACCTGTGGGCAGAAGGAAGGGCCTCCAGCCCGTCCTGAGAGACAGGACGTTTCCAGCATTTTTGGTTAAACTGAGGAAAAAAAGGCCTAAAAAGGAAAGATGCTTGTCCCTCGGAGGGATAAGGGAGCTGCAAAGCCCTCAGAGGCAAGTGTCCCCACTTGCGTGAAGGGTTCAGGCCCCACAGAGGAGACCTTTAGCCGTGACCACAGTGGGGGACTGAAGCGGCTGAGGTGGTGGCCCCCTGATGGCTGCCTCAGGAGATGTTTCATGAGGAACCTCCTGGGGAGATCTTAAGAGAAAAGGCACTCAGGGCCCACCTAGGGGCATAAACCGCAGAGATTTAAATCCAGCAGTACCAGGGTAGCTCGGCAAGGTGGAGGCGAGGGGGATCAGAAAGCGCAGGGCATAGTCCCACAGCGTCACCCTTCCTTTCCAGTCTGCCTCTCCAGACCTGAGTATTTTCATCTCCTAATGGGGCCTTGGGCTGACTTTTAGTGTGAGAGAGGCAGTGCTGCAGGACCAGGAGCTGAAGAGGGATAAGGAGCTGAGGGAGACATACAGAGCCCATTTTGCAGCACTAAAGGTGAACTGCTCCAAATACGCCTAAGAAGTCTTCACGAAAAATTGAGTATCACACATAGCATGGCATAATAATGATTTAAAATAATGTGAAATCCAACCTTGGGACAAGTGCAATCATTCAGCCAAAAAATATAGTGTATATTTATGTATTAGAGAGATTTCTTAAGCAATCTCTGATACCCTCTGGAACAATTTGTAAGGAGTTACAGAATTGGTGCTATTCAAAAAAATTCATCGTCAATACCGATAATTCAAAGTAAGCAAATAAATTTACATTATGTACGTATGCTTACTTTTTGCATTATTGAAAGGTTTATGTGTTTGTTTTTTTTTGCATCCTTCAGCGTCCATTGCACAAATAGTAAAGCCACTATTTTCATTAGATTTCAGTCAGACTGCTACTCCTTCTGTTACAGGATTTCAAGCACTGTACAGGGAATGATTTTTTTTTTTTTAATTTTTTCACTGTTTTCAGGATGCATAAAATCTATTTGTGACCACCTTCAAATTCTGAGCGAAACTTAAATCGATAAAAAATTCCTAAATCACATTTTTTTTTTTTCCCCGAAGAGAATGTATATGAGACAAATGGCTTAAGGAGTCTAAAACAGGTAAAAGGACTCGAGTGCCTAACTATATACATCTGAACTTAACTGAGTTCATCTCATGACTGTTCAAGATCTCAGTAAAATTAAGCTAATTGTTTTCAGTTGAGTCATGCATTGTATATTCATTTTTTTCTGCCAGGAAAAAAGGGATCTTGGGATCCCTTTCCCTGGGCCCCAGCTCCATCTCCAGGGAGCTCGTCTCTGTAATCGAGCCAGGGAAATGGTGCTGCCCAGGTGGGTGTTTTAGTATATGGAGTAGTGCTAGGAAAGAAAAACAGGATTTGAAAGAGGCATATACTTTCCCTCCCTTACATACGACAAACCAGAATATATTCCTGCCATGCCATGTGATTAGAATACCACTGTGCTCTCCTAGTGACTAAGTGGTGGCAATTTGATTTGGGATTACAACTTTATGAGACTGCGTGAAAGCACCAAGTGTCAAACAAACTCCCCTTTTGCAAAGCTGGGCTTCAGCTCATAAAGTGCAATGTGTCAAAACATTGTCTCCCTAAAAGAAGTGTGTATTTTAAATTACTTTCAATAAAGTCCTTTAAGAGTCACAGACAACGAGGAACAAAGTTTGTCATCGATAGCCGTTTTCTTAGTAGAAACAGGCTCCATTTTGAAGTCTAGCCTGTTTTTTTCCCCTATCAAAAGCAACCCACAGAGAAAATGGATGCAGGCTGTCTAGGAACATGCCGACCGCCCTGCGGCTGACCCAGCTCTTCTCACCTGGCCACCTCTGTTCCCGCAGTGCAAAGTCATCGTCTGCCAGATGAGCAGCACCCGGCCCGAGCTGCTCCACTGGTTCCTCTTCCCCTTGGCGCTGGTGGTCTACGCAGCCATCTCGGGGCTGCTGGGCTGGGCAGAAGAAGCGGTGCTGGCCGCGTTCACCGCGCTGGTCACGGCGGCTCATGTGCACTACGGCATCTGCGTGGTAAGCGGGCGGCTCCGAAACGGCCGGGCGAGAGCTGCGCGGGGCATGGCGCTGATAAGGGGCCCGGGGATGGTGTCTGTGCTCTCTGGTTGGGGCCCTGTCCAGGAGTCTCAGTTTTAAGTTATAGGTTTCTTATGTGTTTTATTTAGTCTAAAGTTAAAAAAATAAAAAATAATATCAGTTTGCTGCTGGCAGTGCCTTTTTGTGCATGCAGCGGCTTCAGTGATGAATAATTCCAATGAAATGACTGGTATTGGCTTCAAAACTATCACAGTCATAATATTTATGGACAGGTTTACATAACAGCTGATCCGTCTGGTATGAATGCCCTCACCCCTTTGCCCTTTCTTCTCCTGAGGTTACTTGAGTGAAAAAAACAGGAAGGTAAAACGCAAAGTAAAATGCATAAAAGTCCTGCAATAAGGTGGCTAACTCTGCTTTCAATCTGCAGGCAAAATAACCGTCCGCATTTCTCATCTTTTCATGGGCTTCTATTTAGCATCTCTCAAGCCGGAGACATGAAAGGTTTTCCAGTTCATTTAGTCTTACCCGCACATTTTTGTGTCTGTTACATATCAGTTTTGTCATTTATTATCCTCTGAATTACTGCTTAAATTCATTTTTCCTCAGTTAATGCCTTTTTTTTTTTTTCTAAAAAGCATTGTCAAATAATCCTTAGGAAAGTGTCTTAATGGGGGCTTACATTCGGATAAAACATCTTGCATGGCAAAGATCCCTCATTTAATAGGGATTTGCTCAGCATTCCTTTATTTAAGATAGCTGTTGGGATGCAAGGATTTTTCCTCCTGCCTTTGCAAGAGGCCTTTTGTCAGCAGAGGTTGCCATTGTAGCAGACTTTACCCAAGCACCAACAGGGGCCAGTCAATGGAGATCACAATGGGATCACCTGGTTAAAATCCGCTATTGAATGAGTGGGCCCAGCTCCATCGTGATTTATGTCGGCTGTGGGTCTGGCCTGTAGCAATTTAACTTCCCATCAGTGTAATGCAAGAGGTGTGCCACGATCACAGCTCTCGTGTGGGGATACTTGTAGGTCCCCATGTACTCCTAGGGCCCCAAGTACACCAGGGCGGTGGCTGGGTCCTCCCCGGTGTGACCGGGAGGAGAGAGCTGGTGAGCTGTGAAGCTCGTACAGGACTGTTTGCTAATCCCTGTGATTTATCTTTAGGGGAGGCAGCTGAGCGAACACTTCAACATTTACATCTTTTCCCTGAAGAAACGCGTCCAAGAATGAACACCTGCACTATGGTCAGACTGTAACACTTGACATGGAGATTTCCAGCTCTTTTGATGTGATAAATAGTGGAATTAATCTGAGTAAAATAACCAAAGAATAGAATAGTCCAGATACTCGAACAACTGCGACAACGAGCTATGCAGCAAGATGCTTCATCTCAGAGGAAAATTCCTGTCCAGCAGAGACGTGTTTACCAAGTTATGCTGCTGCTAATATTTATTCTCTTCCCTAATGCCGTGTCACCTTCTCTGAAGCTTTTGTCTTCCTCCTCCTTGCCACTGTGCCCAAAGCCCTCGATAAAGCCATGCTGGGTTACGTGGGATCCTTGGTGTTTTATAACCAGAACTGGTTTTGCCCAGGCTCTTCACCAGTGAGACCCCAGCAACGCAAACCCACCCACTACGTCCTTCCCACTCAGACATCTGTGCCTGCTGCAGTTTCCATATTTGTTTTCTCACAGCTCAGTTCTTCCACGCAGTCTCCTGAAGGGCTTACGCACATTCAGTCTTTTCTTCACCTCAAACGAATGTGTGAAGAGACTGAGATCAGAAAGCTATGGGCACACTGAATTATTTTTGAAATGCAGGATCCCTCCCCCCCAGCATTAAGATGAAACTCAGCTGACCTGTATCTGTCCAAAATGCAGGCTCCATACCGGAGGCGCTTGCTTTTATACTTATTTTCTATGCAGTAACAAGCACATTGTTGATATTTAAGTAGCAACAAGCAATATGCCCTACAAAGGTAACCAGCTGAGAATAAATTTTGCCAACAAATGCTTGAATATGCTCACGTTTCACTGCAAAGCACACAGCTTTACAAACCGTGAAACGAGCAGTGAAAAAGGAGCCAGCCACGCACGTTCTAAATATTTTCGAACCTCGTCTATCAGTGCAAAATGCTAAGCAAACAATTATTTGCCTGTGTTCTTGAAACAAATTCTTGTGGTTTCAGATAATGACAAAAACAAAACAAAACCAAAAACCAACCAAATCAGACAAGAGCTTTTTTTTTTTTTTTGACATTACACATTTGCATGCAGATGTAAACTGTTCTCTCCATCTATAATATATGTGGGCTTTCTGTGTGCCTTGGAGGAAGAGCCGGGAATTTGAGTTTCATCTCTTTTCATATGCTGCCCTAGCCAAAGGGACTTTGTGGCCTTGAAGCACTAATGAAACAATCTGTCCGCTTTCCCCAAGGTAAGCGTTATATTATATTTCTTGCACAGAGGGGTGAGACTGACTGACTGGCATGTTTATTAAATTGTTAAGTATCTCACTTGCCAGAAGCAGGGCAGAAACACAGGTGTTGAGCCACTGAACTTTGGGTTCACCTTTTTCAATTCTTAGACCTTTTTTTTTCTGGCTTTATCACTGGCCTGATCACTTTTCCCCCAGTTAACATCCTCGTACATCAGTAAGAGTATTACAATTTTCGGATGACCACCAACTAGTCGTATCTTCCACCTGCACGTTATGCGAACAGCCTCACTTTAAGGTTGCCTGTCACAGTAGTCGGCCCACCACGATGTTGGTTGGTAGGGCAGACTTCCCCCGGCAGCAACTACGAGTCTGAGGCAGGCATGCACGGAGAAATCCCACTGTTTGATGAAGTTAAGTATTAATTCATATAAAAGACACACTGATATCAAAGCCTGACCTGCTTCAATATTTTGAACCTGTCCATCAAAAGTATCTGGAGGAAGCCCTGACAAGAATAAGAATACAATAAACAAAAATACCTCTGGATTGAAAGTGGTTGTGCTGGAGGAACTCTGTGGACAGGCTTTCCTTTTCCCTCTATTTTGCACTTATTTATAAAAGCAGTCGGAAATAAGGGGCACAGAAGCTGCACAATTTGGTACACTGTAATGGAATATTTTGAAATATTGCATTAAATGAAATTATGAAACTTGAACTGCCACAAGCTGCCTGCACTTGTACCTTTCTAAACAGAAATATAGCATCACTTTAAAAGGAAATCAAGCTCCAGACAGCTTTTTTGTATTCCACATGAAGACACGGCAAATATTTTTTTTTTCCTTTTGAAAGTAACTTGTCACTACAATCTCTACAAAGACAAGTATAAACAGAGATCATGTAATGCACGATGTACATACTGAATTGTTAGCCGTCTCAGATGGCAACTGGTTCAATGAAAGGGAATAAAAACACTTTGTTCATACGGCAGTGTGGTCGGATTTATTTTGCAAGGTCAGATAATGGTACGAAGATGACCAGAGCTTGGTTTAAGAACAATTTGTTATGGCCAACAAGTTAAGTCAGGAAGTTTTCTTTTGAACTATTTGAACTGGAAAATGTATTACTTCCGTTTTACGCTGTTGAGTATTCACACAAGCCCAAAGACATGCCTCCCCCACGTCTTACGAAAAGCAATGCAACTAGCTCTGTGCACACAGGTTTGGGTGCCCGGGTTGGAAATCGGCTCCTCTGGTCCCTGCTTCACCTACCCCCATATTAGAAATGTTCCCAAAGCGGGGCCGGGCCCCTGCCCTGGGGTACCTGGAGGTAGTGGGAGGATGGCAGGAGCTGGTCTGACCGCGCGGTGGTGGCACACAGCCAGGTGGCTTCAACCTGTGGCAAAAAGGCCTAAAACAGGTGACTTTTAGGTACTGCAAGGAAGGTTCATCCCTGAATCCCTTGGCCCTTACAAAAGGTCACTGGGTGCTTCAGTGCCTTTGCTGTTGTGCCCTTTCCACCTCCCAGCTCCCTTAAGTTTTGCTTTTGATGTACCAAAACTAAGTGATGCTACAGGAGATTTAGTACTCTGAAACTGGAAAGCATTTGCCATAAAAAAGAATGTTCTGTTTACATGTACATATATATATATACACACATATATACATGCATACATGCACCTTTTTTATTTGTTTGGTTTTGGTAGAAAGTGATACAGTTGCTGGGCTCTTGGGGAAATAAATAGACACTACCTGCAGACACAGGGTAAGTGAACTTATTTTTTTAAAGCAGCTGTCTTTTTCTTCCTGCTCCCATATGCACTCAGTAACGAAGCAATTAAATATATGTATTTTAAACAGAAAAGTATTGTTTTAGAATGTTTTGAAGTCTCTAGAGCTAGACAGATTTTAACATATATTTTTTTATTAAATATGTAAAAAGATAAACGCAAGTCAAGTTATTCACATATTCAGACAAAAATCTACTCTACCATGCGACAATTTGTGGATAATGTAAAATGACTGATACATCTGGATAAGACTTTTTGTATCTATTATGTCATTACTCATCTATTTATAATTAACAATACATATGTTTACATTCCTTTCAGTTTACATTTAATATATAACCAAAGCTTTATGGTGTGCTATTTAGTAAAGGTAATTACAAATGCATATTAAAACCATAACGGAATAATGGGTTACTCGCAGGGGGGTGGGAGAAAGGACAACTCTTTCCCCTTTCAGAGCATCGCTCTCCCCTCAGCACAGCCACATTTCTAGTGCCCAGGAGGTAATTTACTGCCCCGGCTCCCTGATCAGTCACTTGCTCCTTGACACAAGCAGCGAGAGCACTACGCTCCTCAGACCAAAACCAGGATGGAGAGAACTTAAGGAAATGAAGTTCAGCTGTTGTTGTTGTCGTTCTTTAAACCTGCTTCAGAGAGAAAAGTTCAGAGGCACCACAGCCTGACCACGAACCCCTGGGAGCTCAACAACCCAACTGTCTGCACCTTCAGAGAAGCGTTTTCTCTTGAAGTGCTCTCCTTGCACCTGCTCGAATATTAGCAGGAGGACAAACTGCAGTAATCAGACTGCTGCTGCTGATTAGGTTTATAGCCTGATCCCAAACTCCCTGCCCCATCAGAAATCCCCTACAGGTTAAAGGACGTTCTGGAGACTGGAAAAAAAAATTAGTAACTGCTCTTCAGTTCAACAGCATTATGAAGAACTACCGTTTATTACAATGACAATTGTAATAAGTACATAGGTTCTAATAAACACAGATACAATGAAAATGACAATTCCCCCATCTGTGGTGATTCTCGGAAATACTTAGTTTGGAAAATACATATTTTTATAAACCAGATCGTATTTGTAACCAATCAAAAATCAGAAAGGAAAGTGCTGGCCTGCAGGATGCAGTACTTTTGCTATTACCAGGTAGGCTGTGAGGTCAATGCTGGAGGCAGGGCCAGAAGATCTTCAACCCAGAGGGTCTAGAAACTCTATGGGCACGGGGAGCAATCAAGGAAATAGAAATACCTGTTCTAATGTTTAACAGTATTTTATAGATTGCCTGCGGTGCGACACAACAGCAGCGTTCTCACATTTAACTAAGAGCCACTTAGCTGCAAAAGATTTCTTAGGGACAGAAAACTGCACGTGTGCGCACGTGTTGGTGGGCTGATTAATTAAAAACCTCTCTACGGAAGCATCAGCTGGGAGCTCATGCTTTAGGAGCGCACGAAGACCTAAGAAGGTTTAGCTGTTCAACGGGTTTTTGAGTGTTTCAGTGACTGCAGACTGGGTTGGGACTTCCATGTACCTGCTTGATCAGAGGAACAATCCAGAATTAAGAAAAGTCAAGTGAGAGACCAAGAATACCAAGCATAAAATATTCAGAGAGACTAGAATGCACAGTTTCACGATAAAAACAAGGAATGCTTTATACACTTCAAGATACCTGTTTATAAAATACCATCATTTAGAACAGGGCGGTAGGGACCATTCTGGAGAGGAGCACTCACCGCAGGCGCCTCCCGGGTGGAGGTGCTGCTGCACCACGCCAGCCTCGCTGCAGGAGGGTCAGCCGAGCGCAGAGCTGGCTCGCTGCCCCTCGGCCAGCGGGTCTGATGCACGCACCGTCTCCAGGAGGACGTCTCGCTGCCTCTCCACGCTTCAGAAGCGGCCTCAACACCTGCGAGGTGTCCACCGCCCACTCACAGGGAGCTCGGGGGTTTTCAGGGCTAGTTCTGTGGCTGGGTTTCCCCCGTACCTTGCACTAGTGAGGAAGCTTTCCATCTTCCAGACTTGCATGGTCAGGGCAGCAGAGGGGGGAGGTTAGCGAAAAGAAATGTCTGGCCTACTTTGTCCTCTTCTGAGGGGTGGGAAGCCAAGCATGACGGCAGAGATCGCGTCCTGCAGCTACACTTGTGTCAAGGAGATTCCTCCCCTGCATCAGCGCTGAGCCCTCTGCGGGCAGAGCTGAAGCTGGAGGCTGGGACAGGGTTCCTCAGGAAGGAAGAAAAGCTGGGAAATGTTTATTGACTAGTCAGGAAACTGGGAGGGTTTTCAGAAGAAACTTAAGCGGATGTCTGTCCTCCAGAAATAAGTCAAAAAACATACCATGCAGCTTTCTAACAAGCTTTCTAACACAAGGTTTTAAATCTCTCCTAGTGAAACAGATGCTATGCCTTCCACTTCGTGAAGGCGGGAAAGGAATAAACGTGAGCAACACGAGCATTTTCCTCCACAACACACCTCATCGTTATGGCTTGAGCACGACTTCCACTGTATCCCTTTATTCCAATTGACTGAATTTATGCCCCAAGGCAGATGTACTAGAAAACGCCAAAGCACCACAAAGTGAGAGACACAGCTAGTGGTACGGTACTTCTTGCCACACAAAATGCCAATATAAATATGTTAGAACAAGTTACAAGTGTATCATACTTAAGACAAAAAGAAAAAAAATAAATATATATATTTTCTTAAAAGAGCAGAACAAATCTCAAGCAGCCAAGTGGTGAAGTTGCAGTGATGTACAGTAGGTGATGTAGCCCTACAGCCTCTTGGGAAGATACACTGAAAGAAGACTTCTGCAAATGCATCTTGGCAAAGTATGGGTACAGAATGCAGTGGTTGGCTGGCACTCACTATGGTACATAAATGTTAATGGCAGACTGGGAGTGAACTGATTTCAAGTTTGAGGCCACACATGTTCCATTCTCCGGAAGAAAGTTCTCACACAAAATGAAAATTGTCAGAGACGCTGGGTGAGTCAGTACTCCTCCTGCTGCTGGGGCTGTTCATGGACTTGCTCTTCACCTTCATGCTCTTCTGTGTGGCCCTCCTGCAGGCAGAAAAAGACCCCAAAACATTCTTCAGCAGACAGCATTCTTTCTGTAATCTTGCCCCACCGTGCTCCCTCTAGCCTCAAGTTCAACTTTTAACTTTCATTCAAATGAGAAGACATCAACACAAGACAGCTAATAATTCAGGTTTGCCACTGATTTACTTTGACACCCTCATATTCTGTCTCCACCTGTCTCTGTTTGGCCTTTCACAAGGCTATATGAGTTAGATTGCTTAATATTAAACTATGTGCTTCAATATATTAAGACAAAGTTGAAATTCAGAGCTTTTTTTTTAATCTCTGCTGCAATGAAAGCTGACAAAAATAAATGCTAGCTCCTAGGTAACTTAAATCAGAGCCATTGTACAAATGAATCTCTCAGTAGCTCTTTTGCATAATTTTTTACTTAATGAGTTTTAAGACTATGAGAAGTCTGTTTACTGCAATTTGTTGCTGCAGCCTATGGGGCGTGGGCACAGTTAAAAATTCAAAATGGAGTAAAACCACTTCCATGGAGTAATTAGGCATATCCATGTTGATTTGTGTTCGTGACATTGTGAACTGTTTATTGTTTCTCTACTACTTTTGGACTTGCACATAAATACAAAATGAGCTGTTTCCCGAGAAAAGCAGATTTTTGTGACATTACAATAAAATGCATTTATTCTGCTTTTAATCAGTGTATATGCAGTAGTGACACTTCCACAGAAAAAGTGTCAGTTTTCAGCCTCACAGAGTGTAACTGTTCCAGCAAGCGATCAGTTCAAATAACCAGGTAGTGAGATATTCCACAGTCAGATGCTGCATCATCGCACCCTGATGTCCTCCCATTTTCAGCCTGCCCAAAGATTTCTGAGCCTGTCTGCTACAGTTTTCACACAACCTGCACTGCAGGTTTGTATCTCTAAATGGACAAGGCACTTTTGCTATCACATACGTTAAAAATTAAACTCACTTTTTTTTTTTAGGTCAGCTGTACTACTTTCCCAAACTGATATACTCATGCTAGTATAGCCCAGAGTTAAAGGCTATCAAAACCATGATTTTTAATGTTATCCAGAAAATATAACCAAAGATTTGCTAGGCACGAACACATTTTCTTTGGAAAAAGTCCACTATTCGCTTATTTACGGTGCTACTGCTAGAAGGCAGGTGATCACTACTGAACAGCTCCCTCTTGCACATGATTACTATCTGTAGTATTTTCTAGAGCTGTGCCTCTGAATTCCTGTTGTGAGAGGAAACCCTGACTGAGAGAAATGCTGGATCCTCATTGCACGTGCAATCGCGTGTTTAAAAAATTCAAGTTTTTAAACAATTTTCAATTTAGAGACAACAGACCTGGTATCTTGAGTTGGCCTAGATCTATCAGAGCTCAGAAAGGCTGGTTGTTCCTCACAGCAGTCTCTCTATTCCCATCAGGTGTAGCTACAAGTACAGATTCTCTCTAAAGCGCATTTCCATCCTTCCACGGCACGGTTTGCTGAAAAGATCCTACACATCTACTCCCTGCCCTGCATTAGTAGTGCTCAGCTGCAGGCAGCTCTGAAGGGAAACGCTTTTCCAAGACACCGAGCTGCCATTCAAATGCACCCTCGCTGATGAGGTGCCTCTGCAGAACTCGCCTGGCTCCCAGCAATTTTCATCAGCAGCAAGCAGCTTGGACAACAAACTAAGACACTGACACTGCTAAGTTTTCTAGCTGGAGGCAAAAATTGAAAGAAAAAGGAGGCCGTAACTTGAATCTTCCCAGAACAGTTCAGAGCAGCTTATACAATAAGAAAATGCTCCCCTTCTGGCAGCAAAATATTCATATTTCTAAACGGCAGGAACAAGTGAATAAGGTCCCTATCATTTGTTGATACAATAGGAATATTCAGCTGTTTACCACATACAGGAACAGCCAGATTTCAATTGAAAGCAAGCTTCTGTGTCACCCAGGTGCTATTTTCAGGTAGATGCCACATGTATCAGATGGGACAAATGCAGTTTTGCGTCTCATGGCACCCTTGGGGGAGCGATGCCTTTATCGCATATGGGATGTCAAGTCACAAATTCTTTTTGCTTGGTATCCAAAAATTCCATCTTCTGCAATGGGCTGCAGGAGTACAAGAATTCAGGGGTGCACCAGTTTCCAGGCAGAAGCTGCCTGCTGTGAGAACGTGACCCTGCGCTACAGGGTAAGAAAACTGAAGTGTGTTCAAACCTAAGGAGCTATGTGACCTGCTCTGTTATGTACCTGTTCAATAGGCTCCACATGTGCAGATTTTATGATACGCCAAGTAGAAGAGCACATTCATGCAGATTTTATAGGTCATGTACATGCTATCCTTTCATGCGTAATAGGGAAAGCCTCTAACCGCAGGGAGTGGCTTGGGAACCTACCCTGCAGCTCTGAAGAAGAGCAGTGGCTCCCCTCCTGCCAGGCTTACCTTTGATGGAAATGGTAAATCTTATGTGACTACCCCAGAAGTTGCTCTGGGAGTTGGACACGTGCTTTCCAGTACGCGGAGCTTGTATAAATACGTGAAATGGGGAAGACAAGAATCACTCTGCACAATTACCTTGGGACTGTGGAATCTCCTTGAATAGCATCCCCTAATAAGGCAAGTAGTGGAAGGTCTATTCAGAGCATTTATTTCTGACTCAGATCACACGACCATGGCCATCTCTGCCTCCCACTACGAGAGATGCTCGCTTTCGACCCTCAGCCCATCTGCCTCCAACTATTCAGGTGTGCCTGCAGACTGGAAAGCTACTCTTTATCAAAACCAGCTGCTGCGGGGGGTGGGTGCCTCTCCCAAAAGCAGCAACAGATGTAGCGGCTGCTAGAGCAGAAAGATACAAGACCAACTGAATTTCAAGCAATTTGTTTGGAAATGTGAGCCGAGCAACCCATAGATCAAAGAGATCCATCCAACTTCCGCATGAACTGAACCAGAACAGCCTATCTAGGAAAGCAAAAGCAGCAGCAATTTTGCTTCATGCCAAGACCTATATGGCTCCAGCGTTCATAACCAGGCACGCAGCCTCTTCTGGCTCTTCTGTCGGAAGCTCTCCTGCTATAAAACCAGACTACCAAATGCTTTGCATACTATCCAAGGTCTCAATCCTGTCTGTAGCAGCCACAGCATGAGTGCTAGAGGCCACGCTTCCCTGCAACACCCAAATGCATCCTTCTTCAATACCGTTCTCTGACTACTTTGATTTTTTTTTTAAACTAAGAAGCAGAAAGATTACTAAAAAGCAATTTGTAATTAAAAATTACAAAGGATTACAGACTGATCAGCCAAACTTTAAATGCAGACACGACATCCCTCTTGCATAAGCAAAGACAGATAATGAGGAGGTTTAGAACAGAACTGTACCAGGGAGAAGGAGAAGCCTTAAAAACAAGGAACCCAAACAGATTGATAATTGTGCTGTAAGACTCAAAATTCCAGCAAAATAAAGGAAAAAAAAGAAGTCTTAAGAACATAGCCTTTATCGAATTAAATGAAACAAGCTCATGAAGTCTCTTGGTTGAAACTGCACTATGACTTGGAATTCTGAAAAAATAATTATAAGAAAATACAAAAAACCAAACCCTTAACATGAACCTGACAAAAATCCCTCTGGTGCAATACTACAATAACCAAACGTCTGGAGAACACACCTTTTAAGTTCCAAATTCTGTATTTGTATTCTGAGTCATTCTACGTAGAATTCACCTGACAGCCTACAAGTCTCATGGGGGACCTATGAGCTACTGGGAGACTTCAGCACTTGAAGTGCTGTCCAGACTTTTCTTTTATAAGGATTAAATTAAGCGTAACACAAAATTAGGATATATAGAGAGACTTGTCCTTTCTGAATAAGTTGGCATGAAAAATAGGACATGATCACTACGAAGAGTACAGTAGACTCCTGTCAAATTACAGCTATGAAGGAAGAGTTTGAGATCACTATGAAATGGTTATTGGAGGAATGAACTGAAAACAAATTTAACTTAGCCATGATATTTAAGTACAAAGGCTTCGGTCAGGTATGACTTGTGCAGTATGCCTGAGCTGCATTACCTCACATCTCCCTCCTTGGAGAAAAACCTCATGGCCACAGTATCATTTATAACTGCCACGAATCCTGAAAATTAATGCAAACTTTTTTTTCTTCCTACTTGGCCCCGAATATTTAAGACACTCTGAAACAGAGATTACAACAATCTAAGCTGGATTTACCATGCACTTATTAGCAAGAAACCAGGAATGCTGAAGTAGCTTGTGCTTTGGGGCCATTTCCCATCTGGGGCTTGGGAAATCTAAACTGCTGTTACCAAGGGATTAACCCACAAAGTGTGGAGAGATAAGAGAATTTAACTTGGAACAACTTCATTAGACAGAGAGAAAAAACAGAACTTAGAGTCAAAGCAGGCCGATGAGACAGCAAAGTACGAAAGCAAGAAGTAGGCATCAGCAAGGTAACCACACTCTGTGGTTCTCAGTCTTAGCACACTGGGGTCTTGCTTCAGCAAACCCTAGTCTGTCTGCTAAGCTGAAGAGGGGATGTATACCCCAGAAGATAAGGAGATGAATCCTGTCACTGAAAGACAGGAAAAAAAATGAGTGGGGAATGACCTCTGCGTTCTTCCCTGAGAGGTCAGGGCTCTGCTGCTGCTGAAGCGACATCCACGGCCTCCAACTGGAAGCACATTCTAGATAACGGCACAGCTCGTGTATCTAGTTCATGTGCAGGCACTGACGGTGCTTTCAACAGGAAAAGTATTGGAGGGAGTAAGCAGATAACACAGCGAGATGTGGACTGAAGTAGGACATTTTGTAATGCGTGCTGCCGGCACGGAAAACTGCAGGAAGAAACGCAACTAATGCATTCCTTGGCTGGGAATCACTTCCCATGTAAGCCAACAGAGACAGATGTGGTAGGGGTATAGGGAGAAGAGGGATTTTTCTGGCTTTGCTTTATAAATAAATCACTGTTCTTGAATCCAGAAGACATTTTCTGTGACCGCTATATGTATGTAATTCTTTTAGCCTGTTATCACGTGTCTGGCAAATTTGTCTGCTTGTTTACTCCTGCAAAAATAATGGTTTCCTCCTCCTTTTCCTCTCTAGCACTCACCCCACACCACTGAACAAATCCTCTTTCCCCTGTCACTTCTAATCTGAGCAGTGGCCTCTGTCAGTGACAAGCTTGCGTCCCTCTTGCACCCAACATTCGTTTGTGCTCTACTAGTCTATTTTAGAAAAGCATACAATTTAGCAGCTGCTTCAGCACGACTTTTGATATAAAATTTTAAGTCAGCTGACTACTGCTGCAGCAGCTTTGTGGGAACAGATGTAAGAAAGGCTACAGTGCCACAGGGCTACTGAGAGATTAGGCTGATGCTTATACGCTCTGGAGCCAAAGCTATCGTCCAGTGGAGACTGAGGGGTCAATTATCAGAACAGCGCACACAGGGATTTAGTTAGCACGAATAGCAGTAGTTCGGCTAAATCTCTACTGAATCGTTATCCCTGAGTGTATCTGAGGAATTTAGCCAGTATCCTTTACAGCTTCTTGCTTTGTTCAGTGTCTACAGTGCCACGTCTAAGATGCAATGAGATTCTCGTTTAATCTCGCAGACAATACATTTCTGCAATTTTGGTAATAGAGGATTATTGGGTTTGCACACTGAAGAATTTTGCCTATAGCAACAGGATAAAAATGCTAAAGAGCATTACTTCTGCGGATATAATTATGCATTTGGCAACCTGCACTGTACGTACTACAACACTGCCACATGGGAAAGAAGGTTCACAGCTGTAGACATTAAACAGCACCTCTGTGAGAATTTCCCTGCTTTTTAGTTCTCAACACCTTAAAGAACACGAGTAAAACACTTCATGCAGAAAGGTAGGAGCAAAACAAAACTAAGTCTCAGGACCACATGAAATCAATTTAAAATTGTGACACACACACTCCCATTTCAGATTAACTTCAGCAAAAGTAGAAAACAAAACCTACGCTGAAGCAGCAAAAGGCAGCCGGCCTCCCGAGTCTATTCCCCAAGCTGCAAAGTCTGTTTGTGAAAGCAAGCTTCCATTTGGGGGGAGGATTCATGGAAATCCTAGCTGCTACTGCTCTGCTGACCTAGATATAGGACATGACCCAATACTGTGTCAATAATTTCTTTTATAGAATTAAGCTGTTCTGTCTCAACAAAATACACAGTAAGCTTGAACTTACGTGTTCTTCTGAAGCATAAAGGACTTCCATTAGCCGATGGACAAGGTCATTATTCTCTCCCCCATGTTCCTGGCAGAGAAGTTCAATCTCCCTTAATTTGCCGAAGTAGAAATCTCTTTCCTTCTCCACGCCTTCAAGTGCAAGTTTTAATGAATGTACCTGCATACAAACCAGTACATGGTGCATCAGTTGTGAGGCGCACTACAGACAAAACTGTCTAAAATTATGCACGCCAACCACCACCCCAAATATATATTCATTTTTATAGCTTATATTCACAAAAAGTAAATTCCACTTTCTGAAGTGCTAGACCGAATATTACACAACAAAGAACAGTGCATCAGGCTTCCCCCTTGTGCATCGTGGATACTTTCTAACCTTGATCCTTACGGGTCAGTTTCCTCAGTGTTCTTTTACATTGAAACCTAAAGCAGCAGTTCAAGAGTCAGAGCTATTTAAGATCCGGCTTCTAATAAAGCTGCCAGAAATGCAATGTAATGGTAATTAATAAAACATTCAGCACAGGAATTGCATTACTCTGCCTGGGTTAATGTGCAGTTGTTTGGAAACCTACTGCATCTCCTCGCCTAGAAATATGCAGAGCTAGTAGAAAAGCTCATAAAGGGAAATGGTCCAGTTAGGAAATTAAAAGGGCTAGCTGCAAGTGCTGCCGTGTTGTTTTTTCACCTCTTTGCTGCCTCCCCACTTGCTGAAGCATCACAGACCTGCGCCTCAGCACCCTGAGGCTGCCGGAGCATGCAGGGACCAGGAGGTACTACAGGCTTTCTGGTCTGATTAACGTGCTGTCTCGATCAAAAAATATCACAAGTTTCAAGTATCATTTCTTACTGCAGCCTTCCACACAAGTGTCTTTAAGTTATACCGTTGGTCTTGATTTCTCTGCCGGGACTGCTGCAGAACGTGACCTTGAGGAATATGGGGCCGACAAAGAGCAAAGTCAGGACCCCTAACTTCAGAAGGGCAAACTTCCAGCTGTTTGAAGAGTTATTGGATGAGATCGCCTGGGAAGCTGTCCTTAGGGACAAATGAACTGATCAGCGCTGGTAACTCTTTAAGAACACTTTTCTCCGAGCGCAAGAGCTCTCTGTCCTCGTGTGTAACACATCTAGCGGGCAAGGCAGGAAACCGACGTGGCTGAGCAAGGACCTGCTGGTCAGACTAAGGAGGAAGAAGGAAACGCACAGGCAGTGGAAGCAGGGACACGTGGCCTGGGAAGAGGACAGGGATGCCATCTGGATGTGCAGGGATAGGATCGGGAAAGCCAAGGCACTGATGGAACTGAGCTTGGCAAGGGATGGGAAGAACAACAGGAAGGGATGCTATAGGTACATTGCTCAGAAAAGGAAGGCCAAAGAGAGTGTGCCCCCTCTGATGGATGAGAAGGGAGAACTGGTGATGACAGAGAAGACAGATACTCAACTTCTCTCCCGCAGTCTTCACTGAGGGCCAGGTTTCCCATGTCTCTCGTTTCCCTGAACCCATAGATGAGGTCTGGGGGAGCAAAGTCCCTTGCACTGTAAGTGAAGGGCAGGTTTGAGACCACCTGATGAAACCAAACAGGTACAAGTCTATGGGGCCTGATGACATGCATCCTAGGGTCCTGAGGGAATTGGCTGATCCAGTTGCCAAGCCTCTCTCCATCACATTTGAAAAGTCCTGGCAGTGAGGCAAAGTCCCTGGTGACTAGAAAAAGAGAAACACCATCGCTATTTTTAAAAAGGGTAGAAAGGAGGACCCAGGGAACTACAGATCAGTGAGCCTCACCTCTGTGCCTGGGAAGATCATGGAACAGATCCTCCTGGAAGCAGTGTCAAGGCAGATGCAATAGAAGGAGGTGATCCGAGACAGCCAGCATGGCTTCACCAAAGGCAGGTCATGCCTGACCAATCTGGTGGCCTTCTATGATGGAGTGACTGCATCAGTTGACAAGGGAAGACCAGCTAATGTCACCTACCTGGACTTCTGTAAGGCCTTTGACAGAGTCTCACATGATGTCCCAATCTCCAAATTGGAGAAACAGATTTAAATGGTAGACTATTCGGTGGATAAGGAATTGGCTTGAAGGCTGCACCCGGAGAGTAGTGGTCAACGGCTCTATATCCAGGCGGAGGCTGGTGATCAGTGGTGTCCCTCAGGGGCCTGTCTTGGTACTGGTGCTGTTTAAAATCTTTACCAATGACACAGACAGTGGGACCCTCAGAGTGCACCCTCAGCAAGTTTGCAGGTGACGCCAAGCTGAGTGGTGCAGTCAATACAGCGGAATGAATGGATGCCATCCAAAGGGATCTGGGCACACTAGAAAAGCGGGCCCATGTGAACCTAATGAGGTTCAACAAGTCCAAGTGCAAGGTGCTGCACCTGGGCCGGGGCAATCCCAGACATGAGCACAGACTGGGAGAAGAACTCATTGAGAGCAGCCCTGCAGAGAAGGACTTGGGGGTTCTGGTGGATGAAAAGCTTGACATGAGCCAGCAGTGCGTGCTTGCAGCCCAGAAGGCCAACTGCATCCTGGGCTGCACCAACAGAGGAGTGGCCAGCAGGGTGAGGGAGGTGATTGTGCCCCTCTGCTCTGCCCTTGTGAGGCCCCACCTGGAGTGCTGCGTCCAGGTCTGGGACCCCCAGCACAAGAAGGATGTGGGGCTGTTAAAGTGGGTCTGGAGGAGGGCCATGAAGATGATCAGAGGGCTGGAGCACCTCTCCTATGAAGACAGGTTGAGAGAGCTGGGATTGTTCAGCCTGGAGAAGAGAAGGCTCCAGGGAAACCTCACCACAGCCTTTCAGTACCTAAAGGGGGCTTATTAAAAAGATGGAGAGTGACTTTTTGCTTGGTCAGATAATGACAGGACAAGGGGGAATTATTTTAAACTAAAAGAAGGTAGATTTAGATTAGATGTTAGGAGGGAATTCTTCACTGTAAGGGTGGTGAGGCACTGAACAGGCTGCCCAGAGAAGCTGTGGATGCCCCATCCCTGGAGGTGTTCAAGGCCAGGCTGGATGGGGCTTTGGGCAACCTGGTCTGGTGGGAGGGGTCCCTGTCCATGGAAGGGGGCTGGAACCAGGTGATCTTTAAGGTCCCTTCTGACCCAAGCTGTTCTGTGATTCTGTGATGCTGCAAATCATTTATGGGCAACCCAGCTATTACGGATTAAGCTTCATATAAACCATGACTGATATCACAATATATTTTTATACATACATATACATTTACACATACATACGTGCTTGAAAAAGAAGAATTTAGTGGGAGCAAAACATAAATTACTGTACAACAGGGTATACATGATCAGTGTAACGTGTAAGTGGCTCTCAAGTTCAGAAGACTGCAGCGCATCAACCAACAGAAATAATCAGGGAAGAAGCTGCCTACAGTAAACATGCTGACCCTAATCATGTCCAAATTACTGCTGAATTAGCATCCACATTTTAAGGCCTGCAATTATATGAAATGAGTTTCTAAGGAAAATATGCTAAATAACATTAACTTGCATCAGATGAGATTTGAGTGAACTGACACAATTTAATAGAAAGTTTGTGTTGCCAGTTCTACTGCAAGCTAACTTGTTCCCTTCAGCAGTTCAAACATCAGAGTTCAAGCAGTGCTCTGACAGCCTACTAAACCCTATCAGTTCATTTATCCATAACTGCTGAGCTAGCGATGCCTTTTTCTGACCTTTGCACTCTCAGAGGTGTCAGACAGCAGCCCTGACCTGTTGCCAGGGCAGGATCTCAGGGCATCTCATTCACGTACCAACCCGTTCCTTAGCAGCTGCCTGAGTTTGACACCCCAGTCTTCCCTTGACAGTTTGAATCTGTGTTTGACACAGTGACCAGTCACCTTAAGATTAACTATTTAGTCACAGAAAGCAAGAATAGCAAAATGGAACGAAAGTTTACAATAATTTGGTCTACAGATGTGTATCCTACTTAAATGTGAGGTCTTCCTCACGTTTAAGACGTGTCCTCTGGATCTGCAGCAACATATTCCTTGGGAGCAGCTCCTGCATCCAGACAGAACAAGAACTTAACTGCTTCCAGATCTCCTGCTCTGTGCAAGCTAGAGCTTAGAAAAACAACGAACTTCAGTTGAAACATTTGCAGGTAATAGTGCAGGCAGTCTTACCTTCTGACCCACTTACTAAGAAGGCACTCTTGTTTTCATTGTATCACACTCACTCCATTTTTAAGAAACAGAATCATTAATCTATACATATATGCACACAGTTAATTAACCACAATATTCAGTAAACTTTGTTATAGCCAAACCAGACATACTTTTCTTTAGTTACATATGAGCTGTCTGTGACAGTTTAATTGGTAATCCTTACGATAATTAGCACATCTGTATGCTTTTTTTTCCCTTGTATTAACATGCTAAGAGGCTACTCCTGTACAAGGAACAGCGCATGTTAACTCCCATGCATCGTTTCTGGACCAGAAGCACACTCTGCAATCCAGTTAACCATGCAAAGGCAACTGCTCTTTCCTCTGGTGGTATAATCCCTGACAGGACTGCATAACCAGACTGAAAATTAAGTACCTGTTGTAAACATGCTGCTAATACGATGCTGTTTTCAGAAATTATGTCTACACTAGTATCTAGTTAACTATTCCTGGGACCACTCTCCACATATAAAGGTCCTTTCTCCACGTGTAATGGTTCCTGGTCTGTGTTTTTTTTGCCTCAGCTGCACTAAGAAACCCTTTGGGAGAGTGTTAGTTGGTACAGACCAAAAGCACAGCAGGGACCACTTTACCATTTTAATGTTATGGATAACCAAGTTCCAGTGCACAGCAATATGCCTTGGAAGTGTTTAATTTACTAGCACAGACCAGGGCAATAGCTATGACCATTTTAAGAGAAACTTTAAGATTGTTGGGGGCCATTAAACCAGCAAATGTTATGGATGGCTTACAATTATTGCAAATAGCTCATTAAGCAACCTATGGTAAAATCTAGTATATGGACATCCCCACTACTTAAAATTTTCCCACTACAAGTCTCACATAAGTCTGGATGTCTGAATCTCCCTTAGCTGCCATTCATTGAAAAGGCTGAAAAACGCCTGTTACAACGATATAAGAATATGATATTCACAGATGCCATTTAACAACTTTTACTAATAATCAAGACAGCAAAGGAGTATAACTGGCTCCTGCTCATACTTCCCTTGGTTGCTGGAGAGTGGGGAAAAATGGGCAATTTGGTCTTCCAGCATATTCAGAGTGAGGATCAAAAATACCTGGCTCAAAGCTGCTTGCAGCATAGGTTTTTTTTGGCTTTTGTTACATGCCTGGGGTACACAAGCAATCATTAATGGTAAAATGAGATACCAAGTGCTGCCAGCATTCAAAAAAAAAAGCTTCCTAGACCATTCTAGCTAGAAAAGGTCTCTTAAAAACTAGCTTTTAAAATGCCAACTTTCCAAATCTTCAATTTTTTTTTCTCCTTGGTGATGGGGGAAGTCATCGGTTTTCCTCGGGGTTATTTGTATATAAAGCTCAAGGTTTTCACACACAGAAGTTGCTAGGAATACATTAGCAGTGGATGTGATAGTGACTGCCTGTTTGTATTTTAGTAAAGATCAAATATTTTTATCTTGCTAAGATCCCATCTGACTCTTCCTGCTGAAGTGAACACATTCTGACTTCTAAGTACAAATGTCATGGATTTAAGCCCACATTTAAGTGTTTGAACTCCACTTACAAGGATAGAAAAAAGATTCCATCAGAAATATATACACCCATTCCTTGTACAACACAAAACATCTCTGTTACAGCAAGCAACAACTGAACACCCACTTGGAAGCTTGCTGTTGCTCAGAATTACACACGGAATCTGCAGTACATCATGTTTGGGATGTGACTATTCATCACCACCTCAAGAACATAACAGTAACCAAGAACTTGCAGTTAATGCCCAAACAAACTGAAATCTGTGCTGTTCAGGTCAATGGTAGTCTGAAACTGAAACGCCCTTAATTGTGGAAAATTATACTTGATCCAGAATAATGACTTCTTCCTGTATACAGCTGCTGGGCAGCTCTTGCTCTAAAATACGAATCTTTTCCTTTCCATTTTCCTCCATCTAGGGCAAATACAGAAGTCAGGTCCCATTTATACTAGTGGCCTTGACACCATCCTGACAGCACAGATTTGAGCCAGATTCAGGTATTTCTTTATGTCCAGTGCAGACACTCTTGCATGTCCAAGAATGACAGAGGGGTGTCAGAGCACAAACAGCATAAATGAAAATTAAGGCCTTACATTCACAACACTGAAGAAGTTCTGAAGTTTTATTAAATATATTGCAGAATATTACTTATAATTAAGTATTTGCACAAAGGTAGATCACATTTTAAAATTAAAAATGGCATATTACATTCTGAAATCTTTCATTCCAGAAAGCAGAGTGCAATGAACTAGTCTCAGTTCAGCTGCAATTCTCTAACACCCTGATATTACAAACAGGCTTGTCTTCTCCACAATGACATATTAAAGTGATTTATTTCAAATTTGTAGCACACAAGAACGAAAAACAGTATTGAGATTTTTCCTATATACGTGAAATAAAAGATGTATTTCAAAATCTAATTAATAAAATTATCTATGATGAAGCTCTCATATTTCAGTAAGACTTACTGCCACTCCTAAGATCTCCTTTTAGAATTACTGGCACAACACCAGTCATCTCTGTTAAATGTTATTTTAAACAATAAATCTCTTTTTTCTTCCCAGCCGAGCTATTTCAATCTTTTGTCCCTTCATAATTCTGGAGGATATCATTCAGCAGAGGGCAATATTAGATTTCATGCCTGTCTGTGACAATAAATGCATCTAATTTCACGCCTAAAGCGAATTTACCTGTTCGCTGAGCTGTATGACTTGAGTTTCCAAATCTTTATCTGATTTGGATGCTGAGCTGCTCGGTGCAGCTTTTTTTGCTGAAGATGGGCGAGAAGGTGTTGATCCTGGTTTAGAAGCTGGACTGGATTTAGCAGCACCTGAAAGGCACAATAAATAATGATCAAGCTTTATCCCTGGGATAAATACATTCTTATTAACCTGATACTGAAACAAGCATATTTACAGACAGCCATTCACGCAATTACTTCAACATTACAGTGGAAAAAGTTCCAGTGTTCTACCTTGGGAAAGGAAAAACTAAATTTCCCAGCAGTTTTACTTTGACCTTACTACTCAGAGTGAAGCAACTCCAAAAGTAAAATAAATAAAAATCAGATTAGGGGTATAAAGGTCCCTTAGCTGTCGGCAGCTTTCAGTTCTTGAAAAAAGAGATCCTGTTAAGAGACAATTCCCCCAGCCCAATATTTACTGTACATATCTATCTGCAATCCCCCCGGAGAAAGACAGGCTTGAAATAAAGTCAGCTAAACCGCCTGCATGCTTTCTTCGTTTTTCACAGCAGCCCATCACTGAGACGAGGGCATTGAGATTCAGACAGCGCGGGCCGAACTCAATCCACCGGTGAACTCGCCGTTGCCATAGGGACCATGCGATCTGTGCTGATCTGCTTAGGTTTCGCTATTTGTTTCTAATTACTTGCACTGCAGACTTGATAGAGCACAAAGCAATGCCCTCACCAGCAAGACCAGCAGCCAGCAAGTGCATACGGGTACTCCTCACGGCGCCGGTGGTGCACAAATGCCCCGTCAGAGAAATGTTGGTGAGAGAGGCTTTGTGGTATCATCATAGGAGCATCAGCTGGCTTCCCACCCCATCACTGGGTCTTCTAAAGAGCAAAAAACACTCGTCCAGATGCGCTGTGGGCTCCACGGCCTTCCTCCACCATCAGCTGTTGTTGGCTCTGAGGCCTGAGTGGGACAGCGAGCCGGAGAAAGCCCAAACCCAGCAAGTGCCCAAATGCCAGCTGAGCTCTGAGCTTGTAGTTCACCACAGAATGGTTTGGGTTGGAAGGGACCTTACAGACCATTCAGCTCCAACCCCCTGCCATGGGCAGGGACACCTCCCACCAGACCAGGTTGCCCAGGGCCCCATCCAGCCTGGCCTTGAGCACCTCCAGGGATGGGGCATCCACAGCTTCTCTGGGCAGCCTGTGCCAGTGCCTCACCACCCTCACAGTAAAGAATTTATTCCTAATATTTAACCTAAATCTCTCCTCTTTTAGTTTAAAGCCATCACCCCCTGTCCTATCGCTACACGCCCTGACCAAGAGTCCCTCCCCAGCTTTCCTGTAGGCAAAGGCCTACAGGACCATGTCTGCAAGGCCTTGCTGGAGCTTTCTCAGCAGCCACCTCTCACCCCACAGCCAGCCAGCTGCTCCCCCGAAGGAGTAGGACGCACTTCAGATTGCTCCGCTTTGTTATTTTCACATTTCAGAGAACATTTTAATGGAGCAATGCTTTGGTACTGTGGATGTGGTACAAAGGCACCACCAGCATGAAAGCACGAGGAGGCAAGGAAAGTGAGGAAGGGGGTGGGGAAGAAGACTTGGAGACTGCCCATACAACCAAGGCATAGAGGTCCCACTGACCTAGGCCTGAGTACAACAGTCCCTTGGAGGAGCTGAAAAATGACAGGAAAGAACAGCAGCAATAGTTGCTTAATCCAGCTAATCCCTATAGTTACACACAAACTCACCTCCAGCAGATTTCAGATGCTACTACACAGACTTGCTTAAGTTGGGAAAATTCAACATTGTCTATATACCTGAAATTGTATTTTTTTTTTTTTTTTTAACCATCACACACAGACCAGCAAAGCATAAATCATTTTTGGAAAGCCACTAAAAAGGTCAAAATCTTTTGCTATTTATTTGTGGGCAATCTCAAAAAAAATTAGCAGTCTACCTTGAACTAAAAGTCAGCTATGTAAGAATGGGATTGTTAAGGTGCTTTCAAAGCCACGAAAATTAAATTTCTTTGGGTTAGCAGATAAATAGAAGAAAATAGGTGTCAAAATATGCAAGAGAAACACATGCATGAATGAAAATATGCATGAAATTATCACTTTGACTGTAGCATTCTAGTTGGGCCTGAAGTCTTTTAATGATACTGCTACCACATTCAACTCAATTTCCCCATTTCTTATTGCATTCTACACCAGTAGGAAGCAGCCTGGGACACGAGCTGAAACTTCAATGCTATAAAACAAGCTATGGACTTCCAGGTGTGAAACCTTGGCTTACCCCTCTACCAACCACCCTTCTGCTTCAAGGCAGCACCAGACCTCCTCTCCAGGTACCCTCATGTAAGTGGAAGACAAGCTGCTCAGCTTTTTCAAAGGCAGCCTCCTCTGGCCTAGCAGCTCCTCAGTTTCACCTCAGGGTTGTAGTGCATGACCTGAGCAAGGCAGGCCGTGCAGCTGCTGCATGGTGCTCCCTCTCCTGCTCAACAACCCCATGAAGCAAGCTCGTTCTTTGTAGGCTATGGCACTGATCACAAAAAGCCAAATCATTAGGCACACATTGCTTTTTGACCTGCAGAGAGTGTTAAGGGCAGTGCAAACACAGACATCGAATCCACAGGTATTCTCTCTAATTTGCAGCTGAGGCACGCTCCCGGAGCACACTGAGCAATCTCACATCACCACCATCTGTGGACAGAGGGGACTGGATAGTACCACATACACAGCACTGCGTTCTGCCTTCCTTTGGAAGCCACAAAGCCGCCTGAATTTCTACAGTGAAACGTTACTAAGCTTTATGAAGCCCAGACAAATGAAAAGAAATTGACTTTTGCTCCGCTGCTTAGGATCAGCTGTTAAATCAACACATTCCAATTTCAGTAACACTTATAAACCAGCTAAATAATCTAAGCACTTCAGACAGTATCAGCGACAGCTGGACAGAACTTAATTGCAGAGAATGCCTCGGGTTTTCTAATTTAAAATTTCCTGGAAGAAAAAAAAGTAAAAAAGCTTTAATGCACATTTATTCTAAAACATCGCTTTTGCAATCAGCTCAGAGATAACCCTCCCATTTGTAACAGAAGCTTGATTTCATAAAAGAATTAAAGGATGCTGGTTTGTGGAGTACTGCAGAGTGCTTGAGACAGCCAGATACCTAAATGGAGATGAAAGATCTTAATAGACTTTAATAACTTTGCTATTAAGTGCCACACACAATGACTTTGCAGTCAATTAGTGCAGGCATAGAATAACTCCTAATTTGTTGTTCATAGGTGCTACATAATACAAACAGTTCAAGTTATCTTCAATATTACATCTTCCATGAAAATATTTATTGTTCATCTCCAGAAAAATCATTTATACTGGTAGTTATTTTATATTTAGTAAGACTTTTCAGGCATCCCACATGACCTATATCACTAAAAAGTAGGTTTTTTGTTTGTTTTGCTTGGACAGCAGTCCATGAAGTCCTATTTCCATATTCTGAGAAAGCACTATGTTTTATGCAAACATCTTACATACAAAATACACTCTTATCAGCTCTTTTCACTGAACACTGAGAGAACTGCATTGTAATCAGTGCCAGAAGTGTTACCTATTACTGATTTGTTTCCACGTGTACTGTAGATGTTCAAAGAGAAGTGCAGAGTCCTGCACTGGGAAGAGGAACCCCAGTCCCCAGAACACACATGGGGTCAGCTGCCCGGAAAGCAGCATAGCAGAAAAGGACTTGGGGGTCCTGGGGGACACCAAGTTGGACTCTTTTCAGTGGTGCCCAGTCAAAGGACAAGATGCAGCAGTTGCAACTTGAAATGCAATAAGTTGTATTTAAACTTCAGAAAAAACTTCTTTCCTGTGAGGGTGATGGAGCACTGGCAAAGGTTGCCCAGAGAGGCTGTGGGGTCTTCTCCTTGGAGATCCTCAAAAGCCACGAGGACGTGGGCCTGGGCAGCCTGCTCTGGGTGGCCCTGCCTGAGCAGGGGGTTGGAGCAGGTGACCTCCAGAGGTGCCTTCCAGCTTCCATCCTTCTATGAAAACTTCTATTCCAGAATGTTCTGCTTTTAGGTCAATACAGGGTTCATTTAGATTTTTTTTACACTGTATTGCAGCTGCATCAGTTAGCAGCTGGGTAACATTTTGTACCTGCCCATGTAACACTAGCAGAGATGAAAAAAAATTAGTTCACTTTAGCACTGACTGCTTCTAAATACAAATTACAATATAATTCTAAAGACAATTACAAAAAGACAAGTTATTTTGTTCTTGTACTGAAATAAGCTAGATCAAACAATTTTGAAATGCATTACAGTTTCTTATCTGTGGTGCTCCAGAAACAATTACTAGTCAGCTTAATCTTAAATATATTCCCACAGCTCTGGCTTTATTATTCTTTTCACTAAACACAGAAATTTTACAGGCAGATGTGCACTTCCGAAACATAAAGCAGTACATGTTGGCACTGTGTATGTTTTGGGTACAACAGAGCCAGGCTTCGGATGCCAGGTCACTTTACATCCCAAGTGCGGTCTTGCAGACGAGACCTATTTAATGTTTAAAGACAAGTTTTCCTTAAAGCTCTATGAGTAATTAGTGCTCTGTTAAATAGTTATGTAAAATTCCAGGAAAACACGTGCACGACTGCAGTGTGGACATGTGTGAGGACAGTGTGGAGAGCAATGGAAGCCCTGAGCAAGCAAGGCTTGGCTGAGCCCTCACAGCTATTGCTTCAGGGCAATTTGGGAACAACTTGCAGCGTATCCTTCAAATTAAAATTTTGAAATTTTTCAATTTAAAATTAATAAAACTTCATAAAACAAATATTCCTGACTCATGCCGCAGAAGAATAAACAAACCCACTAAGCCGCCACAGAGCTAGCAATTTATTCACCAACTCAAGTCTCAAATCACTTAGAACAAATGAGTGAGAACAGTAAGCAAATTAATACTCTCGCACGCTTATTGTTACAGCTACACTGGGATGCAAGAAGCTGTTCAATTTAGGGATGCATGGTGGCACTAGTGATGACAACTGATGCTTAATGGCAATGAAGTGACCTCGGACAAAATCTGTCTCAACTTCCAGCATCCCAACACGCAGCAGTGCAGCTGCCCGGTTATTCTGTGGTACTGGCTTCCCTCGGGGCTGGCAGGACCCCTCTCTCCTCAGCTCCCCACACGTCCACCACTGCTGACTCCAGCAGTCTGATGAGCTCTGTGCTCATCTCCGCTGCTGGCAAAGAGACGTTTATACAAATACCTGAAAATGAAACACGGACCAAAACATTTCGACCGAGCCATCCAAACAAGGGCATACAATGGAGTCTACTTGTCAGATGAAAAAGTTTTGTTTGTGGCATGACTGCCCCAGTTCATCTTTAGCAGGAGATGATTTCACAGACAGGAACTGACCGCAGCCTTCTCCCCATCATAAATGAAGACTTCTCTTTAGATTTAAAATAATCAAAATTTAAATGGCCAACATTAATTACTGTCAACTGAAACCCTATTTTTCTCTAGAAAAATCTTCAAGGATGCAAGCGTTCATGTTCAATGGATGAAACGATTCCACATAGGCCTAACAGAAGAAAACATTTTAAAATGTCAAGTGATCCAAAAAAATACCACAACCCTAAGAATTATAAAATTCTGTAACTATCTGCTTAGCCATCCCCAAAGGAAAAAAATTCTGAAAAAAATCTTGAAAGTATATTGAAATATGAAAGATCAAGCAAAAAATTTAAGTAAGATTTAAGTAAGGTTCCCATAATACGCTTAATTTCAAGATGGCAAATTTCACCTTTGTTTTTCAAGCAGGGTTGTCTCATTCAAAAAAAGCCCCCTTGCTCCCGCACTGCAAGCAGCATTGCTACATGGTCTAAATTCTCTGTCTCAGTGGGTTTAAAAATTAAACTCTCCTGATGCAGGTAGAGGGAGTGCATCTGTATGAAGGCTGAGCCATTTCTCTCTCCACCTCGGACATGCTGTTCCTCACCTCTTTGGCCTCACATGAACTAGGCACAAAAGCATTTTAAATTTGTCACCTCGCAGCTCTTCCTATCTTCAGCTCTACCACACTGCTCTGGAGAAACACACCATAACAAAACAGGGGTTACCAACTGCCTGCAAGTTGGGAAAAATGTGGCATGTTTTGGTGGAAAGCAAAGAAAAATGCATTGGAATGAGCTCTCTGGTCCCCCGGGACACTTAATCATATCGCCAACTGCTACAATAAAGACTGGTTTTGTTGGATATTTTTACCCCTCAAAATTAATTTGCAGCACTTCTGCAAGTTAAGGGTATACCATTTCCCTAAAGGACAGTGGCATTTTTCTTGCGTAACTGGCTCTTCGATGGCGTACATACACACACATATATATATATAGCATCCGTGTACAAACAGTTCATTCTGCCCTGGTTATTTTCCCTGTCATAGCACGATTATTTTTAGCTCTCATGTGATCCGCCAGTATTTTCCAGCTCTGCTTTAGTCATCCTGCTCTCACAGAATATTTCAAAAATAAAAAGACAAGCAGCCTTCAGACCTAAGGACCTCTCACATTTTTAGCTTATAGGTAAATAATTTTATCGAGCTGTCTTTTACCCAAATATTTTTGACACTCCATACCCTGCAAAAAGCAGTGCTCTGTGGAGATTCGCTCCGATACACAGGAAGGCTTACGTAAGCCATTAGCTAAAATCCTGATGACCGGATCAAAATTTTCAATTTGGTCAGATGAAGCTTTTCTGCCCCCCCCGCCTTTTCTTCCCCCCCTTACAGGGAGGATTAGAGCCAGCACGAACATTTTAATCCCTTACCATAATTGTGACTCTACATCTGTAGGCTGTTTAGCACTGCACTAGAGAAAAGCAGGAGCTGTAGGAGACCCAAAGGCTCAGGGCTGGCAGATGGCATCATACCCAAAAGCAGCTGTGGCACTGCTGGCAGAGAGCCCACGCGGGTGGGCTGTGCTGCTGGTTCCCCTCCGCAAAGGACGAAAACTCGTTCATCCCCCCAAAGCAAGGAGCTGCATTTACCTGTTACCCCTTGCTGTTTCTAGAAGAAAATACGCGTTACCAAAGCCATCCGTCCTCCACATCACTGCCAGCTCCTCAAGAAATTGTCTGTCTCTTGAGAAAGATGAGGCAGCACGAGGGTGGCACACAGATCAGCTGTGGGGGGGGGATGATTTACGCTGCCATCTTCGAGCTGTGCTACCCTTGACACACGCTGACTCTTTGGGCTGAGTGCCTTTGGAAGGGGTAGCGAAATGGCTGTAGGTGTGCTCTCCGATTAGCACACGAATTGGTGTGTTTTCAGACTTCTCAAGTTCTGCTTTGTTTTAACAGCACCTTGAAAAATGAAGTCAAGGCCACGCTTGGCATTTGCAGAGATTGCAGGTAAATACTCACCTAGAGGTACAGAAAGCAGCTACCAGACACAGGGGGTCTGTCAAGCTTTAGTGTCAGATTAAAACACCCAAAATAATACTAACTCATTACAGCTACCATATTAGGGTAAGCTTTCAGAGTGCTCTCTAGGGATTTGACCACTTTTTTGGTAACTGAATCGTGTATCTTAGTCTACCTCCGAAAGGACGGTGCTAGAACCCCAGTTATGAATAATGAGGGAGATTAGCACCTCCTAAATCACTCAAAAACAAAAGCTCTGGCAAAGAGCACTGGAATAGCTCTTCCGTGGAACAGTATGAATCATCCGAAACACACGTGAAATAACTAGCAGCTAAATATATTATTCCCTTAAATATGTATATACAACAATTTGGAATAGGCGTATTTAAAGGTCAGGGACAAAAACAAAAACACAATGTGAATGAGTGCCCATATGTCTACTTGCTCCTGACACTAAACAGAAGATGCATACACGTAGGTGTGTCTGCTGCATGCTGTTTAAAAACCTTTTGGATTATGTTAAAAGATCTGCTGGTTTCTTAATTTTATAGCACTACTGCATCTTTTTGTTTTGTTAATGATCTGAAATTCATTACAATTTCAAAGCATCAGTAGTAAAGTAAAGCAAATCACACATTAAAAATAGCATAAAGAAAACGTACAGAAATGGAGGCAAGCTACTGTGGCAAACTGCAATTGATGCTGGCAACCGTTTGCCACATTGGTGTAAGAGGTTGTTACATCAAGGAGCCCACAATGTTTACTGCTCCCACAACAAAGTCGGTGGAAATAGAGCTGTGCCCAAAACCTCAGCCATTTCACTGAAAACCCAGGGTTGTGGAGTAACAAAATAAATCGGCATTAAAGTTATAGATAGCTATTTAAACTATGCCACCTGACGTTGCACTTACTTGTGGACATACATTCCCTCTTTGTGATTGCATCATCGGGGAAGATGAAACTCCAGATGGGGAAGACAATTCAGTTGTTGTAGAACTCAGAAGAATTTATATTTTTTTGCCTTTTTAGTATAAATTAAGATTGTTTTATGCACACGTGCAGTGTCATTACAGTTCCTATAACAACTGCAGTGAATACTTCACTTCCACTGAGGTGCACACGTGCATGCACAAGGCAGAGGTACAGAAGCACATCTTTGATGAACGTTTCTCAGCTACCTGGGACTTGCTCCCACATCCTACCAGCTGAACCCCAAACGGCAGGAGCTGAGGCACACACGAGCCTGCGGATGCAAAGAGCCCTCCTCCCTGAGCGTCCTATGTCAACAGGCACCCTGTAAGGGCTCCCATTCTTTTAAGCAATCAGGCGACAAGATGATGTGAGGTGAGACACGAAGACACAATACATCAGTGAAATTAAAACACGCTCAACTGGAAATTGAATAAACCCATGACTGACACTTAACTGAAACAGTTCTGTTCAACACAAGAAGCAATAAAAGACAGAACACTCCTCACCTAGCCCCATGCAACTCTATACCCTTCTTCCCTGGCTCAAAAAACCTACTAGTGTCCTTCCTATCATAATTCTGTTCAATAATTAAATTAATAATTTAATACTTAAATAAACAAGGCAGCTTTCCATGAAAAAGCTAACTTCCACAACCATAAAATCTTGACAGAAATCATCTCAGTTGTCCTACTCCATGCAGAAGGTATGGTGACTTGCTTATACAACCAGCAATAGGACATGAGATCATTGCATTAACATCCAAATCAAGTGGCTGCTTCCACTCCAACAGCAATTCTATTTCTCTAGGATTGTCACCTCCACAGCTTTAATTTGGATGATGTATTTGTGACTTAAGTAAAAACAAACCATTGGCAAGATGACTTAAACATATTTTTTAATACAAATCTATATTTTCCAATTTCTCAAATGGACCACACCATGATATTAGCACTTGTTGTTTCAAGACACCACACAGGAAATTATACCATAGCAAGTTCTGAAATTCAAAAGTTTAGATGTAAGATAATGCAAAACAAAGATGTTAAAAACAGAACTTTAGAAACTCAGAGCATCACTGGCCCACTATTTGGTGCTCCACTTACTGGGAGCACTAAGGAGATGAAGGCAGCTGGCCAAACATGCTCACCACTGACGTCAGAAATGATCAGAGCAGAACGGGGAAATCTGTGTATGATTCCAGAGCTTAAGCCAGTCTAAAACTGAGGTTGCTTGCCCCTTTTGCCAGCACCAGTTTATATCTGAGCCCATGAGAGAAGACAGGTCACAGAATTATGCCAACTGAAAATCAATCATTATTGCCTGGGTTAGCACGAATAAGGTAAACCCAGGACACATCAATAAAGGAATTAAGTGTGCATACATGTGTGCTTCTGTGTGTATGAACCTACATATCTCCAGGCAACCAACCCCAGCACCACTTGTTTAGTGGTTAATAAAAAAAAAGTTATCTGTTCTCTTGTTCACTTAACTCTCAGCTACCAAGAAAAACAGCATCTGTTTAGTGACCAGTAGTGCTCGTATTACATAAATACAAAAGATCAGGCTTAGTTGTTTAGTCCTGTTGCCGAAACACAAAGCAAAATGTCTGAAGATAGGCTTATCTTCAAGAAAGAGCTTTGTTGGTTACAAAGGGGACTAGTGTACCTGAGCAATAAGCATGTATGAAAGCACAATTTATATATTTTCTTTCTAGACCACACTTAGGATTTTGACAACATAAAATTAAAAATCAGCCTGTTACCAATTTCCTGTATGGGTGGAATAGTGTGAGAAGAGCACTCCCCATATCCTTTTCTTGAATATACGTGCCCACACCATCACCAATGAGAAGTTTAAAAGCCTTTTTCTCCATCATTAGACACCACTAGAGTCCACAAAATTTATATCAAGGGTTCAGTGGGGGAGGCCCTACAGCTGATAAAACTGGGCCAAACTAGAGAGCAACATGAGAAGTTAACTTCTGCTACGTCAGATGCTAATCCTATGACAACACACAAAGAATGGCCTGTGCACACAAGGAAATAATTTCTAATATTTAGTTAAAATGGGTCACAGTTTATAGTCATTTTTCAGAGACAGAAATGGAATTCTTTATGACGCAAAATACCTGCAGTGGGAGAGTTTGCATGGTGAGACTTTTTGGGCAGGTTAAAGATCTGTTCACCAGGATCTGGTGGGGGAAGAGCGTCTTGGCCTTGTCGAGCTTCCACAGGGTCATATTCCTTTCCATCATAGTTAGCATCAAAGAACTTCTTAAACCATTGAATGAAATCTAAGTTGTCTTGGAAGCGCCCTTTGACCAGTTTTTCCACTGGAATTACCTGGAAGTTAGAATAAAGGTTCCAGTAAAATGTCATTCCATTTTTAAGTTAATACACATAATTATTTGAAAAAAAACAAACACCCCAAACTTCTAACTCTTTCAGCATATATTCCTCTGACACAGTTTTCTTCCTAAAAGAAAGCAAATTATGTTGGAATTGCAAGTGGTCTTAATGAGAAATAAAAGTGAAATAAAATGAAGACCCAGCCTTTGAAGTAGCTACATGGTATATGCAAGCCTTTAAAACTGCTCTGCCACAGAGTTACTCCTTTCTTATTGCAGCAACAGCCCTTGTGAACGAAGCTGTTCTTGGAGTAGCACTCTACTCAAGTAAGTGGGGATTTCTGTTTTTAGATAGATTTGCTTCAGCTGGGCAAACTAATGGTGAACAATTCTTCAAAAGGTCCAGACAAAGTTCCTTGCTCTCTGTTGTACTCTGTACTACAAAAACCCAGCAGCTTTTCCAAGACATGCTGAAATTCAAACCAACCTACGTTTTGGCAGTACATGTTCATCATATGAACTAACCCTGAGGTTTTAACCTTGTAATTTTTTTCCATTCCATATATAGCTATACATAGAATAGCTTGTTGACCTGAAAAGGTTGACTAAAATGCCTATAAACTTTCAGTAAGACAAAAGAGAGGCTATGGGGATGTCTCCATATCAATGCCCTACATTTTTTTCATAGAAATGAAGCTTCCAAGAGGTGACTTGCGGCAGTGTTACAGTGTAAGGAGGTAGTTCTATAATGCTCTGCAGGAGGCGCAAGCTTCCCAGATGTTGTGGGCAGGCAGGGACTACCAAAGGGAATGCTGAAGAAGGATGACTACCTTGCTTTGCTTGATCCATACAGCTGATTAAAAAGCCTGGTTAAATATTAATGCCTCTTGAATGCATTCAAATTTCAACTGGAAAAAGGGTACCTAAAGCTGTTTTAATTTTCATTTTGTCTTCAAGACTAAGACAACAATAAAGCATTTTGTAAGTCTATGATACTCCTATAAAGATTCACATAGTATTTTGTATATCTTTTCCTCATTGTTCCAATTGTATTTTTTTAATGTTGCATTGACAGAGTAGAGGAAGTTTTCTGCCTATACAAAAATTGACAGTGTTCAACTTTATTGGGCCTTCTGATGCTTCACTGTCAAATCATACTGTAAATAGAAACACCCACAACTTTTCAAGAAATAATGAGGGTTTTCCACTGCTTTATGAAAGTCTTGAGGGACTCTCTAATAAGGCTGTTTAAGTTTCAGAATAAGGCAACAGTGCAGAATCCTAAAGTGATATACAGGCACCTCATTAAAACTAAAGTATGAGAACATGATTTTTCATTATTCATTTTTATCAGCACGGTAATTTATATTTGTGAGTTCATCAAACTCACAAAGTTGAGCACAAATCCAGTTCCTTATGGTTGTACAACAACCATTTCTAAGAGACCTCCATTCTTAACTTTAGAAAATTACATGTGCGGGCCAACCTACCAAATCACTGGGTAAATATTCCAGCTCTTGAATACTTGAAATTCCTTAAACCCAGCTTTGGACAAGAAACATGGAATACTTATAAGATCAGCATATTTCCAAGTAATTTTGTTGGAAATTCAGGTCATCAGTAATTTTACGGTATCTCAAATTAAGGTTCTGGTGTTCAATGATGGCAAAGAATTTCCAACAGATGGTATTTTCTCAGAAGGGTCTCTGATATTAAGAAATAATGAGGTAGGCTCTACTATTCCTCAGCAGACACATGGACTCAATTTTCACTTTGTATCTAAATGAAGCACGCCAAATTTCTTCCCTCATGCCCAAATACCCTTTTCAGATGATGAAAGATCAGGAACATCTTCACATACAACTTGTAACTCCAGTTCCAGTCAAAATCTGAAGTGGACTTAAGTGCTTTGAAGTTTGTTTCCCCTATTTATTGACTTTACCCAGCTTATACAGCTTGTGAAGCTTGAAGTGATTGAAATACAAACACAGAATGCCTACCTTATCCACATTCATTCTTTTAAACGATGCTTGCAGAAGCTTGAAGTTGTGAATGTATTCATGCTCCAGCTTTGCTTGAAACTTTACTTTCTTCAAGCTAATGCACCCTGGGAACAACATGTCCATGAACTGGCAGTATGCTGCTCCTGTAACAAGAGAATGCATTGACATTAATCCAGATGCACCCAGCTAAGACCAAGCGGCATTTAATGTCATTAGCAGAAAGCATGAGCAGAAAGCAACCGTGCTGAATAAGTCTCTGCTGTGGTTGTTCAACTCTATGCACCCAAGATCTACTTGTCTAATGTATGATGAACAGTGTGACATACTCACTCCGTGGAGTTTTTCCATTCACTCTGGATGCATGCAGCACTGTTGTACAACAACTGAAGAACCACCATGACTAATGCAAAATGAATCTTTCTTCTATTTAAAACCGATGTTCTTGGAGTCCCTGTACACAGTAGGACTGTCCATACAGCGAGAAGATCACAGTCAGAATGGAAATCTCCTAATAAGCTCCTTCAAACTTCACAGCCCCCTGAATTCAGCCAAGCCAAGATCTTATTTTTTCTGGCAACTGAAGTTGGAAGCAATCCTATAGACTAGTGCCAATCAAGTCCAAGGCAATCATTCAAGATTACATCAAACCATGATTTAAAATAAAATTGCAAAGCTCCAGCTTGCTAAAGCACACTAGTCGTTTTCACCCCCTCTAAAAACAAGCTTCGTTACTGATCTTTATCGCCTGTGAAAAGCATTTAAATAAGCAGACTTTAGCACAGTCCACCCACTGCCCCTAATTTCAGAAGCTGGGCTGCCAGCTTTAGTTCTCACTTAAAAAAAACAAGGTCGCTAAGTTCAACTTTGAAGCCTATCTGAACTTATATATTAGTAGGTAGGGGTGTGTATCTATAACCAATCCAGCACGGAGTGACACTAAAGAACTTCTAAACAGCATACTGACTACAGCTAATAGGGATAGTCTTACCTTGTACGTAGAGATCTTCCGCCTACAACATTATCATGTCATTATCATTTGCAAAATAAGTCTTTATTGTTGACTAACTGAAGTGTTTGGAAATTAAGGCTCAAAACGTTCAAGGAAATCAAAGTAAAACCAATTTCAGTTATTCAGAAGAGAGTTTTCTAGTCCACAAATGCTTTATAATCAGCAAAGATTCACTAAAGCCCATTTCTGAAGCATGGGGTTGTCGAGGGTGTTAGGTCTCCACTTGAGCACACAGGCCACGTAAATCATCACCTGAATGCTCACGACAAGTTAAATTTCACTTCCACAGAAAGACTTTTGTGTTCTTAGTGCAAATCTGTTTCAATAAACTTAAGTGTCCAAAGCTCACCTATGAGAACTATTTTATAAAAAATACTCTGCTTATTGCTCATGCAGAAATCCAATTAACAAATTGGACACCTGTCTTGTGCGGTTTTACAGGAGTGGCAACAATAATTGAAACTAACACATTTTTCTCCATGGGTTTGGATGTGTTTCGACAGCACCAACTTTATACATCAGATAGCTCTCATTCTGCGTCCATTCAAGCATCGTATAAAGGGTTACAGAGCTTGTAATTTCCCCAAAAGAGAAACAGAGAATAAGAGCAGAGTCCAAAAACATTCCTTAAAATACTGATATGAAATTTGATTGGGGACTTAACAAGATCAAGCCATAGTGCTGAAAACCACTTCCGTTAAAAAAAAAATAAATCTCTTAATCTTGCCTAGCTTTGTGGAGGAAAACTGTCAAAAATATCTGATTTTCCAAGGACACCTTGTACTTAACTGTCTGCAATGGTTTTGATATGATTAGAAATCAAAAGTAAGATATTCCCTAAAGAAAAATAACCCTTCTGGCAAACTACAAACATCAGATGACAAAATTTGCATCTTCTTATATAAAGCTACATAAACAGAATTAGTTATTCAAACCTCATCCTTAGGAAGGGAACTAGCAAATATGGAGCAACAGAAAAATGACATTACAATTAAAACTACAGTTATACAGATAGTGCATGGCTTGACTACATTTATTACTGATTAATTTCATGCAAAAGGCTTATTATGCAATCATTTCATGTTATAAATTGAATCTATTCCTAACTCTGCCCTTTCATCCCCCCCCCATATCCCAATTATAAGCTTTACTCTGATATCTAAATAATTGCCTGGAGGTCTTGAAAATGCACTGTGCAACCTTTCATCTATATCCTTTTAGAGAACTAGAAGCCTAAAATGTTCACATGAGATTTCCTCCTCCTGCCCGTAATGCAAATTCCATTTGCTTGCCTTTAGACAGAGTCTTTCTTACTAGGTTTAAAGACTCTGGTTAAGACGTTTCCTTGTGTTTCTTTTCCTCATTCAGACGGTTGTTTCTGTATTTTGTGAGCCAGGAGGTGGTCCCGGGTCTGCACAGCGCTCGAGGGCAGAAAACACTGGCATACATCCACGTGACGGTACACACCCGGTCTCACACAATAATGAAGCCTGCTGCCAGACTCTTTCCCCAACAGGAGGATTTTATTACATCGACAAACGCAATTTATTAAAATGCTCCTTCCTGAAGTGCAGAGGCAACATACAAATACAGACTGAACTGAACACTACCAACTACAGAAAGACCAAAGAAACTCTTTGTGACTCCCAAACGGCAGAAGAGAAAGTTAAATGTATCATAAGAATTAACTGGGACTACCTGATTTTAGACATCAAAGATGTCTCTATACATACACACAAACACACTTAATATCATATAGGCATTATTTATTTAGAATTTTGCCCCCTAAAGCCTGTAGCTGTCACCCTGCATTAGGATGCCAGCGCAGCAGAACCAGGACACTACTTTCTACGCTGCCAACTGTTGAGATTTCACGGAGGCAGCAGGAAAAGCAGGACTGTGGAAGTTATGCAAGACTGCAGTGCCTTCGCCTCACAGCCACAGCACATAGACACGCGGTCCTCTGCATGCTGGTCAGCACTTTAGGTCTATTCAATGTACTGTGCAACTGATGTTTCGATGCAGCTGCCCGGGAAAGGAATACCTTTAACATAACATACAGAACTGCAGCAGAGGTAACGATGTCATTGCTTCTGACAGATAGCTCTTGCATAATTTACATGAACAAATGGGTTTTTATGCCATTATGTTTTATTCAAGATTTAAAAAACCTCCCTACATTTTCTGGAAAAAAAAACACACCCCCCAAAAAAACAGAACCAAAAAAACCTTACCCTAAACCTAACAAATCTCTGCACCAGACTACCTGCCCAACACTGCTCTCAGAGTACTTCTGTCTCTGTGACCAGGAAACTTTTGTATACATAAAAAAGTTTTTGTATACATAAAAAGCAAACACGAAAAAGAAATAGTTTGAAATCTCTTCAAACAACAGATGAAAACTAAAGGTGGTGGCACTGCAGAGGAGATTACTGAATGTGGGAGACACGTCGATGTTAAAACCCTCCTACTCCGTATTAGCAAACAAGCAATTCTGAATCCCTGCGCAAAACCCCTTCCATTCTTCCATCCAGAATATTGACGCAGCCACCAATTACAAGAGATATTCAGGGGCCAGATGCCAAAACCAACTCGCAAACACAATTAGCGAGCGGGAACTCCACGCTCGCTTTCACGGTGAAGGGCGCGGCGGCAGCCCAGGAGGGTTGCTCCATCCAGCTGGCACGCCCGGCTACCAGCAAAACCGTTCTACTTGACTCGTTTTTAATACTTATAGGAAAATAACGGGGTGAAGTCACTATGGTGAGTCTTGGTAGCGTTGAATCTGGCGGGCACACTCCACGCTGCTGCTTCAGTCCGAGGGGAGGACTATGACTCATTTTCTTCCCCTCCTCTTCGGGAGGAATTTCGCTGCGGCCGAGATGGAAAAGCCAGGCAGCACCGCTGGCTTCAGGCACGGCCGCGTGTGGCCGGCCGCACTGCCAGCCAGCTCTTGTGCCGCTGGGTTTTGGGGCATTTTGGTGGGTTTCCTGGGCAGGCAGAGGGCAGAGGAGGGGCAGGGCTGCTGGCACAGCATTCAGGCGCAGCAGAGCCAAGCAAGAAGTGAAAAGGTTGTTGTTAAGGCTAGATTTGCCTTTTTCTCCTTTCTCTCTCCCATCTTGAGGCTGATCCATCCAAAAATGTAAACTAGTGTTTTCTTGATAATCAGAGACACTTCTGCTTCTGACTATTCCAATCACAAGGAAATTGAAGGAGACGGCAACAATAACAAGAGAACACCATTCACTGCAAGTTTTTTCTGCTCAGAAAACCTCCTAGATTGCAGCTGAAGAGCAAGATTAGATACTTGCTTTTTTGAACAGGTATATTTATGTATTTATAAATGAAAATCACAGTATTATTTGCACACTATGAAATACTATAATATTAGCACAAGCATACCCAAGTTAATATTTGCCCTCTACAGGAGTAGTCAGGTCATTCTTTCACATCCTGTCCGTCCTTGTTCATCCCCCCATCCCTGCACCACATGGAGGCAAGACCTCAGCAAGTCACAAAAAACCACAGCAGACAACGTGGGAACACAAAGGGCCTGTGAAAAGGCAGGGCCTGGCTCTGTGTGTGGGTGCGTTAGTTTAGTCCTGAGGTCAAAACCACAGCAGAAGAAACTAAGCTCCAAACTAGAATTTTGCTGGAAACGTTTAATAGAAATTTGGATCTAAAACCAGCATGCAATTCAAGCTTAAGCGTTTTAACCGGGCCTCAGTTTGATTTTCAGACACTTATTTTTGAAATACTACATTTGTGAAAAAGACTGACTGCACCTTTTTCTGTAATTACATTTGTTGTTTGCTTTAAGGATTTTTTTAAGATAATCTAAAAAAAATATCCTGTCCCATTAGACAGAAATTCCTTCAAATTATTCATTCACTCCAAAGTTGCAACAACCTAAGCACGCATTTGGAAAATACAGCATTATTTGTACGCACGTTAGTCATAAGTGCCTCAGCTCACTAGAGCGACGGTTGCTAACACTGATGGGAAAATGCACACACCCTGTGTTTCTGTTGCTGAGGGAACAAAAAAAGGGCAGTAACTTGCAAGGAGCATGCGTGACATAATATTTTTGATAAGAAATGGCGGAAAAAAGCAAAGACCAAAAGCAACAACCACTGTGTGCAGTACAGCAGCACTGCGAGCTTACCTTCTGCTTCCAACTTCCTAGAATCGCTTCCTTGGAAGTGACACAAAGGTAGGAACACAACAGGTTTCTGATGTAGGTATTAGAGTATGTGTTTTCATTTAGATTTCAAATACATGTTCTTCCATTATGTCACTCAATTTTTTCTTAAAAAGCTGGGCATGTCTGCGAGCTTAAAGTTGTGTTACCTATAGCCCTGTCTGTGTTTAAGCAATGGTACAGCTCATGGTGAGCGCTCCATCGGGGCCACGGCCTTCCCACTTGTATCTGCACTTCTAGCAACACCTGTATGACCGAGGACATGGGTCAAACTTCTGTTTCTCCAATAAACAAAATACACACTGATTTAAGGGATTGCAGCCCATTTCCTGGTGAATGTTCGAGCCCACTGCAATTTACTGCCTTAGTAGTAGGAAAGCCAGATGTGCATCAGCGAAGCAATGCTGGCTTGAGCTTTGCTCTTTCCACTAAGCCTTGGGAGGGCACTTAAAAAAAATTAAATAGAAGTGATCCAGATTAGGGTGCAGCCCTGCACTCCTGCAAAGAGCTGCAGGAGCAGAGCTCCTGTGAGGGCAGTGAGTGCCTGCATGCAGACAGCAGCTCTGCAGAGCAGCGCTGCCACAGAAAACAGCATCCAGAACTACCTACCTCCTACAGACCTTCCCCACCAGGACAGAGATGCATGAAACTGAACAATGTTTGCTTTGGAAACTCTGCTCACTGCAGGTGGGACTTTTGTGGGAGGCAATCCAGGATATCCAGTGATCATTTTAAATAATGGATAGTGGAGGGAGGTTTCCCCAGTGTAAGCTTGTATTCTCTTCAATATGTGCATCACTAAGCTTCTCATTAAGAACTCTGCTCCGTAAAATTTATACTTAATTTTTAGTAATAATTTATTTTGGAATTCATTAATTTTGAAATGGACAGACCAGAAAAATTTCAGAAAACACAGTTCCCATTTAATTTAAAATAGCTGTGTAATCCATCTTGACTAAAAAAAAACAAACATAGCAGGCAAAATCTAACAAGCTCTTTAAAAAGGGGGGAGATTAAGCAAGCAATGGCAAGTGACAACTTTGAGTAATTAAACAGATAAAGAAGCAAAAGGCTTGTTAAAGTTCTATTCCTCCTGAATTCTTAATGAATAACATTAAAACATATTTCAGCCTATATATAAATTTATATATAATATATATTTGTGCATATACATGAGTCTAGCGGAGGGCCACAAAGATGATACGGGGCCTGAAGCATCTTCCCTATGAGGAAAGGCTGCGAGACCTGGGTCTGGTCAGCCTGGAGAAGAGAAGACTGAGAGGGGATCTCATCAATGTGTATAAATACCTGAGGTGTGGGAAACAGAGGGATTTGGCCAACCTCTTCTCAGTGGTTTGTGGGGACAGGACAAGGGGCAATGGCCACAAGATAGAGCACAGGAAGTTCCGCACCAGCATGCGCAAGAACTTCTTCACGGTGAGGGTGACGGAGCACTGGAACAGGCTGCCCAGGGAGGTTGTGGAGTCTCCTTCTCTGGAGATATTCAAGGCACATCTGGACGCCTACCTGGGCAGCCTGCTTTGGCAGGGGGGTTGGACCCAATGATCTTTTGAGGTCCCTTCCAACCCCTACAATTCTGTGATACATACATATATATAGGCTGAAAGTCTCAAGACACTGTTTTGCAAGCTTCCCCAGAAAGTTTTGGAAATGATCTTAAATGCGATCATCAACATCCATTATATCCTCTAATCCTAAACATCATATGGAAGACATTACAGAGTCATTTACACTGAGCATCCTCTGTGTTGCAGGACCCCAGAGCAACATGCCAGTTCCTTGAAACATGGCTTGGTTTCACAGTGCATCAAGTCATATTTTAATCACGTTTCCAAGCTGCTCTAGCGACCCAGACTTTGCGAGGTTGCAAACTGGAAAAAACAACGTTGAAAGATGCTTCAGCTCAGCCTGCACTAACACACCAGGCTGTGCAGAAACCGTGCCGGCACCAAATGCCCCAGCAGGGTGCTGTAACGCTGATTTTAGTAATATACTTGGGTTTATACAGACACTGAGCAAAATACACATTCTGAGGCAGGAAAAATGGAACAAATCCTGTGCATGTAAGTCCCTCAGAAGAGGGGAGCAGCCCTCCTTTCTGCACCATGTCAGCCATCACAAGGGACAGTAGCCCACGGAGACTGTGTGAAGCTCTCCCCAAAATCCCAAGCCCTGAAGGCAGCACAATGCCACACGCAGAATGACATCTGCTGTGCCAGCACACCGCTCTCCTTGCTTTGAGATGGAGGGTGGAGTACCAAAAAATGCATCCATACAGTGCCCATGTATGCTCACAGGAGGTACACCAACTGAGATATGGTACCAGCTACACAAGTTGCCACACGAAAAACACCCAATTGCAACAACCAGAAAAGCATCAGTCTAAAATTTCAAAATGCTGAACCATATGCTCTTTTGATGGAATGGTCACTCATTAAAAGTCAGGGAGACGATAAAACACAGTAATCCTTGATCCTTGCATACAAATCCTGAAAGACAGAAGGTCTGTATGCACTGGAGAGCAAACAATCTGCAAGTTTATTACTGTATTGAGAATGTTCAAATGGGTGGGGGGCTTATTCTGAATCTCCTTCACCTCAAAGGCTTGCATGAGCAGAGCTAAGACAGAAATTACACTTCGCTTTAGGCTGCGTTTTCTTTTCTATATGCATTTATCATTTCTAGTTTCCTTGCTCATAATTTATATAGCTTGTGTACTTTGTGTTATTTCTTTGTAAGTGATGTGCAAGCCCTCTGTAGTCTCCTGCAACGTTCCCCTGGCTGACTCTTATTTTGAATATACTCTCATGTAGCAGCCAAACACTCCTGAAAAGCCTTGTAACAAGTTCACTCGGTATTCCCTACAGATGAAAAATGGCCTTAGTAAAGAAAATTCAGTTATAAGCTATTTAGTCAGAATTGTTTTTAAGAAGCCACTGTGTATTCATTACAAAAATAGCATGACTCCCAAGAAACAACAAGTGTCGTAACTCATTTGAAGCTCTTATTCCCCATGCATATGGGTGTTGCACATGGGCCCTAATACATTAAATCTTTTCAGTTTTTCCTCTATCATTCTTCACTCAGCTGTACCAAATTAAATGCTCCCAAGCCTACTGCCCACCTAAAGGCAATGCACACTATGCCTTAAATTATAAATATGGATCATAACCTTCATTTCCAGGCTAACAATCTTCCATGAAGCCAAACCCAGAGACCAAAACTGACAAAATGACACACCTAAAGCTTAAGGAAATGTTTTACTGAGAGATGCTTGGGGAGATTGTCCCTCTTGTGTTGTCAAAACTAAATTACCAGAGGAGCTGCACACTAACTGTAGGCTCTCTGGTGCTGCATCCATCCATAACCTGGCCTTTTTGGCACATCACAACTACAGCAGGCATTCAGAAAGCTCAGGGGACACTACACGTTGCTCGGCCTAGTTAGCAAGGACAAACACAAGGCTCATGAAGAATACAAACGCTTTATGACTAATCCAGCCTCTTCTTTTGCCACCTCTCATCCTAGCTCTGCTCCTGTGACTGGCAATCGGGGAACAGGCTGGTACTTCCCCTGCACACATACTATCCAAGCTGTTTCACACCGGGGCAATGAGGAAAAATAAGAAGGGCCGACTGTCTCTTCTTTATTATGAACTATCAGGTTAAGCTCTAGGTATGCCTTTCAGCTCTGAATAAAGTCCTCAGCAAAGGCAGAGTGTCACATTATTCCTTACTGCTCAAGCTTGGGTTGACCAAAATTATCGCTAGGCTGGCTGCAAAATGTAGGCACATGCGAGGTCTCACAGACAGGTGCTAAAGATGACTGTACAGCGCATATAGATGGCTCATGCCTCCTAGAAGTAAAGCCTCTGAGCTCTACATCCAGACTTAGCACCCTCGACCCCCCCGCCCCACTTTGCGGTCTTGCATTTATCTTTTTCTGGCCTTTTGATTGCTCCTTGTTAGCAAAAATGAACAAAACCTGAATAGTCATATCACAGCATGACAAACCTTAATGCTTTTTTTTTTTTCTTAAAAGTGGGTTATAAAAATTCAGTTGCAGTGGCTCTGAAGTTCACCATTAATGCTGTGAAACGCTTCACAGTGTTACAGAGGTTCCCACATATTCCTTCTCTTTGAAGTCCCTGAGAAATGCTCATGTTTTACGGAAACTAACGTTAAGCTGGATGAAGGCTGCCAACACTTTAAGGAGCATCAGCCAGAGGAATGCCAGGAAGAATGAATTAGTTCGGCTGCTCCCAGGCTCTGGTCCACGCTGTGCCTGCTGGTGCTCTGCTAGCTAGCTGGCCAGTCGCTTCTGCTACTGCTCCTCTTAGCTTCCGTCTTGCTAGGAAGCTACACTCCTTGCTACACTAGGAGTACACTGAAACTATCCGTGTGTGAAATAAATCACTCAGTTTACATGGTCAACTAAATTAAGTAGAGACAGATTCCCAAATTCTCTCTCTCCCCACTCCCTGCAAAGATGTCCTGCATCAGCACGTGAGAAACCAACTGCAGTCTCAGGTGGAAAGGATATCTGTCAGTAGGACTGCTGGATCATCGCAGACACCAAAGCATACTAGAGTTTAGCAGAGTTCAGCAATGCAGAGATGAAAGTGCTCTGTACCACAGAAGGCACTGTGCTAGCAGGGGAGAATACTTCTTCAGATAAGGAGATATTAAAGCCCATTTGGCGACTGTACCAAACATCAACCTGAAAGTAAGAATACATGCGTATCTGGACTATCAAACCAAATGGTGAAATTCAAGTTTACAGGTTTGACCCACTAGGATATGAACATCACATAAGCATCAAGTAACAACAGCAATTAATGCAAACCAGGAAGTTCTAAAGGAAGAAAAAATTTAATTTTACGCAGGATGGAGTAAGAGCTCTTAATGAAACAACCTTTTTTCAGTCCTTCCCTTGAGGAATGCCCTAAAATCCTCACTAGAGGTCACAGAAACAGTTGTATAAGAAGCTGTGCAATGAAATGGGACAGTGCTTTTGTGACAGTTTCCATGTTTTTCTCCTGCCTGCCCAGCCCTGCTGAAGTCTATCTCAATCTGGCTCTTAAGCATCTTTAACTTGTATTCTGCATAATCAGACTTCCTTTAGGTTACCTCTTTTTTTTTTTTTTTTTAAGCCCACACACATTTAACTTGATGGAGAATTCACTTCAAAAGCTTCCTTTCAGCTACTTAAGAGCACATAAATAGCTATGGAGGAACAAGTCAATAACATGGCTAGTGTACTTCCTGTTTCAAACAATGGCAAACGTGGGGTATTTTAGGATGAAAATGTCCCTTTTCTTCTATCTTTCCATCTCCTCATATATATATATACACACATACCCCTATATAAACACACACGTGTGCACATACCCATGCGTATATTTCCTCTGTGTGTAATTGACAAAAAGAAAATACATTGACTAACTTCCGGACCCGTAAATATAACAACGGCTAAGTACAACATTTCAGTTCCAAGCTTAGTAACTGTCAGAAAGGTTATTTCCCATGTTCTGTGTCTTTAGTTACTCATTTTATATCAGTTACTTGCACGCACTTTACCCTGCACTTCTTCAGCCTTGGTTTCATAGTCATTGTGCAATTTCAGCATGCAAGACTGATTCTGCAGATGAGATTTTAAAAAATAATTAAACAATATGCTACAAGGATGTCATCATCTAATGATTTTCTGAACCTTTCAGGGAATATCTATGAGACTGAAATTTTACCCAGAATGGTAGGTAAATTCACATTTGAATATAAGACCCTATTTATGCATTTCAACCGGACCACTAAATAGTGGAAATGTGGTAATGTGGTTTCAGTTCTATGTACTTAGAGCATTGTCTTCTTAAGTAAGATATTCCCAGCATGTCATTTGCCTGGAAGTAGCAATCTAGCTAGATCTCCTCCAACACAAACATCTTCAAATTTAAAAATCACAGCAGGAAATCAGAAAGAATCACTCCCCAGGGGCATCCGTACTCTCAGTAAAACATCAGCCTTTCTCTGTGTCATTTCTAGTCATCAGCTACTTACAGACCCTGTTGTTTAACATGCATCTTGTAATTTCCACTCTGATTAACCAAACTGGCCAAAGTATTCAAACCATTACTCTTTTTTTTAGCATTCATTACTGAATTTATTTACAAGAGTTCAGTTACATTTAAAGAGAAACAGGCAGATTTTCTTAGCAAACTTTGAAAGCACCTTACAGCAGTTAAATGTTGATTTCCTCAAACTTATGTTTTTCTTTTCAGTCATACACATGATCATCTGCAAACACCAGCAGGGTTTCAGGACCCTTACCTGGAAGAAACAGGTTCTGGAGAACTTCCCTCACTTGGGTTTTCAGTAATCTATGTCACTTTTTAGTTATGTCCACTCTACATTTGAAAAGTTACCACCCTAGTAGCTTTAAAACACATGAAAAAAGTCTTATCACTGTATTCTTTTCTTACTCAGTCAACCTTTTTATTACTTCTATGCATCTCCTGCTACATTCGTCCTGTTCACCTCCGCATTTGCTATGCTTTCTCACGGCACCTTATCTTTCCATGATTAACATGCACACAAAAACTTTTCCTTTGTACATACATTAGTCTCTTTTCACAGAGTAACTGTTTTATGTCAAAGCTAAAAGTGATCTATTTTCAACAAATCAGGCTTTTAAAGTGGTTTTTAAATAAACATTTGTAGAGCATGCAATACTTTCTTACCTGAACACAGTTGTTCGACTTTTGTGTAGTTTAAAGCTAGTATATCATTAACCCATGCGATGATGTCATGTCTGCTCATAGTCTCTTGGGTTATAGAGGTAGAGTACACGTTGACCGCCATTCCCCAGCTAAGAAGAAAAAGGACAGAAAAGTATGTTTGACATTTTGATAATTGTTTTCTGGATACAATGAATTCAGACTTCTTATTCAAAGAAACAAGGAAAAGTTCCATCAGCGCAGAACCTTCTCTCCTTTACTGAGAAAGGTTTATTTTTGATGCTTTGACAATATATGACACTGTGTCCTCTTATACTCTATGAGTGCATTTCTCTTGATGTCATTGTGAACTTAAATAACTCACAAATGTACAGTATTCTCCTTAAAGCCAATAAAGGAGGAACAAAAAGAGTCAAACATAGCCTAAAGATATAAAGACAAAATCAGAAACCTGGGATTTCTCAATGCCGTGCTGTACAAATACAGTGATTTGACACCTCTGCCTTAGTTTTTGCTACTGCACGATGATCCAGTTTCCCAAATCTGCATTTAATTTTCAGATAACTTCTAGAAAATGTTCTACTTGCTCAACTACCTATTTCTGACTGGGATAGGACCTTTTGGATGATTAATTCAGTACCTAACAGTCACAGAGTTAACACCACAGAGAGAATCTGTTTTAAAATCCTACCAACCTCTATCCTGAAAGTAACTCAGACTTGCAACCCCAACTGAATGTTTGGAGAGCTGTTTCAGAGCTTGATTTCTCTAAATCTTTACAATCATTTCCTGTCAGCTTAAACCCATTTGTTCTTCTGCCAGCATTATCCTCCAGCTCTAATGGCTTTTCGTCCCCAGAGCTGATTTTATAACATGTTACAGACTGCAATCAGAGCCTGTCCCAATGCCCAGGTAGGTTAGATTAAACAAATCAATTTTTCAAGTCTCTTGCAAAGTCAGATCTTCATTTGCTGGTCATGCCAGCAGTGATTCTCCGGCACAGCTGAGCAGAATTCCACAACGTTCAGACAACATTTCAAGACCTTGGAAAAGGGCCCTTTGCTGAGTATCTGCATAGTCGCATCATTTCAAACATTTTCACCTTAAATACATCTCTCCAGTTAATTAAGGTCCTTTTCTGCAAGTAGTTCTAATTCATTGTAGCATTTATCATCAGTCCCCAAGTGCATCTTACTGAATTTTATTTCCTATCATTCTACACTAGCCATATCTTTCTGTTGCAAGACATTGCTCAGAGAAAAGATGTGTGTATTCATGTTTATCTCGTCAATACTTTCGAAGAGCTGAGCCAAGAACATTCATAAATACAGTAAATAACATTCCCAAGACTAATCCAGGAAGTTCACTAATAACAAGCCACGTATGACATGTCTCAGAAATGATCAAATAGCCAACAAACTTGCAATATTATTCTTGAAAAGAAATGGTTTGATGAGGACTCTACACCTTTGCCTCTAGTGACATCCCGTAGCTCACACTTCACTGGCTGGCTCTGGTGCTAGCCCTGCTGCAGACCTCAACCTTCTTTCTCAGTGAAAGAGAGCAGGACCTCCTCTGTGGGATCGGAGAGTTGCACAGATTATTTCCTCTGAGATTTTGCAAAGATATAACTGTTTGAAGCTTGATAAACAATTTTGCAGACAACACCAAGAGGTTAACTCCATCTATTTTTAAGTATGCTGGAGCAACCTCAGAAAGTGTACAAAAAAGAAAAACAGAACAAAAAACACAAGAAAACAGCAGCATAAAATTTGACTCAGTAACATTTAAGTGTATAATTATATATAGCATTAAAGAACGAGATGACAAAATTCCTAATATAGGTAACTTTCTACGAAACAGATTTTTACAGGCACAGAAGGTTGTTCAAATTGTCTGCATCTGCATGTCAAAGAGATCCAAATCCCCTAAAATTTGCCTTGGAAAGGGGGTGGGGGTGGGAAACAGGCCAGTAAGAGACAACAGGCTCCAAAAATTCATGCTCTGATAGTCAGGGTGTGACATAGCCAGCAGTGCCAGGAATTCACTCAGAACCAGGCTGCCCCTCGACCCACTTCTGTTCTGAAGTATGGAAGAAACCTGACTACCCTCAGCCTTCCTGCGGGCTCCTGGACACCACAACCGGTTGTACCAACAGCGCTGAACTCACTGTGACACTCAGCAAAGGCTGTTTTCTTGGCACACATTAAGTGCTTGGACTGAACTGAGAGCTAGGAACAAAGTTTTAGAAACAGGGAGTGCCTTTTTATTCCTCAAACTACATCGTGGCTCATCGTGAAAGCTTAGCCTCAACATCGGGATGGAAGAGGGACTGAACAGGCAAACAGCATCTTTGTTACTAATGCCATCTGAAGGTTAAAACATCATTTAAAACATGTTTTTCACTATTATTTTCAGCCTCTTTGTATAGATAAGAAACTAACAAAGATACTAACACTGTCACTACTAAACCGACATGTTTAATATTGTTTATAAAATCCGTTCAAGTAACAACTTAGTAGCGAATTTAACATTCACTTAAGATTCAGAATAGTGAGTTTGATATCAAACCAACAGTTTAATAGGGAACAATCCACCTACTCTAAAGAAGCCAAAGATGCTTAGAAGATAGCATTTGAAATAAAGCTACGCTGGTTTTGTAATTGTCATTATAGCTCACCCAAATTTTCATTGGCCTCTTTAGGCCAGGCAGAAGTCAGAACAAGCATGGGCTGCCGGCAGTGAAAGCAGCAAGGCTATCCTGTGAAACAGATCAAGAAATGCACATGCAGGAAGGAAGCAGAAATTCCCTCATCGTACTCTTCCAAAAGCAACTGCGGAGAGAAATGCCTGTCTTGCTGCAAGTGACAGGAAGGCAAACAAGCTCCCTGCCACACGGGATGGAGGGCTCCACGTCAGGAAACAGTGAGTAAGTGAACAAATGTGACTTTTATCATGTTACTCTGAAGGGTATCTGTAATATCACTTATGCTGTGCTCACAAATGAAAGGAATTATTATGATCTGTGGGTCAAATAAAAGCTCAGGCTATTTGTTAGAGACAACAGCTTTACATTTATATACACAGGTACGCATGAGTGGGTATCAACACAATTTTAAAGTAAGCAAAATGAATCAGAATTTCTGTTTAACAAGCCAGTAACATGCCATTGCCTTTATTCACAGCAACCTGCTAACATCTGTCTGAATGTCCCATGGCTGCATCTGCTGGAAGAGGCCACCACGTCCCTGGCTGTTTTGTCCCCCACCCTTCTCCAGCCACGACTTAAATAAACACCACTAGGAAAGGTTTCCTTTACGGAACGCACGCTCTAATTCGGTGCTCAGATACACACATATCCTGTTTGCCACACAGCCAGACCTTCAAAAAAGAAAAAAAATAGAAAAACGTAGGCAGAAGAGCTGCCATACACGGTGATGGACAAAAATCCCGGTGCTTGAAATCCGCAGCTGGGGCCAGGCTTTTTGCGGTGACTCAGTGCCCTGTGTGCTGAGCTATGTTGAAAACTCTGCTCGAGCTTGGGAGCAGCGACGAACATCTGTAATGTGACGCACGAGGACAGCTGGGCAGGTGGAGACCCACAGCCCTGCGGACAGCCAAGTAGCGAACAAGTTGTTTGTACGTCCTAAAACGCTGCTTCTTCCGAATACATTATTTATGTTTTCGGCTGTTAGGCTTTCCCTTGTTTACACTGAAGGCTCTCAAGCATAAGGCTGTGATGAGGCTTACACAAGCCTTAAAACAGCGTCTACCTCACTGAAGCCTTTAAGCTTCCACCTTCCACGCAGATGCCTGGCAATCCTGCAGTAACCAACAGCAGGCTGGGGCCAGCTCATCGCATCCCCTGCTTCAGAGCACGCAGGTAGAGGTCAGAAACCTCTAGCTGTTACAGTGCTGCATAACCACAGAGGATTCTCCCCTTTTTTTTTTTTTTTATACTTTTAAAGAAACTGAAATTAAAATCCTCAGTAAGAACGGACAAGCCATAAGGGAGTGTTTGCATACTCCAGGCCATTTCGGAAAAAACACTTTTACGCTTGCATGCCTAACCACCATAAACCTGAGCTCATAGGATTAGTTAGGTGCTGAAAATCATGTATATGCTTAAGTAGTTTCCTGAATCAGAAGGGCACAGGCTCAGCTTGTGCAAAGGCAACCATTATATCCTACGGAGGGTTCATATTTTAAGGCATTACATGCAGCACACGGCATCCAGCTACGGATAACTGCAGGTGTTACAAGGTGTTACCCAGCTGTGCTTAAGGACAGCTTTGCAAGAGGCACATTTACTCCGCTTGTCAGAGGGGAGGAACTACCAGGTGTTGACAGCAGGAGCTGTCTTATGCCAACCCAGTAAGAATGGCGAGACTGGAAGGACTACAGCAGGGACTCTATCTCTACAGTAAATACCGATCACCTCCGAGCCCACCTGGCTTTCCTGTTTTGTGTGATTAGGCAAGGTACGATGAGAAGTTTTTGAAGACGATAGCAAGCCTGTGTGACAGCTCAAAGAGGGGCCCTCTAGAAGCTGGTGCCTGATAGCACCAGGATGGATAGATACTCCGAGCAGAACAAAAGCTCTCACAACAAAACCTGCTGAAGCAGAAAATACAGCAGAAAATACAACAGGCGAGGATGCGGCTAAAAGCGACTGCCCGAGCTTCTGATGGAAAGGCTTTTGAGGTGAAAGCTGCTGCGAAACAAGGATCCCAGAAGGAAGAAACCTGCGAGCCTCAGTAGCCACATCGCTGCAGAAGGAAAATTCATCCTTTAATATAATCCTGAAATGGCAGCTGATTTGCAGCCAGGCCTTGTACACACCTTGAATATTCACTGCCTACAGCCTCAGCCATAATCATCAGCAGGCAATTATGCTCAAGGTTGTCTTTACTGTAAGGAGTCTCGAGGACAGAAAAACAACACAAAGGCACAGCACCATTTTACCAACACCATTTTACCAATTCTTACTCTCCCTTTTGACTTATGCTGTACTCCTGCAGCACATTCAATGGCCATGACCAGCTCCCTCAAATCAGAACAGTAACTGAGCTGCAGTTGGTAGCAATCAAAATAAAGGCTCTGTCTAGTCGGAAACTCAAACAGTTAAAGATTAATCACAATGAAGTTCTGCCACAGAATAAAAGGAAAATAATCCTCTAGATGTAAGATCAGGGGAAATTCACAGCCTTCAAAATACTGAACGTCAAATCCCTTGTGCTCTGTCCCCACGTTACTAGATAAACCTGACATGTTAAATGTATTTTATAATCCAGGGATTTCATTCACCTCTGAATGTGATTTTAGCTTCACAACATACATCATATTTGAAGACCTGAAATGATTTGTGAAGCATGATACAGAGTCTAGACAAGACTGAAGCAATCCATGTACATTTCAATTGCTTGAACCTTGCAGTATTACCATTTGACACAGTAAACAGAGCATATTTTGCATTGTTCTCATTGCAGTTCCCTGTTTAAATGCAAGTGAGGTTAGAGTACAAGGATGTACTCTGATTGGATTAGTGCATTATCATCATTTTTAAAGTTTTGTTCTTTTAAGTTAGAGGCTGTCTGCAAAGGCTGGGATCTTCTGACCTACATAAAGGTTATGATGGGTCTCAAGAACTGGTTTAGACCCAAATCTGAAAAACTCTTATAAAGACCGGTGGTAATTGTGTTTTGTGGTACATATGGCCTTAGAAAATGTAAAAAGAAACCCCAAACCCATATTATCTGGGAGGCAGAAAACCATTGGTTCTTTTCCAGACATTCAGTTCCCCCAAATCTGAAAAACACAAAAGTACTCAAACAATATACACGATTTGAGCCAAAACCTCTGAGATGGCCCAATAACTGGCAGTCCATTACACTGCCTACTGCTTGCTTTTTGCAAAATAATTTTAAGTTTATTCACTAAACAGTTATGAAATTAGGATAGTCAAACAAAAAGCACAGTTTGAGTTTCAAGAAAATAACTTTCGTGCTTAGAATATTTTAGGGCACCTGAGGAGGACAAGCTACATTCACAGACTCACTTGAAATATTTTTATTATTATTTTTGATCTGTGAGTCATATTTTCATAGCATAAACAATGTTTTTTTTCTCTGACTACCTTCACCCCTTCACTCCTCCTGGTGCCACTAAAACTGTATGGCAGTATAAAATGTAATGTCGCGTCTCCACATAAATACTAAAACTCCGCCCCCCCCCCCCCCCCCCCCCCCCCCCCCCGGATTTGCCTTGGCATCCAGAACTACAATACAATATTAACAATTAATTACAAGATATCTTAACTTTGGCTGGAAATATTTGCACATCCTGGTAGGCTCCCTATCAGTTTTGATGCGTAAATGAACCCTAACCAGCACAAACGTCTTCTTGCCAAAGGGCAGGCAGAGCGCAGCAGCTCACACCGCGCGGAAGTGGCCGCCCCCCCCCAAAGGTGGGCTCCCCCAGTTACAAACACAGCCCAGCGCTGCACCTGAGCTGGCACTTGTTATTGTGGGGGTGAGAGGATGCACGAATTCCAGTATGAAATCATGCTACTGCAAATTAAGACGACATTTTATTAATGGCGAACCACGAAAACCTTTGAAGTGGGCTGAATGGGAGGAACATAAGCGTGGCAAGGCGGCGATGTTAAAAAAAAATACGACCGCTTTTTCTTACAGTTATTACCCTCCCCCGCAAGGCTTTCAACTCGGAGATCTTAAGCTTGAATTGCTCCTCTGATGCCCCGAAGGCAGACATTCAACCTGTACAGTTTTCACAACAGGCACTGGTAGCTAGTCTGTGTTTCACCATAGATGCTGGGATTGTGGGGAAGGAAAATTGATTCAGAGAAAAATTGTTCTCAGACTTGTGTTATATAATAAGCCCAAGCCAATTAGAAACACCTACCTTATAGTATACAGAAGATGTATGATCATTTTGTTACTAGAAAACCTTGGAAAAACTGATGAGGAAACAAACATTTAATCCGTGAAACAAAGTCTCAATTCACCAAGACAAACGTGGGAGTTTTAATTCTCCTTGTATTTTTATCTCCTACAGAAAATAACAGATTACTAAGCGTACGCTGCTGATCACAACATAGCTAGAGGATTTCTAAGAGATGTAACACGACAAAAGGTAACAGCAGTGCTGAAGATGCTCACTGTGATGGAGAAAGGATTTGCAGATGCCTCTGAAGGCATAACAGATGAACCTTCTACCTTTCTGCTCCCACTGGATGGCGGGTGGGTAGTTATAGCTTCAGACGGTAGATCTCAAGTGCTTGAGAAAATGCAGATTTACTGGAAAACAGCGACAGCAGCTGAGGAGAGCTTGTCCTTAAACCCACTGCCCACAGCACCTGAGCTGTGGGGCACAATGATGGGGACAGCCCAAGCAGTCACACCAGGGAAACATTCCCCTGACAAGGAAGGGGCAAAAATCATCACACAGCACGATTAAGGAAAAACAATACCCTTGGAAATATCTCACAGGCACCCAGCTTGCCAGGCACCTGAGGCATGAATTTGGAGAAGCCCGGTAGCAGCAGCCCCCCGCTGCAGCACCCGCTGCCGCCTCGTGACGTTTCCGCCTTCTAAGTCCCGAAAACAGCGTGGGCAGGCTGGGGAGCTTCAGCAGGGACGGGATCCAACTAGCTAGTGAGATGAAGTCACCAAATTAATTTAGCATTGACCTATCCAGAGCTTTGCTGCCCCCCCCCCCCCGATGCAGATACACTGGGAGGCGAAGGGCTGGAGCAACACGTCAATGCACTCTGAGCGCAGCGTCACGACAAAGGGGGTTTTGTAACACCCCGCAGCCCTCCTCGCAGGGGCACAGCAGCCCCCAGGACCCCACTCGTGGCCGTGATGCAGCAGCACAGGGCTGGGAAGAGGGGAGATGGGATTAAACAGGGGGAACGCAGTAGCTCAATGCTAGCAGGCAGCTTGCTAGCAGGACGCTTCACGCAGCCCGCTTGCAAGGCGTGGGGAACACCGGGTGTTGTCTCATGGGATGGGTGCTGCGGTGGCTCAGGAGATGGACTACGACATGTCTTTTCTGCTCTCCCCCTCCGCAACACCACGCAGAGGACAAGGACCTTGCCACACACTGTCTTTTCTCTCCTGCACAAAAACCAAATGCAGACGCGCACCGTTTTTACGCCCCATTTCTTCTAACCCTGACACACGCACGTTACGCACGGGAACGGTGCCCTTTGCACGGAGCCTTCCGAGCAGGCACCGTGAAGGTGCACAGCATTGCACCTGGGGAAGGAGCAGTGGCACAGCCGCTGCCTGTGCAAGCATCCCGGGGCACACGGGGAAGGGTGCCAGGGCAGAGCCCCCAGGACAGAGCCAGGCAGGCGGCCAGCCCCAGCCCCAGCTCCAGCTCCTGCCTGAGAGACCGTGGCAGAAAGGTGACGACACGGAGCTGGGCTACGGGACAACGTTTATTTTAAGCTACCTTCGCCCCACAGTTGTAAACAAGCATGTGACAACAGATGAAGGAACACGCAGCCATGCTGGCTGCTTTCGCCCATGCATCACTCCCTAAAACGCGTCTCTGTATTTTTGTAACATAAAACATTAAGCTCCAGCATGGTTGAGCAGGGTTGCCGCTGCTATCGCAGCTCGGCTGCCATTTGGGGCTCAAGAGACAAGCAGCAGGCTTTCTGCTGGCTGTGCAGGGCACCCCACGGGCAGGCTTGCACGTTAAGACTGTCTTTTACTGAGCTCCGCGCCCAGCCTCTCTCTCTCCTCCCTCAGCCACAGAAGAAAGCAAGACTAGAAATAAAAAAATCTGAGCTTTGACATCTCAGTTTGTTGAATTAGGCCCAAATAAAGACCCCTGTCTTTGGCTCACACAAACTCCCCACAGAGCATTATTAGTATTAGAAAGGTTTCCAGTGTTAGCATTTCAGCCACGGCACTTAATTTTTGTTTTGGACACCAACTTAACTTGACCTCTTCCCTCATTTTCATGACTTAATACTGTAACAGCCAAGGAGATGCTCTAAAATTACTCTGGTATGCAAAATATTACTAGCAAATAACTTGTACTTAAGAATTAATCCTACTAAGGACTACCTAAGATAGGACTGAACTTCTAACTGCTATTGCTTAACTGCTAAATTAATTTTAGAGCAACTAGAACTAGAATTTGCTAATCCTTCGTGGAGTAAATTGCCCTTTATGAACACGTTAGCTCAACCATCTGTGATTTATGTAATTTTAATGTATTATTCTTGCTGTGTGCCAGTAACCACAAACTTACTTTACCTTTGTTGCACTACCAATGCAAGTGTTGAAGTTTCCAGCACAAAGTAAAGCTTCCCCCAAACACATTTTTTCAGCCATGTTGTTCTTTGAAGGTCTGTAAAGACAGTGTTTTCTTTTGGTTTTCAATTTTAAAGATCTCCTGCTGATCTAAAGTGGGAAATTCCCAAAGTTTTGTTTTCCCCAATCTTCTTTAGATGGTGCTTACTGCTTTGATGCAGCTGGAATGGTAAGAACAGAATAAGTGGCAGTTACAGCAATCTTTATCTGTGAGCCCCAGCAAAGCCTCGTACCTTAAGCTAAGAGAAGCATAGATGTCCTGTTTAATAGGATTTGGCCTCCTTTCATGGAATATCTTGAGGTCAATTCCTAAGTATATTGCCTCCAGCTGGCAAACGGTGACATTAGCAAGTTCAACTCCCACAGTAAACAAGACAGAAAGCGTTTATTGCTTGAATTACCTTCAACTACATACAACTGCAGTTAAGAAGTTAATAACCTGTGCTGCAATGTGAATATTTAGATTCTTCAGCCCTCTCAGTGTTGGCATAGGTGATGGGACAGGACAGTTCTGCACCCCTCCCTGTAAACGCAAGTCAAACTAAGCACACATCTGACACAGCTTGGGAGCTGTGCCTACAGCCAAACGTTCCCCGCAGATTAAACTTATAAATAATGTTAATATTTTCTGCATGAAAAAATATACAAGTCATTAAAAACAGAGGGAGCAATTTATCAGCTCTTAACTTCAAAACATAATCCTTAATTGCAATGTACATAATTAGTTTTATGACACAGCAGAACTATCCTTCTGCTCCACTGTACGTCAATGAACTTTTGGTCATCTCCGGGTACTAAATTGCAGAAGTAGCTCCCGGTGACTTACAGAAGGCAACACAAAGTAATTAATGCACTGCAGCAGCAGCAGCAGCAATACAGCTTTGGCAGGAAATAAGCTAAAAAGCAGTTGAACTGAGGTTGCACGCATACATTTTTCTTTGCCATTTGGCACCTTTGGTCATATGATGGTTTCACCTTGGTGGTAGTACTAAATTTGTCCTCCTATGATTTTCTTTTCACTGTTAGAGCCCCTGATTTCATCACTTCCTTTTGTGTGCTGCATTTTGAACTCACGGGCTGTTTATGCCTGTTAGAGTAACAGAATAGGATCCATAAAGTGATCTGTAAAGTGATTTAGGCAGGCAGGGAGCTACGGAGATCATCCACTCCAAATTCCTGGTCACAGTAGAGCCAACAGGAGAAGTCTGCAGATGGCCCAATCTAGCCAAGTGCTAAGTATCTCCAAGGACAGGCACCCCCCAACCTCTCTGGGCACCCTCTTCCAGTGTTAGACCATCCACACTGTGAAAACTTGTCTCCTGCTATCTTAAGAAACGCCCACTGTTACAGCTGCTGACTGCCCTTGCCTCTCATCCTCTTCCTGTGCACCTCAGAATCTGTATCTTGTATAGCTTTGAAACATTAATGCGGGCAAGGAGTGACAAAGACCCCAAATAATAATTCAGTAAAATATAATTAACCCCATTCTGCATAAACAGGTTTTCAACAGAGCAGCTGTTTACATGTGAATGCTGTCCTTTTAGGAAAATTTATCTCCTTTATTCAACCAATTACCATTTCACTGCCTCCATGTTCTCAGCACTCTTGCACACGATAGTCTTTCTGTATATGAAAGCTCCCAAGGGACTTCATATCACTGTTATGTACCCCAGTTCCATACAATTACTCTCAGATTCTATAGTTATTTCCATAAGGTATGATTTGTCTAACACTGAATCCATAAGTAAAGCAAATGCACATTCTACTTCAAGTATTTCAGTGCTTCCTATTCACGGTATTACTGGACTAGCTCTACAGAGATTAACCTTAAGAAGTGAAGCATAACAACCATGTAAAATTTGCCTAAAATGTATTTTCATCCCCCCCCAAAATTGTTTAATACATATTGCCAGCGAGCCCTTCTGAGAATCAACACCGCATTCCAGAGTGACAAGCAAGAATTTGCATTCAAGTGCATCTCTGAATAATTGCAGCTGTTTGGGTAGAAAATTTGTGCGGTACCAAGGAACCCTGTTGTAGAGAGGCTATTCACTCAAGTTACCCCTAAAAGATAAATCTGAAGTCCCCAGATGATCTCTCTGGCTACCCCATGGTTCCAAGAAACATAACATTGAAAACTAAACCTCTGAAACAATACACACAACCACGTGGAAAAACAGGAACACATGCCGTCAGCTTCACATGGTATTATTACAGCAAAATAAGCTACTCCTTTATAATCTGCCATGCTGGAGAATAAGGGTCCTCATTTTGCACACAGAAGAAATCCTAACCAAATCTCAAACTGAGAATTCCTCAGTTTGCATAGCTTGTTTAAATATTGTTTCAGACCACTCTTAGGTTTCAGTTTCAATTCACAAGAGCTCACTGCAGTGCTGCTGGCCTTGCCCCTCCACCCATAGGCTCCATCTTCCATCACCTCACCCAAACTTCAGTCCCCTCCATCCCTCAGTCAACACAAGCAAGTGACGCAAGACAGCCTTACACGAGGCCAGAACATCAAGATCTGCATGGCATATTCCTCTCCATGCAGAGCAATTTGGCACAGTCGTAGGATTTCCTACGGAAGCTACATCCTTAAGTCTCTACTTACTGTTTAATGTTTACATTTCCTGTTTGGATAGCACAGAAAAAAAGCCACCAGATTTAATACAAAAGCACAATTCAATAAGCATAGGGCTCTACGCAAAACAAGAAATCATTTAACCACAGATAAGCCAAGCCATTTAATGGAAGTGCTTTCAGTACATGGAGCCTTCTCTATCAAATATTTAATAATTTAGTGTACCATCAGAAATTTAGACAAGTTTTTGTCAAAAAAAAGGACAGGCAGATTTTCATTTTGATTTACATGCGTTAGCATGAAGACAACAGAATTGTGTTAAAAATAAAAACACCACTGCTTTAAAAAACCTGAGGAGTTAAAAGCACTTTCAGTAAACTTTTATAGCTGATATTCCCCTTCCCTTCCCATGTAATTATAATGAAACAATACGATGGAGATGCTTTATTGGTGAGTCAGGCAGCGGGGACGTGAGCATGACAAGACTCGAGCAGCTATTCAGCGTTACGCTAACGCCATCCCCGGAAGAAACACGGATGTTTTCCATTTAATTTTCTGTGGTACTGATATTGGAAGCAAGCGATCAGCACCGCTAACCAGAGATCGGGATTCAGGGAGGGGGCAGGACCCAAGAGCTCTCACACGCTGCCCCAGTGCGGCGTGACTTACTGCTGTCACCGCCGCTACTCCACGCTACGGCCTTCATGCCATCCCGTGCAGTGGTTTGCGTGATTGAGAACAGATGTGGCGAGGCCACTCGTTTTCAATTATCAAACAAAGGCTGAAAAGTTGCATCTCCGAATGAAAAGCTGGCACTTGCTTGATCTTCTTCCTTACCCAGCCTCTGCTATAATTATCTTTGGGCACGAGGAAGGAGAAAAGACTGTCAAATTAACTGACCTCCCCCCAACCCCAAGCCCCAGAACCAAAACCTCTGAAGATATTTTTAAAAAGTCACTCATTCAAACGCCAGGGCTTGAAACGTAGGCCTACTACACTTGCTTTTTTCTTCTTACTGCCTCCCAAAACAAGTCTTTCTATCTCAGGTGGTTGTATTCCACATGGGAGACTATTCCTGTAGCCCAGCCTGCAGTGAGGTGCTTGCATCTCCCTTGCAGGAGCCATTCACACAGCGAAGGAGAAACTCAAAGAAATAGGTTTAATTGGGCTCTCCTGGTCCACAGCCCTGCTTCCAAATCACCTTGCCTTCACAATGCGGCATTTTTAGTGCCTGTTTCCCCAGGAGGCTCGACTGAGGAAGCCAGGAAGAAGCCAAAATGTCTGCTTCCAAAAATGACAGCGTCAAGCTCGGTTCTCTCCTATCTTAAATTTGCTCCTGTTTTTGTTAGCACGCTAGAAACACATTGCTGTTGCTATGCAACTCAAAAAGGTAGTTTAAAAAAAACCCCAAAGCACACAAACAACATCCCCCACGCGCAACAAAACCAGAGGCCAGCCTCCCACCTCCAGGATGTCTCAAACCCACAGCGCCCGGGTGCAACTCAGCTGCTCTCAGACCTCTCCGGTGAGAGGGCCTGGGCACAAGCCGAGAAGATGGCGCCGTCTGAGGGCTAGTCTCACTTCCTGACACAGACTGGGCTGTCTGTGAAGTGCTGTCTGTTTGCTTTCCTTCCCCACCCCCTCCATAAAGCTGCCTCTCAGCCCCAGTTTTAACAAACGATAACCTCGTCCACCAGATACCATGAAAATATTTCCTTTAAGGAAAGTCTAAATCCAGGTCAAAAGAGGTAGCCCAATAATGCAGGCACAGAACGTCTAGGCTTCAAATCACTGGTGCAGTACTGAGCAGCCATCCTCATGGCCTCTGCTACATCTCCACGCACTCACAGGTGAATCCCAGCTACCTTGAAGCCATTTCACCCCGTGCTTTCTGAGAGCTGGACCTGTCCAGCTGCAGACACTCACCAAAACAGTTCTGCCTGGACGGAGCCCTCCCTAATCACAAAACAAGATTAAAGAAGAGCAGCTGCAGCAGGGACAGGAAGCCAGTCTATGAAAGTGAAAGAAGAGAAACCAGGAGGTACCTCAGCTGGCGGGTAACCAGAGCGCTTTCTGCGTGGTCCCTCTTGCCCTGGCTGCACTTCACCAGGGCGGTCTTCTCCCAGGTAGCTAGCAGCCATCGTGCTGCTTTCCAGGTGCTCCAAAGACAAGGGGTTATCACAAACACCACTTTTAGAAAAGCTCAGGCCAAATTCACAGGGTGTGACTTCTTACAAAGATTTACAATTGCCTTTCTCCTGCTTCCACTGCAATCTACGGTAAAGCTCTCGTGACCTGCAGCAGTTAGGCCAAAAGCAAACACCTCTGACAACAACATTTGAAGTTACTAATATATTTACTAGCGTTTGCTTTAGTAGCATTTACATTTGCAGAGGATGAAGACAGTCCTGCTCATTGGTATGACAAACAAGACAACAACATGCTGCATTTACTCAGTACCTTTTCCACCATTCGCAGCAAGAAGGGTTTGAGCCTTAAGCTACTGTGTTGATAACATCAAATGGTCTTTTTTAAATTCAGAGGAATCACCTGCTTACTGTATCCAAGAGGACCTAGCTTTGGGGCAGCCCCATGGGCAGAACAGGCTCAGTAAGGGTGGCACAGGAGCACGGACCAGCCCCACAACAACCTGCCTCCCGATATCCACCAGGAGCTGGGAAGGCAGAGACCAGACCAGATTTTGATGTGACATAAATCTTGACTTCCAGCAGGAGTTAGCGGCTCGTACTGCACCCAAGGACAGCCAGACACACGCTGCAGCACGCCACGGCTTAGTTCACCGCTGGGTGAGGAAATCACCGCTTCCACCCAACTTTCATTATCAAGCATAGCACAGTCACATGTCGGCCGCTTAAGAAACAATTTCCAAAAAGACATGACACTTGGGAAAGCCAAATATTTAAGGGATACCATTAGAAACGTACACTGGCAGATAGGAACTTTTTTTCTGTTTTAGTTCCTTTTAGCTTAGCAATTTAAACAAAAATAACAAGGAAACTAGCCTTCTCCCCACCTTTCTTGAAAGTTCTTGAAAGCTCTGGGGACAAAACTAAATATAGCTGGTGTATGAAGGACCAGATCAAACCAATTTTCTAGCAGCACGTAGATAAAAAAGATGTTAGAGGGTACAACAGGTTGTCCCTTTTAAAGGGGAGTGTTTTAGGCTAGGCATGACATTAAAAACCTGAAATATTCCAAGTCTTTTTAAAGCTAGCTGTACAGTACGGTGAGCTGATCAGCCATACAAAATGCCTAGTCCCTGGCAAAAAAAAAAAAAGCACTGCAGACATGCCCTGCTTAAAACAAATTCTCCACCCAGATGTTGATTTGGTTTCTCATTGAAGTGTTTCAGTCTTCTTTGAACATATAAGTAAAACTATAATTAAATGCAATGCTGTTCTCAGAAATGAGCCCAAATCTATTTTGGCCAACAAAATGACACCTCGGTTCCAACCAAATTGTAAAGTTAGTCTCCTGATCTGGAACACACACACAACTGACACATGCAAATCCTTCCTCTGGAATAGAAACGGCCTTTTACTAGAGAAATGCTGATTTGGTCCAGTTATTTACTGCAGAAGGTAACATCTCCCTGTGACTCAATTTTATGCCAAAGTGCCTGGTTTCCATTTACCAGCTCAGTGAGGCTGGAGGAGAAACTTAACACCTTGGGCCTGTATGTCCCAGTCTGCAAAATATAATATGTCCTTTGGAAGACTTGTGAAAACTATTTGTGGCTTTGCCTACAGAGCACATGGCTGGAGCTCATGTGGTACAGGTTCAATTCCCCACTGCGTCCTCAACGTGGTGGATAAAAGAGCAATTCCTTTCATCGTGTCAGCCTCCTAAGCTGTAAGATGGTACAAGATTTACCTCCTTTTAAGTCTGCTTCAGGAGTGACATAGCAAGCCTCTGGTGGTAGCTAGGTATTTAAAAAAAAAAAGCTTTCCTTTTAGGTCTGAGGACATCTAAACTGGTAAACAAATCTATTATGATCAACAAACACTGAATTTGTTTTAAAGTACTTATGGACTAGAGTAGGTCAGAAGAAGTAAAAATGAGGACATATTTCTGATATTACAGGAGAGAGAAGCAAATAATCTCAGGTAATTCCTGAACCCCTACAGAGATGGTAGGCGCAGCTTAGCCGAAGAGCAAAGCTGCAGTACACCAGGGCGCATTGCGAGCGAAGCACTCGTGGATCCGTGCAACTGCCGACCTGATGTCATGCTCCAGGCTGTGCTTAATGACATATTTATTCCATATTTCTAGATACAGATGGAACAAACCAGCCCGACAATCAGAGGCATAGCAAGTTGATGTGTCATGTGGCAAAGTAGTATGGGCTGCTCCCCGCGCCTGCTCCAAAGCCAGCATGGCACCAACAGTCCAGCACGACAGCGGCCAAGTAACGTGGGTCTGAACCTATTAATCTTAAATATAAGATATTTAGGATATTTAGTGATCTCCTGCTTCACCTCAGACTTAGCAAGGCCCAGACTAGCCTAGCTGTTAAAGATTTTTACAGAAGTTAACAATGTTATTTTCCAGTATCAAGGAGACGTTTCACTGCAGTTTTCACATATTTTCTTGAAGACTTCCTTTGTGTTATGATTGATACTTAACTTTTCATCTGTAGCCTTAAGTACCACATTAAGGTGAACATAATTCTCACTGCAGGAAGGGGGAACGGACAGATTTGGGTGCCATGACTCCAGGTAAGGGTAGGATTCCCCAAGGAAGCAAGAATCTAAACAGGAATCCCCTGTGGAGGGTTTTTTTTTTTTTTTTTTCATTTGTGCATTAAAGGTTTACTTCTTTAATGCTTTTAATTGAATTATTTACTTCCCCAAAATAGCACGCAACGTCAGCATTAGCGGTTCTGCATTCCTTTATATTCCTGCAGATGGACAAAAGGATGCAAAGCCCTACAAGTCTCAAAGAACAGGCTTTCCCTTAGAAGAACTAGCCTTTCATTCAGATGCAGAGTAATTCCACGGTTTCTAGAAAATTGGGCAATTGATATAATTATTCCTGTCATCATGTACTTAACACAGCAGTCTCACAAAATGCCTTTTCTAGACATAGCTCAGCGTATGATAAGACAGACAGAAGGACAAGAAACCTGACCCGTTGATGGCTGCAGAAAACTACGTGTTGCAAAAGGATAATGGAGAACCCTGTTCAGAGGTTTTCCAGGGAACCCTTCTGAAAGAAAGCAGCAAAAGATAGCCATCGGTAGCATCTATGATTCACGCATCTATCTTTAGTGGCTGTGGCATGTTAATTCATCTCAAATCAGTTGCATATTTCTGCTTAGCTACACGGTGGAAACACAGCTTTCCCCCAAACCAGAGCCTTTGGGCGCTCAGCAGCGATTTAGATAGGGGAAGCGAGGGCTCCATTTTTCCTGCGAGGAGACGCAGGTCCTTACAAAAGCAAAAAAAAAAAAAAAAAAGAAACCACGACAGTAACGTGCCATCGCTCCTTTGTGCTGAACGCGTGCGCCGGGGCTTCGCTGACGGAGGCAGGAGCAGCTACGAGGAGAGGGAGGGAGGGATGGACGGGATCCTGCGGCAGCGCCCGGCACACGCCCGGTGCGCTTTTGGGAGCACCGCACGACCCCACCTGGGTGCGCGGCCCGCGGTGCCAGCAGCAGCAGCCCCGCTACGCCTCGGTGCTGGGAAAGCCGCGGGGACCTTCCCCGTGCTGAGCCACCCGCTCCCGTCGCGACCCAGCCAGCTACGTGGAAGCGGCATCGCTTCCATTTCCTGCGGCTCCCCGGCGGGGCGCCCAGGGCCGCGCTGCTCCGCAGGGGCACCGCGCGCTGTCAGCCAGCCGGGCCCGCCGGCCGGGGGGACGGACGGGACGGGGCTGCCGGACGGCCGCGCTGCTCGCTTTCTCCCTGCCTTTTGCTTTTTTTTTTTAAAATTATTATTTTGCCTTTTTTTTTTTAATTTTTCTCATTTTTTATTTTTCATTATTTTTTTTTTTTTTTTTTCCTTTTTCATTTTTTTTCCTTTTTTCCTTTTTCCTTTTTATTTTCCCTTTTTTCCTTTTGTATATTTTCTTTTTTCCTTTTTTTACATTTTCGTTTTTTTATTTTATTTTTTTTCCTTTTTTTGATTTTTTTTCCTCATTCCCCCCCCCCCCCATTTCTAAACGCCCCCCCCCTCCCCCTCAGAAACCTCTCCCCACCCTCGCAAGGCCTGCCATCCCCCCCCTCTCCCCAGTACCGGGGTGTGGGGGGGGTGTTGCCCGCAGCCCGGCCCCGTTCCGCAACGCCCCCCTCCCTTTTTCCTTCCTCCTCCTCCCGCAGCCTCGCCGCAGCTGCCGCCCGTTCTCTCCCCCCCTCCCCCCCGGCCCCGTACCTGTAGGAGCGCTCCCCCCGCACCGTGTGCTTCCTGAAGGGGATGATGGTGCCGTTGTCCTGGATGATGTCGTTGTTGTTCTCGCCATTTGGGGACAGGGCTTGTGTCGGTCCGGGCATTGGCGCTCCCGCGGCTCCGCGCCTCCTCCCCGCCCCGCGCTGCGGCTCTGCCTGCGGAAGGTGCTGGCGGCCCCCGCCTGCCGCCCGCCCGCCCGGACCCGCCCCGCCGCCCGCGTCACCGCCGCACGTGACCGCCCGCCGCCATGGCAACCGCCCGACTCCTGGCCCCCCCCCCCCCCCCGGGGTGTGTGTGTGTGTATGGGGGGGGGCGGCCATAACGCCTCCCTCGCGCCGCCCTGCGTGCTGCCAGGCTTCTCGCAGGGCGGCTGCTGGGTGGAAACGATGGGTGCCTCCCAAATACTGCCTGGGGAAGGGCTACGGCCCCCAGGCCTGCTGGCACCCGGCTCTCCCAGCACCGCCACTCGTCTCTTCCGCCCCTGCCACAAAAAGGGTTCCTCGCCCCGCCGGCGTGCTTCCCTCCCCAGGCGGTCACCATCTCCGCACGCTCCCTGGCCCGAAAGGCAGTGCCCTTCCTCGTCTGAAGCCAGCCACAAAGCCAGCCCAGTCACCTCCTCTGAAGCAAGGTCTGAGCCTCGTGGTGGTGAAGCCTCCCCACACATCACAGCCCGACGCGTTTGCCATGTTGTGGAAAAACAAACCAGCAAGCTGCTTGCAAACTGTTTTCCCTAAACACCAAGAACAGCAAGAGCGACTACGGGCACCGTCTATAAACGGCTTGCTATGACCTCAAGGCTGTCAGATGTAAAAGGGCAACAAATATTTGGGCAAATATCCCATCCTCCCCCTTCAAAAAGAGCCCCCAAACCCAACCCTCTTTAAAAAAAATAGTTTTAAAACCATAGATCAAAAGAGCCCCCAAACCCAACCCTCTTCAAAAAAATAGTTTTTAAAACCATAGATCAAATGAAAGCAACATGAGTGTTTCTAGCATGTTCTCAGAAGCACGTGCTGATGTTCTATTAAAGCTAAAAAAATTTTTCCTCAAATGAGTTTGATCAGATATATACCTCAGGTTATTATTTTTTTCTGCATGAAAAAGATGATTCTGCAAGATTTTAACTCACCTTTACCTAGCCTTTCAGACTAAATAACACTTTGCTGAAAGCTGAGCTTTTGTGGTTATCGTCATGACATAGATTTTAGATTCACGAAGGAACTGTAAGGTAAGTGCAACCTACACACAGACACCGACTGCCCAGCACTTGGACTGCTGAGAAAGCACTTGGATTTAAATCAGATGTACACATTAACACATGCACGGAGCAATCTCTAACAAAAGTTAAATTAGTCTGCCGATTTGCCACGGCCCTCTGAACACCGAGACAGGAGGCTTTGTTTATTGTTTCTGCCAGATTTTCCAAGATACTCAGAAAAGGAAAAAATTGCTTTCAGTACCCAACCTATGGACACTTGCAGATGACATACCTTATTGAAAAATGCTCCATTCATCTGGCAACAGTAAACCCAGCCGAGAAAGTTTCCTTTGAGCCTTTTTAAATATAAGCAACAAAATACATTCTACTAAAAGGGCCAACAAGCATCTTAGTAACACTCAGGAGCACGGAGAAGCCAGAAATGCTACATGGTGACAGAATGTAAAAATAATCTATAGCAGGTCTTTAGCTGCCAGACATAACCCTACCTGCTCTGCTAGGCAGCGAGCTGTAAAACACTCTGCTACCCTAACTTGTAAAAATATTTTTATTTCTCCACCAGTGGCAAAGAACAGAAGCTTCTTTATTGAAGCTTCCAAAACTGTTTAAAACATCGACTGGCAAAGCTACAGCAGAGAAGTGCAGGTGAGGACAGTGCTGCAGCCTCCCTTCAGACCCCTTATTGCCTTTGCATTAGAATTAAGTGCAAAAAAAACCTCCCAGCGCCTCGACATAATGCCTTACCTTTATCATGGCTGAGCCAGGCCCAGGCAGAAGCAGCTCGTTGCTGGTTTTTAGACAGCACATGCTGCTTCTGTTGATTTAGCACAGCCTGTGGGACAGTGGGCGCAGTATGGATCTCATATGCACGGCACTCCCTCCGCTTACAACTCCATTTCAGGGCATCGTGTGGCCCATGAACACAGCCCTTATCTTCACGTGCAGGAAGCCACCACATCACCTTCCTGCTTTCAGCAGTCTGGGCGAAGATTTCTGAGATGTGCATCCAGCAGCACAGAATGAGAAACAGGAACCTGCCGCTATTATCAGGTGACTGCATCCCTGCTGACTGTACGGCTTTCGGATGCAGTGAGCATACAAACAGAAATGCAGCTCAAAGAGCAAAAGGTCAGAGTGATCATAAAAAACAACACACATCTATGATAAGTTGAAAGTACCGAAACCTAGTAATCATGTGTTGCAAGCCAACTAGGCAAAACAAAAAGAGCCAGAAAGTCAATTAATACACAGGGGTGATCACAAAAACTGATGCACTAGGTCTTCAAGCACCAAGAACCACAGCAGCAGCGGTAAGAAGGGACCTATGGAGGTCATCCAGCCCATCCTCCTCCTCAGAGAAGGATCACCACTACTACCATGAGCTCTAGCCAAGAGACTATCATTACCTACTACTACCATTAGTCTAGCCAAATCTTAAAGATCTCCAAGGATGGAGATGCCCTGCCCTCCCAGGGCAGCATGCTCCAGTGCCACATGAACCTGCTGTTTCTCATCTCCTACCTGACTTTGGCTGCAAGGAGATCCCACACTTCCCCTGGCGAGCACAGTGAGTCTTGGCTGGGCTACAGATTGGAAGAGGCACCACCCTACCCAAGCACATGCATTTCAGTACTTCCATTTCCACTGTGTTGAACCAGGAGGAGTGAGCACCAGTGAGCATGGCAACAGCCCTGAATGTCATTCTCCAAAACACTGGTTGCTTCTTCCTCCACAGAGCTTTTCTCTTTCCAGCCCCCTCTCGTTACTTGCTCAAGGTCTCTCACCCTGCAGTAAAACAGCCGTGCAGCATAATTTATAACACCAGAAAGTGAAATCCCCTAAAAGCCCAAACAGCAGTGTTAGAAAGGCCTCAGGCATGCTCGAGCCAAACTTTTATACTAGCCAGCTCATGTGGAAATAAATTATGAGTATTTTAACGCTGATAAGAAGTGACCAATGCACAACCTCTGAAAACAGAAGTGATGGCCACACTAGAGACTTCTGCTAACATATTTGTCAGAAGATTAAAAAAACACCAAAGTCTTAGTGAGCTTTGTGACACAGCCAAAGTATAAATAAAATTAATGATGGCAGAAATTCCCCACTGCTTGGATAACTTGTTTCTGTGGTGGTGGAGTGGGGGGAGATCAAGAAGAATGCACTTAACCCTAGAATGGCCAATGAGCATCCCTCATCTGACAGATGTTCTTGTTCAAACTAGTAAATGAATCCTAGTGTGATATTCCTTGCACTGCCCTCTGAATATGCCTCAGCTACAGCTTCGACCTGTAGCAAACACCACTCGAGTATAATTATGGCCAACATGCTTCCCTTGTCAGAAGTGTTTCAAGAACACTTCTGCCACAAGTGCAGTTTTCCCAGTGTGAAAGAATGAGAAAACCTAACTTAAGGCGAACAGTCGGAAGGTAGCAGCACCTTTCACAAAGCAGCATTCCTGATCAATGCAGCCTGCTTTTCTAATTCAACTGTTGTTTCCCATACTCCTAAATGATCACAATGGAGATGAACAGAATTCTGCAAAAACAGATGTACACCCTGTAAAGCAATCAAAGTTATTTTTAGCATTTAAGTGTGTATATTTATCAGAAATTATATTTATCATAAGTTTGTGCAGAAACAGGTTCTCCCTGAAGGAGTTGGACTTGGCCAACCGCATTTGGATTTGAGAATTGAATAGAACAAAGCAGGAAAAAATTGGGAAGAGAAGAAAAAGTTACTCTACAAAGCCTTGGACACGTCTTGCTTGTTCAAGGAAACCCCAGTTCACCAAGGTATGTAGACATGCTTTATTCCAGCACAAGTCGTTTCAGCAAAATGGATAAAGCCATAAGTGTACTGCAACAGAACGAGCTTAATATCTGACAGCATACACCCTGAATAAAAGTTTCATTTAGTAAACTAAAAAGAGAAGCCTTAGGAAACCCACATTTGCATGTTATCTAATGGAAGTACAAATGAGCCCTCTGCAACGGCACACCTGTTAGGGAGCACTGGCTTGCGCCAGCTTAAATTAGTGCGTGGTTCCAACCTGTAATGATAACATATTACACAAACCTCCGTAGGGGAATTAGCAACAGCAATGCAACTAACACAAGGAACGCATATCAGATGTGATGTGGTGTACGATATGTTTCAAGCTAACCTGGGCTGTGCTGAAGAGCTCACGTTTCCTGTTTCACTGACATATCATCTGTCAGCCTTGCTGATTAGCCCAAAGGAAAGCTCCCACTGTGATGTAAAATCACTTAAAACTAAAATTCAAAACCAGAACTTCATAGGCTTTCTTTGTTTACTCAGCACTAAATCAAATCTCCCCCCTCCCATCCCGTTACTCCATTCTGTGCCGTACATTTCAGGGCGCAGTGCATTTAAATTCACCATACCGAACGGCAAATGATAATGATTTGGCAGGACAAAGAAACACTGCATGAATTTTATTAAAACAGCTACTTATCACTCCAGACATCCTGTTGATAAAGAATGAGCTTCCCACCCTTGGGGATTATACTGTTGCCACTTTAAGCAAAGTCTTGATTATTTGCCTTCCCTGGAGAGAAGCACAGAAAGAGAAAGACAGGGCTGTCCCAATTACACAATGTGCATGGACCACATCCCTATGAGGTAATTCAAGCCTATTTTTAAATATATGGACATATTTATATTTCAGAGGTCGCATTTCATATTTTAAAAAGAGTTCTGTGCCTGGGAGGAACAGAGAAAGAAAAGTTCAAGTCTTTGTCAGCTAAGCATTCCTGAAAATTTAGCCATAAGCTGCAAATCCAATCTGGCCATTAGTGTATGAATTCCTCGCTAAAGAGAGTGGTCTTGAAGAGTCACAGCCTGTGGGCATTTTTCTTTAAAAAGGCAGCAGCTACCATTTGTAGTTACCATAGAAATCAAATAGAAATCAGAGGATTATTTCAAGATCCAGACACTGTCTACACAACCAGATTTTTTTTTTTCCTGGTTCACAGAAAAATTCAGAAGCCCTTGAACAGAACAGATATTTTAAATCAAGTTACATACTTCAATATTCAAATTGTTAGATAAATAGATTTATAGGACAAATACATTTAATGGGCACTTGCAGAAATCAGCACTTTCAGGGTTTAGTTAAATCTGGTTGCTTTAAAGAAAAACTCCTATTTAGAAAAGAAACTCTCCAATATACATCAAAGGTTTCTGTACTTAAAACATAAGCGGTTCACACAGAATACGTGAAACTTTTTTATCCAACACTTCCTACTTAACAAAAAGCACCAGTGGCAGCAGGAAACACTCAGTGAAGGAAGGATGGTTCCAAAGAGGAGAAATTTCTACTTCCATTTAATCCAGACCAAGCCAATATTTTGAATTCTTCAGTCAATGTTACGTGTGTACTGGGACACCACAAGGTTTCAGGCACATCCTGGGGAGCTGCTTTCATCTGAAAACCTATAAACGGCAGCTGTGATCAATAAATGCTCCAAGTAACGACTCCTCGGTCTCACTTTGCCTTTAATACTGATTGAAAGCAATCGAGAGAGGAGGCTGACTCACATCTCATGCATGCACATTTACATGGAAGTATTTGGCTGGAGCTGTTCTAGGTTTACAGTAGCCAGTCTCATTTACAGGGAGCTGTTAACTAGTTTTCTCAGCTTGTTTTGACAGAGTTCAGATGTTAAGACTATTAAGCATGAAGATCTAAACCAAGAGCATTCAAACCGTTCAGGTAATCTGGATTCCTAGACTTTTCCAGAGAATGACAAACCCTTAATTAAACGAACACAGGATTAGTGTTCCAGTAGAGAGGGATTTTTACATTTCCATGCAGTATGGCTTATTAATAAATCACATGGCCAGAGCTTCAGACATCCGTATCCTAAAAAAAACAATGAACCAAATTATAAATGATTAAAGAGTGGAAGATTTTTCATATATGAGACAGTAGAAGAGAAACTTAGCGTTTATTTACGTATTTTCAACTGTTGAGGAATCTCTGGCTTTCTTGGAGCTAGAGAGAGGTTAGAAAAATGAAGGATGACATTACAAACAACATAAAAGAGTGGATCATCTACCTCTGATGTTCCTCCTTATGTTCTACACATAAAATAAAAATATAACAAAAAATACAAATAACAAAAAATAACGTGCTTTGAAGGCACTTCAGTCTAATGATATATTTCAAAAAAGCAATGTTGGGACAGAGGGGAGGGCAAATGCTTCGCAATATCATCTGCCAAGGGTGCAGGTTTCTAAAGTGAAAACCTGATATGGCTGTAATCCCACACTACAGTGATACCTTATTAGTAGGTGATGATCTTGAATACTTCTTGCTATATTACCCCACTGAAAACTTGACTTGGCTTTGATATTATATACCAGGAATTCAAGAATAGTTAATAACAACTCTTGGGATTGGCGATTCTCTGTTCATATTGTACAACAAGCGTTTTGAAGCTGACAGCTATTTGATTGGTGCACGTTATCCAAGTCACTTAGTGCCCTACATGACTATCCAGTACCTGTATACAACATAAGGAAAAGTTTAAGTGCTTTGCCGTGATTATTGGCCAAGACCTATCCTGCTTACAGTGTTGCCTTTTCCAGTATCAGCATTACAGGTACCGAACATGTGAAGCTTGCACAGGGATTTTAGCCCATCACAAGGAACATTACACTTGCCAACAATTATCAAGCTGTCCAAGACACTCACCACTGCTAAAGAGGAAAAGAGAAGGCTGGCACAAGAAAGCAATGACTCCAGCAGATGGTCGATTAAGTTTTTGGATACCTATTACTGAATCAAAAATGCCTCAACCAGCCAACAGAAAGGGCCTGACCATTACAAACCAAAATTTGGAGGGGTTGCTTTGCCCCAGGAAATTGTTAATTAGGTGCCTGTCCTCCCACACCCAGAGAAAAGCCAACATAAACATTATTACATACCCTAGCTAATGGGAAAGAAATACAGAGCGTATTCATGCCTGACTCAAATCAAAATCGTACTGCCAAGTCATTCAGTAGTATGTGAACATTCAGCGACTGCAGAACCCAAGAATTCAGTGCCTTACTGCAAAATACTCTACAAGAAGTTTCCTCGTGCTCCTACAGCATGCTACAAACTGTTCTCTTACAAAGCGAATGTGTATCAAGTGCCATCAAATTAGTGAATGCCAAGAAATTACACAAAAGGGGCTGTGTTTTTTGTGTTGTTTGTTTTTGCATTCTGCCCTTCCCTCCTCTTGGTAATTGCTTTTTATCTGGGACATTGATAGAAACCAGCTTTTGTACGATGCTGTCAGCTTTCCTCATTTTACAAGCACAGAAACAGGCCCTGCTCTTAGAACCAGATTGCTGTCATTCATCTGCACAAACTTCCCCTGCCTCACCCTCATCGCCAGGTGTTGGGTCCCAACCCCTCGTCAGGGTTTGCTTTCCGATCCATGCATCCTTTTAGCTCTGTTTGTGTTTTCTAACCAGCTCTGCAGATAAGCAAACCCATCCCTTCTCTCCATTGCTACAGCTAGATGCGTGGCTCCTCCTTTCATCTTGAGATTTCTTCCACATCTGGGGTTTGCCCATTGTTCCTTCCCCCATTCTTTTCCGCCCTTCCTTTGTCAAGCATCACCCTTTGTAGTGCTCCAGCAATTTCCACTTTCCTCCATCAACCACCTGCAGAGAACCTGGGTCACACTGGTTTCCTTCCCCCAGACAAAGTCCCCAGCATGCCTATTGTCCAGCTAACACATTGTCATTAGCTAATTACGCCTCCTCTCCTCCACGGGCTGAGAGGAATGTGCTGCACCACTTGCCTGCTAAGGTGCATGCACATTGACACGCAGCCACCCCAAGAGGCAACACCTGTATTTATGGCTGCATCACCTCCAGAGCTCGCACGCTGCAGGTGACACATCTCCTGTTAACACACCCCACAGCTGGAAACCCCGAGGGCACCCCGGCACCTCTCAAACGCCAGGTTGCAAGGGTTTATTTGCAGTCACTAGCCCACAGAGAACTCTAGGAGTGCTGTTTCTTTGGGAGCAAGAAGCTCTTCCATGTATAATTTTACAATTACCTTACGAGTCCATTGTGTAAGCTTAAACAAGTTTTAGCTTCCGCACTTATTGATGGAAAACACTTTTTCCAGTGGTAGCAGTCAATGTTCATTATCACCTTAGTGTTTACTCCATCTTTATCTTCAAATGAAGAGAAAAAAATATATATTTTTTTACAGATTCTTTTAAATATAAAGTTACACTTATGTTAGTGCTCTGAACAAAAACAAAACAAAAATATCCAGAGGTTTGAAAACTGTGTCAGGAAACTTATCTCACTGACAGACATTTCCTAAGAGGACTTTTGGAACTTGGCATATCAGAGCAAGTTTCCATGAATACTTTGAGCCCTTTATTAGCCTAACGCTGCAAGTGCTTTATTTAGCTACCAGCATACTACAAGCACTTTCTGGAATTCTGAAATTCAGAATTAGAAAAAAAATGCCCTTGCCTGGTTGTTAAGAGGTAAAACTAGATGGAAGAAAGCTACTGTCAGCCTGCTTTAGTAGAAGGTGCATCTGTTCACAGAAACACACACAAATACTGAGGTCTGGGGGGCAGAAATAATGCTTGTGAGCTTGTGCCACAGTGAATTTTCTTCTATAAAATCAAATTAATGATTTTTTTTAGAAAGGTACCTAGCAATTAACAGTACAACAACCAGTGATATGTATTTGTGGATCAAAATGTGATACCTGTTGAAGTACTGCTGAGACATTTTATTTTATTTGAATGTAGGGGGCAGATGAAATACAAAACAAAGCTCAGGTCCCTGCTCTAAAATAGAGGGTGTGCCATTAAAAATGTACACATCTCCATTCCGAGCGCACAAGAGCATACAGAAAGTGCATGATCTTACGGAAAAGATAAACAGCTGGATTTACTTGCTTCCATTAACCAGTGACCCACTTGTCAAACATAAGCTTTAGATTTAAGAGTGATTACATGAAGCCTCTTACATTAGACAAGATAGATCCTGGTTATGAAATCAGATCAAGTCTGAAAATACTTGAATGCAGTCAATAGTGTTCTTCTATAAAGACACAAGGTGAGAGCCAATTATTCTTTTTAAAGCACGCAGTGTAATGTAACAGTATTTTCTCCAGTACTATTCACAGCATGTTTATCCCACGCAGCCCGCTCAGGTCATTAGCGATGAGCCAAATCCGGACCCCTTGTAAGAGGATGAAGCCCTGATGGAAGCCAGCTCATAAACCTCAGTTTTGGGGGCATCACCAGTTTCCTTCTACTATGAATATTGATTCACAGAAAAATCAGACAGACACACCCCACACTAAAGGGGCATGGCGATGTTTACCCAGCCTATCTAATCTCTCAGAGCAGATTTTTAACAGAGGCTGCGGCTATGCGTGTTGGTGGCAGATCTCCAGCTGAGGCTTCTCCAGCGGCATCGGCTTTGCCCTCATGTAAGCTTCTGCCTCCACACACCTCCCTTCTGTGCCTGCTCCGTGCTGAAGCACGAAAAAAAGGCACAAGAAGATACGGATGATCACAAAGTTTGGGCTTGAGTGTAAGCCCTGTGTTAATAGAAGAGGAAACGTAACAAGGACAACAAATTGCTAGGTCCTGAAAACCTCTAATTTTGCCACCTTGTGACACAACAGCAGAGCACACAACAATGGCTTGCCCACACTCTGTGCCCACACCTGTGGCTATCCAAGGCTCCAGGAAGGCTGAAGAAGCCGTAATTATAAGCAACATTTTTAACTTAAGGACAACTTCTAAAATTAAATGTGTTGCATCCACCTGACCTCGTGAGCATGCTGTGCATTGTCAGCAGCTCACGTGACTCCTCATGTAGGGTGATTTTCTGGAAGCCACAGATCATGGAGCAACTTAATGATGTAAGAGTCACAGCAGCCAGCAAGCCTAGGTTTCCATCCCTGGTGACTGCAAAGAAATATTGGAAAATGCTGACACTTGGATTAGGAAAACAGAACAACAAAAACAAATGAACCCCCCCCCCCCCCAAAAAAAAAAAAAAAAAAAAGGAAAAGCCACTACCATTAAAAAAGCAGAAAACAAAACAACCCAACCAAAAACCAAAAGCAAACAAAAACCCCACTACCAAATACCCTCTTCAAAATAAGTGCAATATCCAAATTAGCCCTTTCAAGCCTTTCTTCGGGCTCTTAGCAGGCATGGTGCTGTTCTAGGAGCCTGTCCAGAGGTGATCTGCTTTCCCCTGGATTTTCAGCACCTGATCATGCTCACAGCCAGTTTTGCAAACAGACTCTAGCAAGACACTGAGGCCACTGGAAGCAGATCCTCTGTTACCCTAACCGATCCCGTCTGTCAGCAGATGCAACATGACTGCACAGAGCCAGTGTGGGCTCTGCTCACATTGCAAGATTATATTTATGAAATCCGTGAACTGCTCTGAAAAATTAAAGTGTTTTACAGCATCTTGTATGCAATACAAATACTTTAACATATGACAATTTTTTTAAATGTCCTCAGGGAAAAGAAAAGGATTTCTTTTTGCTGCTGCAGAAAGACTTAGATCATTGACTGAATCAATGGTCTTTAGTAAATCTGAATGAACCGTCACTGACAGGCAAAACACAGAAGGCAACAACAAAGTCAAGAAATAAGGGTATTATTCATATTTTTTCTTTAAATTGTATTTTGTCATGGCTTCAACAGCCATAGCACAAAGTAGCTACATTTTGTAACCTCTGAACAGTCATATTGTGTATAAATTAAAAATAGCTTCTGTAACATTTTGAGCACAAAAGGTACTAGTAGCATGTAAACAGGGTATTATCCTCCTTACAGTGGAAAATGAGTTTTCTATTTATTAAAAACTCCAGCCACAAGTCTCTGTGCTTTTGTAACTGTGAATTTATGTCAGCGCTGTTGACAGCTTCTGCATTTGAAAGGATCTCATTATTAACTATTAACAAAACCACACATTATCTTTTTGAAAAGCTAAGTTACGTTCCTGATGAATCAGCCACTTTGCTGAGCTCCTGTGGGATAATTTTTGGTACTGGATGCTGAAAAAATAAATATCACCCCAAAGTTCATAATATTTTCAGACAATACCATAAATGGCTATTCCAGCTCACCAATTCCTAAGTTAAGAAGGGAACAAGGACGGGTGCATAGGAAGCCGTACACAAACATTCCATTGAAGTTAACTTTTCTCGTTAGGTTCAGAATTTAGGTCTCCAGTTTTCTCATCTTGGATCAAAACCAGACATAAAGCAGCTGTGTCCTACGCAGGACTGACTCCTGAACAGATGTCCTCCACTACATTTTGGGGGACCTGACGTTGTTTCCAAAGGATGAAAAGGCTTTCAAAGCAGTCTGCTCAGCCAGAAGTTCAAATATTTCATACTACTGAATTATTTTGGCTGAAGGTTCAAAGTAACCTTTAGGGAAGCCAGGTCGTCTTTGGTAGGAATTAAGGGGAGCAATCTGGGGAAACAAGCAGTATTCCCACCGAGTGAGAAACAGAGCTCACTTATCTAGAAGCAGCATTTTATTCTGCACCAGTGCTGGTTGCTGGGAGGTATGGAGAATGAAGTGAGAGGAAATGCTTCTTCTTTATTCTTCCCAGTTTAAGCAACTCTATGCAGCTTTTGCATGAATGACCAGAGAATATTTGTTTCTGCACAGGGAAAGAACAAGAAAAGGTCACGCAGGCCTCTTGGTTCAGGTTTCCCCTGAACAAGTTGTGAATTAGTAGTTCAACATACACACACATACTCTGTGTGTATACATATATAAAAATATATAATGTGTATATATACATATAATTTGCTTTCTCTTCTCCTATCTCAAAATTTCTGAAACATAAGTTTATTCCTGACCTGATATTCCATCATAAACCAGCATTGCTTTCTAGTATTAGGGTGTATTGTAAATGTTTTAAGTCATAATACATCAAGCAAGGAGCTGTAACCGCCAAAAGCCCCCTTATTCACGTCTCACACAAGAGAGGTCCTAATGTGATAACTAAAATCCTTGGATACTCCAGCATTCATTCTTTCTGCTGATTTCCCTATAAGTTAACTCCAGGAATAAGTATGCTCATTTGCTAGGCTCAAACGCATTGAAACATGATCAGAAGGTTTCCCAAGTATGTTACATGGATTTACTTTTTGCAATTGTAATAGCTCAGCTAACTTTTTAGCAATATAATGAACCTCTGGTATTAAAAGGCTGATAGCTAGGCCTTTATTTTGACATGTAATAGGCCACAAGGACTAAGGGATTTGGAGAGGAAAGGCTACACAGTACGCAGCAACCCACAGGGAATACGCTGGGAAGCTGCCTGTTGCTTCAAGGGTAGGGTTACCGATTCCAGGAAATCTGCATGCTTCAGATAAGTTCCTATTGAACAGGTAGGATGTTGTCTGCTCATGTAAGTGTCTATTTGGTGGCCATGTGCTATCTCAATGCCCACAACTTTCTTCAGATTTCCTGTTGTTTCAAAGTACTTGTGAGAGTGCAGCGTAACCAAGTAAAGAAACTGTACTTAAGCAGTGTCACCTACCCTGTGCAGGAGTAGAAGCAATGGGGATGAGCACAGGGCATTGCCCTGCTGCACCTGTGACACCTTCATGGGAAGGAGTGTGTCCATGGTACAGCTTCCTAGCTCTTGGTATCAGATTCCTCCTGTACTTCATCCTAAGCTCCATTCTGTGATCCTTCATGCATAAGAGCCTTGTTCAGCTCCAGACTATGTATTGTTCTACTGAGGATTTCCAGGTGCACTTGAGACCTGCATATCTAATTGCTCTGGAAACAACTCTTCTCTCGCACCCTGATGAATCTGAACTCTGAGGCTCGTTTTAACTCTCCCTTTTCCAGTGCCAGCCTCCTTAAGTGCATCTGTGCTAGTTAGTGCAGGCAATTCTTATATTTCCCATAAAACTTACCCTGAATAATTTCTCATCTATCATGTATCTGGAGAAATTCTTCTGCAAACATATTTAAGCTTTTTCAGGGCATTAAATAACTTGGAGCAAATCCCTAGTTTCACTGTGAAACAAGTCTTTAAAATAGCTCAGACACAAAGCTCTTACTTTTAACTTAACTACAAAACATGAACAGAAGAACCACCACAAACTGAAACATATCCCAAGTCCAAAGCTAGAATTTACATGCTTGTAACAGCTTTTCAAGCATTAGCAGCAACAAGGCGGTATATTTCAAAATGAAAGTGCTTCATTACACAGCCCTAGGATCATTTCAGTGCTACGCATATTTTCAGCACTAGCTATGAATAAACCTCCCCACAGTGTATTGCATATCTCTAAAGCTGCCAAGAGAAAAGGCGTGCACAGTACCCACCACAGCACGGTGAACAGTGCCAATGGCCAATCTATTCAAATAAGAGTTTTATTACTAGGGCATCCTATGCTCCATTTTGGCAACAGTTATGATTTCTTGTGTAGTAAGTAGCACAGATGCAGCACAATGAGAGAAAGGGAGCAAGTGACAGCAACTGGAGGGAGCATAGATCTGTTCCAGGAGCATCCTTTCAGAAGGCTTTCTAAACATTGCCACCTTGTGGGCCTTGCATCTCCTTGTTTCGTTGATCCCTTCACTCTTCACAGGTGACTCACTGCAAGGATTTCATAGATGCCAGGTTGGAGGCTGACAGTTGAGGTTGCATCCCATCCAATCCGGGTGCTAATCTAAACTAAACTCACTTAGCTGGGAATTAAAAAACGGACAGCACCTTACAAATTGCATCTAACGTAAGTGACCAACCCCATACAGCAGCACTTTGTGTACTTTGTGTACTTCCACTTAACATTATGAAAGCATTTAGCACTTAGCATTATGAAAGCAGCACTAATAATGTACAGAAGTGCTAACACTTAAAAAAAACAAATGAAGACAAAAACATAACTTCCTTGAGGTTCCAGAACAAAAGGGGAGAGAAGTTAAATTCACCTGTAGTTTTCCCTTTTTCATTCCTTTCTGCCAGCAATTCCTTCTGACACCAGTTGAAAGAAACTATTTCCAAAATGTTTGTGGCGCCTAATTTAGCTTTCATCATTTGCTGCATGAAGGAACAACTTTTAATGACTTTAATCTTTTAATTAAATTGTCAAAGACACTGCAAAGGAATATCAGTTACTATTGATAAACTTATTTAGCTATTGCCTTAAAGACATCAGGCGAAAATTCTAGAGTACTGTATCAGTCAAAACCACTGTAACAAACACATACAAAAGAGATAACACTTACTTTGAGCATCCAAACACTTTCCCTTGTTGCTGGCTTGTACTATTCCTTGCAGCAATTTGGTACTGGAAAGAAAACATGAAAACACTTAGTTCAACAAGCAAATTGGAAAGAAAAAAAGAGGAAAAAAAGAATCACTGAATGGTCTTTGCCTGTATTGGTTGGGCAGTGATGCAGTAGCTGTATTCTAAAAATGAAGCAAGAGGAGAGGTCCCTTATTACAATACCCTAATTCAGCTGTGCTCACAATAGTTCAGTGTCTAACACATCTGCACAACAATCAGATGTCCCTCTGATATAGTAGCAGATCTATGGGGTCCCTTGTGCTGGGCTACATTCAGAGTTTATTCATAATTGCTGGGCACATTGCTGTTTCTTCATCTGACATGGATCTTCTGAGCACAGGCAATCAGTTATGACTGTTGTGTCATGCAACTGGGGCCTTGCTGCACTTGCTTGAACAGATTTTTCGGAGAAAAAACTACCATTGAGAGACATGAACTGATACCCAGGAAAACCTGTGTTTTTGCTAACAACACTAGAAACCATTGGCAATCCTTAGAATTTTCTTAGTTGGCAATGAAACCATGATGTTGCCACTTGCAGCAGCCACATTTAAGACCCATTCCTTTCTGTGTTCCTAGACGTGATTTCCTACAATTGCTGGATTTGTCCTCATATCCATTCTCTCAAGTGCTGCATTACAGGCTACAGAAATATAAGCAGGAGCAACGATATGTGGTTTTCAATTTGTGTTATGAATTACATACTAGGGTTACGTGGTGAGGTTTCTTAATTCACCTCCTCAGTCAGCAGGAAATCTCTTTCCTAGCAGGTAAATAATGGTTTACTCAGACCAAGGCCCTGAATATTGCTTGTTTTGCATTCATGGTCAACTAGTTGGGACAGCCCAGCAGGGAGGGGTATTCCAAAGGCATCCATCCCTGCAGAACAGCATGGAACTACATCAAACAGGATCCCAGTGGTGCTTAGATTGAATCAGGACTGAGGGATGCAAGAAGCCCCAGCAGGTGGATTTACATTCATCATAAACCCTATTTTGAGATGAGAAAAACATAAAGCAAGTCTCTCTCTAATACATTATCATCTGGGAAAGGTAAACAGACCTTTAAACACGGCTTGTCTAGAAAACTGGATCCCAGCTCCAGGAGCTGTGACTCATCCTGGCAGAGGACTTAAGAATCCTGTTAGCAGACTGGAAGGCTGAAGCTACCTTAAAGCCAAACCAGAAGGGGAATTAGCTATTAAACATGTTATTGTTTCATTTCTTTGAATCTCTCCAAGCCTCTTAAGCTTTGCTTTTCAATATACTCTTTTTTACTCCATGTGTTTAATGTGGAAAGTGATTCCAGCACAGCTGACAAACCTCAGGCATCCTATTGGCATAGGAACAGCAAATCCAATGTGGTATGTTGGCTTCTAGTCAAGTAGACCCCCTGAACTGAAGCTGGGATTTAACAGCAGTGCTCCAATAACTTTTAAGGATAGGACACTACAAGACGATGTTTAGGAGAAGTGCTCTCACATGAGAAGGTGATGGCCAGAACTTCTAACAGGTGAAAGTAGTGAAGAAACATGGTGATTCCCTTAGAAATGCAAGGGAAAATATGTTCATGGCACATTTTCTATGCTATATTTTCTGAACAGAGTGGTATTTACTGAAAACAGGTAACTATTTCATTGCCTTCAGCAAGTAGACCTGTTTGAGGATGTTTCGAGTAATGACACCGTGCTGAACTTCACTCATAAATAATGTAGCCTAAAAAAATGGGGAAAACTAAAAAAAAGTAGGGAAAAATAAAAGTCCTCATAGTAGAGGTTCCTGAAGCCTGAAAACTGGTGATGAGCATATGCAGAGGTTAAACCAAAGAGGTACATCTCAGCAACATCTCCTGACTTCTGCCTGCATGCAGGTGCTTACCTGAGCTACAGGAGTCGTGCGATAGCTATGGCCAGAAGAGATAATTGGCACTCATCTGCTGCCGTGTGTGGTAGCACTCCTAGGCCTCCACCTGCTCTGCAAGCCATGCCAACACCTCGACCTGTACTTCTGGCTTCAGATGCCAGAGCAGCATCCAGGCAAGGGAGTGGTAGGAAACATTGGCTCATTAGGGTGGAATTTAATTTAGGTGGACAAAGGAATGCAGTAGAGGTCCTAGTTATTGGGTGTGCGGAAGGTAACGATGGGGAGATGGAGTCCTCTTTGGAAGGGTGGAGGGATAAAGGTATGCAATGAAAACAATGGGGGAAGGAAGGATGCCATAGGTTTCCCCCCAGTACACATGAGGCCACACAGCTGCAGACACTGGCATCATATCACTGCTATACATGAACCTGGTAGCACGATTCCACCCCTCAAAATTCCCCAAAAGACATAGGTCACACTAATTTTAAAGTAGGTCCCCATCTCTTCCTAACCAAGGCATCTAAAGAATGTATTCTTTCCATACTGGTAAATATAGGAAAAAGGCCATGAGGTAAAAAGGGAGAAGATAAATATCTAAAGGATCTCAAAAAGTCACGAGTACAAACCCAACCAAAGGGTGCCAGACTGGCTGGCCACTGGCTTCCAGGTAGGTATTCAGAAAGTCCTTCATGGGGTCCCTCATCTTGCCAGGTGTATGAGCAACCCTGTAGCCTATGTTTGCCTCTTTCTCAGATGCAGCTGAGTTCCACAACACACAATTCATGGTAGTGTGTGCTGGTGGTGGCCTTGGACAGACTCAGCAGACTCTTGCTGTTGCAAGTGTATTGGATCTCAGGACATTCAGTGGATTCAATGGGACCACTGCTCTCCAGGGCTTATTTGCTCTCAGGAAGCTTTCACATGCTCACTCTCAGTGCATGTTTTTCCTCTGTGAACTTGTTTTCTGGTAGCTACATCCACAGACTTGGTCACCTATTGAAGCTGTTCATACAAATTGGAGGTATTTGTATGACAAAATCCCTTGAAATGCTTTAAAACATTTAATTCTCAAAGGGTACAGACCAAAACACAAAACCAACCAAGCAAACAAGGAATAAGCAAGAGGGACTTGGGAAAACAGGCTAAAAACCAAGCTACTAAGCCAAAAATAAGCCAGTAAATCAAAGGTGAGCTGCAGAAAACAAGGTACAGCAGCTTCTAGATGGACACCACAGACTCATACTACGAGAAGTAGCAGCCATAGCTGTTAGTTGAAAGGACCAATGAGGAAAAGTTAGGACAGAATGTTTCTGAGGTGATTTAAGAAAAATGCCTTCTATTACATTTGACTATATATGTTCAAAACTTTGTCTCAGGGAGCTGTATTTCCCTTGTGGTGGCAGAGCCCTGTGTCTCAGTGGACTGGATGCTTTCTACCACCCTGCACAGATTTTTTTTTTCCTCCCCCTGCTGAGGGCTGGGAAAATGATGTTGCATGAAAACAACTTGCAATATAGGCTGACAGTCACCTATTATTGCCTCAGATATCTTCGGCATTTATAGAACAACTTCAAAACCAACTTATTTTTAGCAACTGAAAGAATTCAAGCAAACCCATTGTGGCTGCTATCCAGGCATTCACTGAGTGGAAAATAGCTTGACAAATTACAGAAATTCACAAACTTCGATTGTAAACCAGGAAAGCGTATAACACTATTTACATATATTTTCCTGTTCAAAACATGAACTGAAAGATTTTGATGCTTTCAGTGTCAAAGGAAAGAATTGCTGTGTTTTTTGACCTGTGCACGAATCACAAAAAAATCCACAAAGCAATCAAAATACAGCAAAGCAAGAGAAGACCCATACACCTAACAGCCGGGCAGATGTCTCAACTTACTGTTAAGTAGTAGCCCAACCCTACCTTGTCTCACTGTTCCTGGGTAAGTCCTGCACTTACCCATAGGTTCCCGACTCAGGACTGCACCCAGTCCATATATGGAAGGCAAAGACACAGATTCAAAGCAAATAAAGCAACACAGCTGAGTTCAGTGCCATTCACAACTCCAAACCCACGAGAAATGCCCTGCTTTGACTCGGAGCGCTTCACAAGGAAGGCAGTCACAGAAGACGCGAGATGCCGCTACCGAGCGCCCGACACAGCCTCCCACCTCTTTTGCCCTTGCCATTTCAAACAGGGCTTTGTTCCAGGGGTTCTGCTTCTCTGCCAGTGCTCTGATTTCAACTCACATATTGGCATGAAAAAGGTCTGGAGTCTTCTTATAGAACTGTTCCCTCCCTCTCATTTACAAAGCAACCAATCTCTTTTGCTCGTTAACATACAAAGTAAGCCCAAGAACATCCTGCTTAACAACTTCGTAGCAAGGAACATGCATCATTTCTCCAGAAGACTTTTTCCACCCTGCTCAGTAAGCCACTAAATTTACTCCCCACAGGGCAGTTAACCAGCTTCTCTCACTTCTGTTGTCTCCTTCTCCATCCCGGAAAGTGGAGTTTCCAAGATGCAAGTGCCTTGGAGACAGGGCTGGCTCAAAGCTGCAGCCAGCTACAGCTGGACACCCGCCATCCTGCAGGCCCTACCTGCCCTCCTCCCATCAATGAACACCTTCCCCACCTTCCTGTCCAGTCACCTGGAGATGCAGCAATTATATTCCAACTAAAAAAGAATGTAACAGAGCTCACCCCATGTGATATCAGCTGAAGTTAGCCTGACACTTTTGGCAAACTATTTTTTTGGGGCATAACAAGCAATGCCAAACAAGTGCATCAAGCAGTAGGTGGCAGACTTCACAGGAAGAACTGATGAGGATGTGTATCTATCATTCTCTGTATTTAGCAGCAGGTTGCACTGTCATACTTAGCTCCATTTCAACCAAAAAAAAGTTTTTCCTCTTTGCACTTTGAGAAAACAGTCTCACTTCAATTATTTGAGACACTCTTTCGTTTAAACTTTAGTTCAGAGTCACTGATGTCTGCATTCCAACTTCCACCACACTAATTAAAAGTCTGTTTTTCTTGCATCGTCAGTGTCTACATCTGTTGGCTTCTACATCCAACGCAATCACCAGTTTTAGTAGGCACCTGTCTGATTTGCAGTGTTGACTGCAGTTTGCTATTGACACACTTCTGCATCTATTAACTCATTATGCATTTGAATTTATTTTGGTAGGCATTACACCACGTTTTACAGTGTACTTAGTTTAAGAATGACTAGAATTGATCAGTTTTCTGCATTATTTCATACACTAGAATCACTTAACATTTCTTTTGAATACTTCCCTCTTCATACACAAAGTTATGCTGTGGTGACGCATATGTTTTGCAGTGAGGCAAGAAAAGCCAGCACTGACTAAGGTTTCAGGTTACAAAGAATTTGGCAATAGTCTTGGCCTAAGGTATTTCAGCCCTAGGTGTTCACTCCTTATATCTCCGGGCTGTTCCTTAGTTTTGCTGGAACAGCTCTGAATCCAGTCACAACTCCCATGAATCACAACTCTGTGAAACAGACCAAGAAAGGGATCCCATTTCAGAGTTACCTTTTGCAGATTAAAAATAAAACTGAAAAAAATCTGAGGCAGTCTTTTATTTCAGTACACAGCAAGGCCCAACCAACAGTTGGTCAGCACAACTGGGAGGGCAGGAGCATGCTAACTGGTATTGATGATGAGAAAGGGGTACGGGGAACAACTCCGCTGAACAGCCTCTAATATTAACCTTTAAAATATCTGCAACATGAGCTCCTCTTCAGGTATGGCCTGGAGATTAGTGGGTACATAGAGCTTTTCCCTGTTCAATCTGGAAGGAGTAAGATGTTGAGGGGAGCTTGCAGCAGCTTGCAGCTTTGGTCCAGAATAGTAAGTTTCCAGTACATTTATCATTTCCTATATTCAACTTCAGGCTGCATTTTGTGGCTGAAATTTTATAGGCTAGTCAGCCTTATAAACAAAAAGAAGAACCAAGGAAAAAGCATTAAGTAATACATTCAAAGGTAATACATAAAATAAGTATCTGTGTTCTGAGCCAACACACAGTTTCTGAAATTCTTCTAGGACAGCAAAAACTGAAGGAACGAATGAGGAATCCTGATAGTATAATATGTTGAAATACCCAGGCTGGCATTCTTTGAAAACAAGCATGCTGAACAAGCGTGGTAGGAAGTATCTGAAGATGACTTTCATGGTATACAGGCACCCACAACAAACTGAGGGACTCACAGAATTTTGCGAGGCATCTAACACATACCAGCTTCAGAACCAGCAAAATATTTAGAAAAAGTTGATTTAAGACCTTTAAAAGGCATTTAAACCAAGGAACTAACTTACGTTTAGGCGTTACCCCTCAATGTAACACTAACACTTGTCGATATACTTGAGAAAAATGCATGTAGTTCAGTCAGGATTGTGGGCTGAATTTGGTACCTAAGATTAGATAGGCTGAATCCCTCTGTATTGTGAGATTAGTTTTTCAGATCTCTCTTTACAGTGAGTGAAGAAAAATAAGCATATTGGAGATTATTCAGCACAAATCAGATAGATATCTGCACAGAGGGGGATAAGGGCTCCTACCAATCCTCTGTTCCAAAGCAGCACCCTGCTGTTTGGTACATCCAGCTGACAGACCAGTGACCTCTGTTAAGGTGAGGAATTCATTGTCTTTCCTCAAGAAAGAAAAATCATCTCCAAGACAAAGCATTTACTACCTGTGCCAATTTCAGCTCAGGAAAGCAGCACGTGTAGCCTGGAAAACACTTGGCCCTGGGAGGGAAGCAGTCCTGTTGGACAGCACAGGCTGGGTACCAGCCAGCTGGAGAGCCACTTCAGAGGAAAAAACAGAACAAAACTGGGGGTCTTGGTGGACAGCAAGTGGAAAGACTCAATAGTATGCCTTCACAGTAAAGAAGGCCAACCCCACATGGGGCTGGGTTTGCAGATCCAGTGATTGTTCCCCTGTAATCAGCGCTTGTGAAAGTGGCCTACCTGTGTCCTGGGGAGCCACAAACCACATCAGACAGGCACAGACATACTGGAGCCCAATCCAGTATACCCAGATGTTTAAGGGGCTGGAGCACATGATGCTGGGGGAGCTGGGGTTGTCCAGCCTGATAAAGAGAAGGCTCTGGGTGTGGGGCAATGTCCCATTGCAGCCCACATCCACCTAAGGGGAGGGAGCAGAACAGATAGGGCCAGGCCCCTCTCAAAGGTGCACATTGACAGTGCAAGACGCAACAGGCAAGTTTCAACATGGCAAGTCCTGATTATATGTTAGGAGAACTGTTTTTATCACAGAATCATAGAACAGCTTGGGTTGGAAGAGACCTTAAAGATCACCTAGTTTCCAAGCCCCTGCCACAGGCAGGGACACCTCCCACTAAGACCAGGTTGCCCAGGGCCCCATCCAGCCTGGCCTTGAACACCTCAAGATACCAGGTAGTATCATGACAGTGGTTAAATGTTGGGTCCACTGAACCTGTGAATTTTACTCTTTGACACATTCAGAGCTCAACAAGTCCCTGAACAACAAAACCCATTAGGATTAGGTCCAACAGGGTTTGGACCAGACAACTTCCAGAGGCCTCTTTAAACCTGTATCATCCTGTCTGTGTGAAAGCATCATAACTGCAGGCTGCTTGTTGCCTGCATGTCTCGCCCAGGAAACAGAGCCCTAGTTGGGGTACTGGACTGGCATCTTACAACTCAGTCCTTTAAAAAAAATCAGTATGTTTTCCTCTGCCTCAAGTTCCTACATAATAACAATAAAAAGGACTAACTCAAGGATGAAGGATGTAAAAACAGATTCCAGTATCTGTGGAGATGATTAAAACAAGATAAAGTCTTGTATCTTGATTTTTATTTCACCCCTTCAAAATCTAAATATGCAGTACATAAGTGTATTATTAATATCTAATGCATAACATATCTAAGAAAAATCTACACACAGATCTTTGCTCTTTATAGCCCTGGTGAAGCAGTTAAAGAATTCTTGGACTTCTTTCTCATGTGAGCAGAATGAATTACTTGCAGTCCATTGAGGATGTAAAAACCTGTGAAGGCTGTAAGGCCAGTTTGTGGAAATGTCCCTGTGAACCTCTGGTTAGATAATGTACTCACATGATAGATGAAGATACATTGAATGATGTAGCATCATCTCATTTGTACTACAGTTTACCACATATGCTCAGAGACAAACCAAAAGCCAAAAAATATGGGAGTGTTCTCACTCTCTCATTTTCACCTAGTAAATACCAACCAGCCAGTTTTGCCAGGTAGTACGTAAGAGCTACTTTTCCATATATCCACAGTAGGACTACCGTCCTTGAGTGCCTCTCTCTGCTCAAAGGACTGTGTTCACCTTTTACATTATTTAATCAGTGGAGAAAAGTGATCAGGTGGCCCCAATGATATAATCACAGCCAGGTGGCCCTGAAACTTTCACATGTTTTAAGCCTTCTCCAAGCTGCTCATGGGGAGATCCTCACCAGTGTCTGTTTGTTCCAGCCATCCGCATCTGCAAGGTGGAAGAATGGCACACTGTCACTTCACACACTACCACACATTTTAAATGAAAGCAGTCATCAACCGCTGTGTGTAGCACAGGTAACGTGATCTGAGCGTGCTGACAGGAACAGGTCCCTTGGGGGAGTAGGCAGAAAAACCACTTTGGTACCTAATTCATGTTTCAAAACAGCATGTGCTGAGCTGCTCAGTCCACCCAGGCGGCAGCAGCTCTGATCGCTCTGAGAAGCAGAACTTCAATGACAAGTACAGATGCCTGTGTTCTCAGTAAGACCTTTTACAAGTGTAGGCTTCTGATCCCACCAGCAAATGGGGACAACCTTGTAACCTGCCTGTAAACTGGGAAAGCTAAAATGCATGGAAGTTTGAGGACACTTGCACTGTGATAGTGACCCCATCAAGTAATTAATATAGCAGAAATTCCAAAATGTTTGACACAGGAAGCACAGAGCAAAACAGTATTTTTGGATTTTGACTATTTATAGAGCTGGAAACTAGAAAGATCTCTCTATTAAAGGAAATGAATAGTGTAATTGAGAAGTTCATCAAAGTAGGGCTGTATCTGAAAACTGCACGAATACCTTCTACTCCTTCAGTTACAATAACATTGCCACCTGATCACAGCTTGCAAGCTTCAAGTTGAAGGAGAACATTCCAGTCTGTGAGATAAGGGTCACAGCTTGTTATCTCATTTAGTCTATGTTATTACACAATTAAAGCAAGTCATATGGGAGGGGGTTGAAAATGCTGGGTGTTGGACTTCAACCTCTCCAGTTAACATTACTTTGTTCTGAAAGGACAGCTTGCATTTGGAGTTTACCAAATCAGAGGTTTCTGGACTGCATGTGAGCTGCAGTATTTTTTCCCTAAGAGGCTATAGTACAAAAGTCAAAGGAATGATTATTTTTCTGTATTCGTTTTGTGGACAAGAGCCACAGAACACAGTGAAATGATGCACTAACTTGAAGACGTGCATCACTTCTGCTCATTAGGAAAAAGCTGACTGGGAGATTTCCAAGTTATTATACCATACCAGATTGAATTTGAGCTTCCACAACATTTTGCTCTGGAAACTTTTCTCCTTCAGCACACTGCCTGCAAGTACTGATCTGGAGAAGCACTAAACTCATTTCAGTAGTATACACAGTTTAAGCGTGGATACTTCTCTCACTGCCTTTCCCAAATGCTTACTATGTTTTCTGTTTTCTGTCCAAACTAAGCAAGGAAAGTCACCACTTACCTGGAGAAATGGATACTTTGGACCAATTCACCATTTAACATGCTCATTATTTCCCTTATAGTTGACTGAACTTCTACAGTGGCCTTTTTTTTTCATCTAGAAGTCAAAGTCTTTTAGCTTGGATGGAGAAGCAGAACACTGGCAGTTTTTTTCCGTCATCTATGTTGTATAGAGAACTTTATCATAAGGACTAGGCATTTGTCTGATCCAATCTTATTGGGAAATCCATCTCTCTCAACATAAACAGCACTTGCCCTCTTTCATAAACCTGCTGGTACAACAAATACTGTGCTGAAGAACCACTCTTACTGCTTCTTCTCAGGCACATGCAATCTCTCCTAGAGAACACAGCCCCTGTCAATGTTGCTAGATAAGCTTTTCTCAGACTGTGTCGCTTTCTACACTTAGTGCCTTAAAGTGGCAGCCTCCTAGGACCTGGAGTGACCAGAGGGTCCTTCACCTGAGCTTGGCACACCTCCTGTCTTGCATAAACCAGCTCACACTCTTTGCATCCAAGGCTCCCAAGGTGGCAGCTGGCTGAAGGGGTTTATGCACAGCTACTTTAACAAAGTAGCTAGTTATAAAATACATGTGTGAAAGGCAAACATGCATTTCGGGGCTCTAAATAAAACTACAAGTGAGATTTTTGTTTTCCAAACATGTATTCTTTTAACAGAGCCCTTCTCTTTTCAGCAAGGTTAGTCAGCTATGGACACGCTGGACATGCTCAAGGCCAATCAAGGGAACAAGTCATGGAGCTAGATAGCACCCACAGCTTGAAGCATCCACCATCATCTGAAAGCAGGTCTCTCTCTAGCAATTCAATGAACACTTTATGCATGCTTGTGGTATAAGTCTAATTTTTCTCCCTTTTTGGTAGCCAGCTTACTTGTTCATTCATATAGCAAAAACATAAGATTCAACCCACGCTTTCCCACAGGATCCATTCCCCTGCAGAGGCCACCCAGCCGCCCTGGTCAGAGCACACCCCACCTCCCCAGAGCCCCAGCATAGCCAGGCAGTCCCTGCACCCTGCCATGCTCCTGCACATACAGCCCTTCAACTCAGTGTCAGAAGGGATGCTCAGAGAAGTGCCGTCTTGGTAAAAAATATCAGGAGGTTGCAGCAAGCTGCACTTGCGCTTGAATTAAGCAGATCAGGCAAGGTCACTTCTGGTGAAACGTTCACTGGGACAAATTCTAATTCACCCAGATATTTTGTTCCCATACAGACAGCTGGAAGACTTTACAACACTCTCAAATGACAATGTTTGGCAACTTATCAAACAAACGAAATGCCTTTTGCCTGTCGAGAGCACGAGCACATCATTTTACTTCAGCGTTACTCTGCTCTCCCCCAGTGCAATGTGTCAGTTTTGCCAGACTGCTTTATCCTAAAGGAGATTGCCAGGGTTCAGCTTTCCCACTCTTTTTTTTATGACAAATTGATGTTGAAGTTAAATTTCCAGAATACAAAAGTGACCAAGATAATGTATTTTGTCATACAAGATATGCAAGGAATAATACAACTGAAGCAGTCTCAACTTTATTGGAGTGACTCGTTACATTTGGAAGCCAACTATTTTTATTCCCAGAAATACTGTTGCTTGCCTTTGTGCAGATGCTTATAACCTCCTCTTGTTGAGGTACCGTGCTCCTTTTCCTACTGTTCCACACTGGAAAACAGGACACGCAAGCCAACGTCACAATTTTCTGACACTATGAAGCCAATAAATTCAGAAACATTTGCTGCTTCTTCTACAACAGATTGTTAATTTTGAATAAAGCCCCGTACTTCGGCAGTGCACGCCCCAGAGGAGCAAGGTGGAAGGAAGGGAAGAGGAAGGTGTGCATGTGTGTGGGGACATCTGCTCCCCTGGGCAAAGCTGAAGGCGTGCACAGTGGGACATAGCTGGGAGCAAAACTCCTCATGGTCAGTGTGACACGCAGATGCCAAAGTGAAGATTTGGGCTCACACACCAGGGAACCAAACCAAAAGGCCAGCCCAGCAGGAGGTGGAAAGAAACTTTCCTTCAGGCCCCTGGGGTGGCGCAGATTTCTTCAGAAACCACAAAAAATTAGAAAACTAGAAAAGATAAAGGGGAAGGACCCTACAGCACAGGTTATCAGGTGTGGAAGGTATATATTATTAAACAGCTTTCATCTCACCTGCCAGATCTCTCTCCTATTGAAAAGTACTTTTCCTTCTAACATGTATTTTTATGTTTTAATAAAATCAGCTTTGTCAACTGAAAGCCTCTAATGCGTCACTTATGCTCAAATCACAGAAAAGAGTGGTGTGGTTCCCCCTTAAAGCTCAGGCCCTGCCGCAGCACTTTGCAAGCACACAGGCTGGCACCCAGCTCCCATGAGCAGGCTTGCCAGCACCCTCCAGGACCAGCCTGTATGCCTGGGGCTGCGAGACAGGGAAAGGAAATACACCATTCTGTTTTACCTCAGACATAGCTCTCAGCAAGCCTCTTCCTGCAGTTTCAAGTTGTAGAAGTCAAATGTAAACAGGTCATCACAAAAAAAAACCAACAAAAAACAGGTAAATACCATAGTGCGCAGCAGGACATATATATGAAATAACAGCCCCTATACCACCGTCTTAGAAAGCTTAAATGGTTGCATTTAGGCTGCAGCATAACCTATACATTTTCTCTCTTACTGTGCATCACTAGATTCAATAAAACCTCAAATAAGTTCTTCACTCAGAGGAATGCAATACTTTGAATTTTTCAAGCTAATGCACAGTGAACAAAGCAGCGCCAACTCCTCTGTGCCACATTGTTTTAATGGACAGAAACTGTACCAGTAGCTACGCGATCCTTTCAAAGGAAGACAAAAGATACCACTGCCATCGGTCAGACAAACGTTTCTTGTTGGTCCACAGCTGCATAATAAGTTCCCTGTCATTTGACAGGCCCATCGTACTGTTTCTCTATCTGCTTTTCTAACATGATCATGTGTTGCCTGTAGTCCCTGCACCCCAGTGAAGGATTACTGCTGCAGCAGACAATACATCATCCTGAAGTCATATATATAATGCTAATCACATCCTTTACCTGACGTGGCCTTCAAGCATCTCACACTTGGCACAAGTTATTTCAGGTCAAGTGACATCTGACTGGGAGACCGACAGTTACATTTTTTCTCTGTTTATTTTATCTGCAGCCATAAACAAAATCTCTTTAGATCTCAGTCATTTAAAGAGAGCTTTCATTGTCACTGCATCTGCTGCAACTCCCCTTTCAGCTCTCACAAGGCACAGAGGAGCTGAACTTCAGGCTTCTGCCTCATGATGGGAAGTGTTGCTCATTTGCATGATTGTCATAGAACCACAATGGCTGGGGTTGGAAGGGACCTCAAAGATCATCTAGTTCCAACTCCTCTGCCATAGGCAGGGACACCACCCACTAGATCAGATTGCCCAGGGCCTCATCTAACCTGGCCTTGAACACCTCCAGGGATGGGGCATCCACAACCTCTCTGGGCAACCTGTTCCAGTGCCTCACAACAGTGAAAAATTTCCTCCTAACCTCTAATCTAAATCTCCCCTCTTTTAGCTTAAAACCATTTCCCCTTGTTCTGTTATTATCCAACTGAGCAAAGAGTTGCTCCTCATTTTTTTTTATTTTTTATAAGTCCCCTTCAAGTACTGAAAGGCTGCAGTGAGGTCACCCCAGAGCCTTGTCTTCTACAGGATGAACACCCCCAGCTCTCTCAGCCTTTCTTCAGAGGAGAGGTGCTTCAGCCCTCTGATCACCTTTGTGGCCCTCCTCCATACCCACATCCTTCTTGTGCTGGGGGCCCCAGACCTGGACGCAGCACTCCAGGTGGGGCCTCACAAGAACAGAGCAGAGGGGCACAATCACCTCCCTTGCCCTGCTGGCCACCCCTCTGTTGGTGCAGCCCAGGACGCAGTTGGCCTTCTGGGCTGCAAGCACGCACTGCTGGCTCATGTTAAACTTTCCATCCACCAGAACCCCCAAGTCCTTCTCTGCAGGGCTGCTCTCAATGAGTTCCTCTCCCAGTTTGTGCTCATGTCTCAGATTGCTGTGGCCTAGATGCAGCACCTTGCACTTGGACTTGTTGAACCTCATTAGGATCACATGGGCCCACTTCTCAAGCACGTCCATTGTCAGATGGATTAAAATTGCAAAAAGTCAAGTCTGCAAGACACAGTATCTTGTTTGAACTCAGCAGCTTGGTTTGACTTGAAATAAACTAGGGCAGTAGAGGCCAGATGACATTTTCCTCTGACAACAATGCCCTGAAAAAAAATACCATTAAAGGTCAGCCTCTTCTCACAGATAACTAGTTATAGGACTGGAGGGAATGGCCTCAAGTTGCGCTGGGGAGGTTTAGGTTGGAAATTAGGAGACATTTCTTCTCAGAAAGAGTAGTCAGGCACTGGAACCGGTTGCCTAGGGAGCTGCTGGAGTCACCATCCCTGGGGGTGTTCAAGGAAAGGTTAGATGTGGTGCTTAGGGACATGGTTTAGTGGGTGACGTTGGTGGTTGGGTGGTGGTTGAACCAGATGATCTTGAAGGTCTTTTCCAACCTTAATGATTCTATGAAATCCAGTCATGTTAAAGAAACTGCAATGATCCTAAGACCTGTAAAACCCCTGATTTCAGGATCCCAGAACCTAAACAAATCAGGAGAATCCATTGAGGTCTGCCGATTCATAAAGTAACAAGGCACCCAGCTAAGTATAGCCAGCTCAGGTCTTCTCAACAGTACACTGAAAACCAACTTTGGCTGACCCAAAAATATCAGTAAAATACATTTCTGTCCTCAACCAGGAGTTCAAAAGTTCAGTTTCTTGGTGGTAGCAGAGGAGATGGTGGGAAACAAGGAGAGCCATTGAAGACCGTTCAGGGCCAGCAAAGTTTTAAGGCTGGACAAATTCTCAGAAGCTGCCATCAAGACATGGCCTCTCTCCATCCACTCTGCCTTCCCACCCTGCTGAGAGCCTCCCTCCTCAAATTGGGCCCTCTCAGGCCACCCTGGCCAACCCCTTCCCATGACTGCCCCTCCAGCTCTGCATCCACCACAGCTGACACCCGTGAGCCACCTCATGCCTCTCCTCTAGCTCAGCTCTAAAGGTGCTTGTGTTGCCATACATGGACCAGGAAGGGCAAACCCACAGCAGAACTTAGTTTTAGCATCCACCCAAATATGCTAAAGCTTAATGCTTGAATCTTCTGATAGCAAAACTATTTAAACGTGAGAGGACTAACAAAATACCAGTCTGGAGTAACCCAGCTGTCAGTGCCATTCTTGATATACCACCTCGAAGAAGTAAGTTACTTACAAGGAAGATGTCTAATGAAAATCTCTTAATTACTCATCTCACCAACAAGAAGTCATCTTTGTAGATTTCCGCATTTAATACCAATGTGGCTCCAAAAATCAAGATCAGGAGAGGAAGGTGGCACCTTCGGTTTGTGTTTTGGCTACTCAAAACCAGGCTATTAAAAATTACCTAAATTTATCAAAAATAGTAAATAATCTACCATGAGAAAACCACTCCCCTTCACTCATTCATGTTGAATAGCAGGTTAGTGTCACAAATGCTCTGGATAAGTACTTTATTCCATGAACTTTGCTTTTCAAGTCAAAAAATGACAGAAGTCACTTTAATCCCTACTTATAGGAGTGGCAAGATTTAGAGATGTGTTAAGGAATGTATCAATATCCTGAAGTAATTCTATACTGCGCACTTGAAAAAGCTCGAACTTTCTCCCTGTTTTGGAAAACCCTTCCAAAAGTATCCAAGAGCAGAGGCATCTATGACTTTCTGTCAACATTGAAAGTACTTTCCTCTTCCTTTGTCCCATTTAGTGTATTAGTAAAATAAAAAATAACAGCAAATATTTCTGAACAGTTTGGTATACAGCAGTTTACAAGACACTTAAAATAAACGCGATGCACTTAAAAAAACTGTGAGGAATCTAACCACAGCATGGTTAGATACCGGAAGAATGGCAGTGGATAGAGCCAAGGGGACTCCCTTGCAGGACACTGCTCTACTGTCAAATGAGCCTCCTCCCACCACAACCCAGTACAGTCAGAATTTCTTGCATATCAGTGAAAACACATGGCAAAAAGCAGAAATGGCCACACTGCTCAAGCATCCTACAAGTTCAATATTGACAGTAAAAACTCCAAACCAAAACCACAGCATTATCAAGGTGGAAAACGTGTCTCCTCCAACTCAGGACACATTTATTTTCTCATGTCTACTAAGCACACAAAGTCAAAATGCTCTGACAGCCTTTCCAACTTGCATCAGATCATTTTGCCCAAAGGGCTGTCAGTCAGTTCCTTGCCAACTGCATTAATTCACAGCTTTCCTTACAGGGGAAAAAAAGAAAAGAAAACTCATCAGCACCACCAGTTCTACGGAAACCATGACTTTGGTTATTTTTGTAGAGCTTGGCAGTAAAACTAGAATAATTTGCAGAAAAACTAGTAGACCATTGACCTGCAAACACCTCACATGTTTTGGGAGCAGTGATTAAAGGAGCGACTTCACTCCTTCTAAATTGAAGGTTAACAAAAGAAAATCTAGTTATCTACAGCTAAAGTGACTGGAAGGAAAAAATAATTTTTCAAATTCTTGTCTCTTGTTGCTTTTAAAGTTTTTGGAGAATTCCAGCCTTCGATTTTCCCAGAGGCCTGAGAGGAGCTCCAAAATATTGTTTTCAAGGTTCATTCCCCTTTTGCCAGTTCCTGGCAACTGTGCTTTATCGGCGCACCAGCAAGAAGCCCAGAGCTAGGTAAGCAGTGCTACAGGATTGATATTTTTATGCTGACCAGCATTCTTGACGCATCCCAACTGCACACCCTACATTGCTGTGACCATTTCTTAGTACAATGCATTTGACTTCAGTTGATGACTGTAAAAGTTTTCACCCAGACATCTTGTAAACTGATACAGACCTGTCTAGAAAAGTATTGTACCACCATGAACACTTATGTGCTCAATAGCAAACAGGCCTTCATGGCACCTAATCTCATCTAGGGGCATTCACAGCAACTCAAGAGACCTCTGCTGAACAGAATAGTTTACAAGCATTTATGTGCAGGTGCATAAAAGGAAACTGTGATACACTATAAACCAGAAATTATGACAAGATTCCTGGGTGTATCAAAGAGTTATGACTAAGCCACAACAATTATGCAATTAAGCATAGCATATCTTTTATTTGTATGCTTGAGAAACTAATATTGGGGTGGATAACAAACAGCAGCACAATAACAAAAACCACAATAACCTCAGCATTGTAGACAGGTGGTACAAATTAGTCCCCAAAGCCATCAGCCATCAAGATCTGATCAACCTATAACAAATAGTAATCTCCTCAAATTCTAATAAATTATGGCATGTTTTTAAATTTTTTTTTCTTTTTTTTTTTTCCCACTTGACTTAGCATTACAGGAATAAAAAGCTATATAGAAAAATACTCCAACTATACATGGCAAAGAAAATACAGACCTTTAAAATTACAGTAGTACTCAAGTCTCTGCCACAAAAAGTATTATGCATAAAAGAGAACTAAGGTAGCAAAGCAGACTCCACAACTTACCTTACTTCGCTGTTTCGAAGATGTGCTTAGATGATCATTTGCATTATGGGAATCTTTATGAGGCCTTGACATAGTAGCAAATTTACTTTATTTTTTAAAATAAAACCCTGCTAAATAAAACTGACAGTTGTCAGAGACTGGTAGAAAAGAGCTCCCCTAGAAAACTTCCTTTTATAAACCTCACCATGGGTGTAGCTAAATGACTAGCTCCACCCTCCATCCCACCCAGAAACTCAGCCTGTAATAAAGGTTTCTGAAGCAAGATGATCATGTTGTCAACTTCTCATGTGCTCTGTTTACTAGCAAGGAAAAAAAAAAGTAGATACGTAGTTGATAGCTTTACAAGCTAATGGGAAAATGTAGATAAATACAATTAACCTTGTCCCTAATATTTGCATTTCCTGCAATTTAGTCTAGAAATGTTAAGTGGGTGATCTTGCTTGGTTGCTTTCTTTTTAAAAGCACTGCTGTAACAACCTGAGGGAAGCCCAACAGCTTTTGCTGTTTATTTGTATTAGAGATGCATCCTATTGGAAACCAAACACATCTATTAACTTGCAGCAATTGTTACTTACATCACCACAACCTATCAAGAGCCTTCACCACTTACATCATGATGATGATGCAAGATCAAAGCCCTTTGCACACCTCTTTAAAATGCACACAAGCCCTGCCTGTGAAGGGACCACCACCAACAGGAACTAGATTCTGTTCCTTTGTCCTCTAACTACTTTACTTCTTAAAAAGTCAATTTTCTTTTTTTCCCTCAAGGCCTAATTCAAGAGAACAGGGAGATAGACCAGGACGTTGCCACTAAGGCAATATTGCCTGAGTGGTGATATACTGATTTAGTGTGTAATATAAACAGACCTAGATGTATATACTCTCATTTCTTACTCAAGTTTTTGTACTATCCCAACTGGTATTTTTTGGTTTTAAAAATAGAAGTATAAGGAGTTGCAAATGCATAGTGGCTATGGTTTTCTTCCCTGAATAGTTGAGGTTATCCTGGCACTCCTGCAGGAGCCTGGGTGTGAAATCAGAGTTCTTGAGCTGTTGGCAGGGGCCCAGCTATGCTTCTATCATCTGGGTTTGCTTTCAAGGGAGTGATTAGGAGATTATGTTCTCGTTAACAAGATCGGTGCAAGTAATGCCTATTATGCCCAACATTTCCTGTATTTAAGTTGAAGCGATTGTTCCATCTTGATATGGAGAGGATGACGTACTTTCTTGAGATTTTGTGGTTTGGGCCCAATCTTAACTTTAATAAGTGTTACAAAAAGAACATTTATCCCTTCTCACAAAACCAGTCCATTTCTGTCTGAAAATGTTAATTGGTCTTTAAAACACATGCATCCATATGGAGCTATTACTATATCATTAAAATACAAACTTTATATTGCCTGTGTTCGTCTTCCCCTCCTCCCAAAGTGTCAGATGGAGGAAAAACATATCTTCATTGCAACAAGAAATTTTGCGTAATAAACTAGAGCATTCACTTTTAAAGTATATTTTACTTCAAAATCCATATTTAAAGGACACATACTCATGCCTCTTTCTGTGGCTGCAAGTCTGTAATCTCATGTCATGCCATGCATGAATGTAAAAATTCTTCAGTGTTCTCCAGGGACAATAAAACCATTTCACCTTTTAGGGAAACTCTGATAATTCTGGGGAAAATAAAACATCTTTGAGAGTTCACAAATTAAACATTGCACCTAAGAGTAAAGAAAACATTTCTATTTAAATACAAAGTTGAGAGAAATATAGAAGAGCTCATTTTCTTTCCTACCCTGATGTCTGTGGTTGAGTTCTCACTTATCAAGGCATTGGGGGGAATCCAGAGGTGTGTGTGAAGGGAGGAGGAACATCACAGGCGATGGGCAAAACCAGAAAATGGGATACAGGTACTGGTATGTTGTGCTCAGTGCAGCTAACTCTGTACCTAGGATAGGACTTGAAACCACCTTCTGTTAGGAATACATGAACAGCGAAGATAACGGAGAGGCTTTAACTTTTACAGGCTCTGTTGTTTTGGCTGGTAGTAACTGCACTTAAAGCCTGAAATGGTGAAACTGGGTATATGGTCTGACCTGCAGCAGCTAGCAACTAAAACTGTGAGAGAAAGTGCTCAGTGACTGGGATTCGCTTTTAAAAAACCCTGCACATGAGGCGGGGGAGGTGGATAACTATATATGTGTATATATCTACGTATATCTACGGTTCTCTGAGTAGCACCAATGCCTCTTACAACTCTTATTGCACACCTGCACTGCCTGCTAGAACCACTTTATTCTTGTCCTAATGGCAAACACAGCATCACGCAGCTGTACGAGCAATCACACTTTTTGCCATTACTACTACAGGAAATTGCTAAAGCTTAAGAGACCAGATCATGTTTTAGCAGCTGAAACTGGAAGAGGTGAGTACAAAGCAAACAACCAAGTGGCTAGCAGGTCAGTCCTCACTGAGAGGTCACCTCAGTGATACCCACCTCCATTGATGCCATCTTGCTTTTGCCAGCTATTACCCTGCAAAGGCAAGACTTAAAAGTGCATTTTAAGAAGGGCTGCCAGATCTTCTCAAAACCTGCTCACGCTTAGCAAGGCCTCAATGTTCAAAGTACAATATTTGTATGGCTGCTGGCACTTCAGGTCCAGGGGAGGACTTTGAATGTGAGTCCTGTTTTGTTCCACAGTCCCTTCCTTCCTCACAGCCTCCTGGAGCAAAAGCTCTTGGATCGATAAAGCAGCACGTTCAGCTCCTGAACACAGTACCTACTTCTCGCTCCTCTTGGGAAAACACAATACTTCGTGCTCCGCTGCATGGCTGGGGTAAGGGTAAGCTGAAAATCTGTGGGGTACCCTTTCCTAGTGTCTGTCCCTTCTTACTAAATCCATGATCAGAGCAGGTTACGAGAGTTATGTGTCAAATGCTGTGCAACTGTAAACAAGCCTCTGCCTGTTAGAAGAGAGGTTTAAAGAATCATTTTTAAAGAGTGATGGAAAGTGACAAGAGGGGAACCCACATCAGCAACGTACAAACTAGGGATCAAGAGAGGAGGCTGTCCACTCCGCCAGCAAAGCCAGAGATAAAGAAGGAGAAAAGTAAGCCGGCAAAATTACTGACAGTAGGAAGTGGTGAAATCAGAGTGCTGCTAAGAGGAAGGGAAACAGACAAAGAATGTGAAAAATTTCTCAAGAGGTATTGTGTGAGAAAGGAGCACTCCAGAGCAGCAGCTAAAGAAGCAGCAGTGAATGGGTGCAGAGCTCCTTCCAGGCACACACACACACAAACAAAAAAGAACCCAGAAGTGGCTGAAAGCCCAGAGCTTTTGTTTTCTTAACTATTTTTTTTTTTTGTGTGTCATCTGGAATTATTTAAACTGCACTTCAGAAGTTTTCCAAGAGACAGCAAACCTAGAGCTGCTGTTCAAAACTTCAGCAAATGCAGTTTGCCTCTGACATTCCCCAGGCTGTTTTCAGCTGCACCTTGCAAGCTTTGCTTCCAAGACACATCTTCCTAGCAAGTTTCCTGTGGCTTGCTAACGAGGTGCAAAGATCTTCATGACCAGTTGTCAATATGTACTCTTCTGTATCTCTAAACTTGCTGCTTTGTTTGTAAACGTTTCTCACGGTTGTAATTGACACCGATGCACATGAGGAAGTTAATGGAGTTGAAAGAAGTGGAAGGGAACCGACTATAAAAAGTTATTGCAATTAATAATGGCTGAGAGCTTGATCCACTAGACGATGTAAAGTTTGTGATAATAAATGAGCAGCTTTAAGGCTTACTCTGTATATGCCGCACACTTCATTTATGTGTTTTTAAATATCCAGTCATTTGGAAATAACGGGTACTGCTCAGCTTCACAGCAGAGCTGCAGACAACCTGCTGAAGAGGAACACAGCTGCACGAGTGGGACATCCTGCCCATGCCAGGGAAACCCCGCTGCACGTGACGCTGTATGGAGCATCACAAGCCAAGGCAAATATTTGTTGGTGGTGCAGTCTACTAGTTGGAGTTGAAGCAGCAATCCTGATAAGATAGGAGCTCTCCACTGCCTCTATGGTTAGCTTAATTACAAACATAAGTCATCTGTTCTCCTTTTGTGTGTGTGTACTTCTACTAATTCTAATGATGTCCTCCTACCACCTACCAATAAGCTATTTCCAATTTTAGAAAGTAAAGCAATCAACACTGGCAAGCATTTGAGAAAGTATTTATCTAGCCATCAAAATCCACAAGACCCAAGCAATATTTGTATTTGCAGACACTCCTGCAAGACAATGTCTTCTGATCTACAGATATGAAGATCTCAGGAATCTGATGGAAATTGAGAGAGGAATTCATGGAGTGCTTCCGCTTTGCCTCTTAGGCTGGGCCTTTCCCTCTGACTTGCAAACATTCTTGGATTTGAAAGTGTGAGCTCTGCAAGGGATGCTGCGTTCCCAGTAGAGATGAGTCATGAGATCCAAGGTTAGTTTCAAGTGCCACACTGCAATAAAGCTTCGAGAACAAGTTTATTCATAGCATTTCTATTTAGTCTGAGTATGGTACAGCCAGACAAAGCATACTGTTTTCTTTTGATAAAATTTGACATGCTTTGCTCGCAGTGCGATTCAAACTCTCTAAAGAGATCGTTACAAGTCTATATTAAGCCCAGTATTAATTTGGACATAAAATGGTTACCAGATCAAAGCATATTTTCATAAAATTCCTCAGGAAGGAGTAGCCTGAGAAGATTTTTGGCTATTTCACATTACAAGTTGCATAACCAAACTCTGCAGTGAAATCAGAGACATATTCTTCCCTGCTGACTTTAACAAGTCTATCAAACCTACAAACAGATTTACTAGTTAGAACAACTCAGTATCTGAAACTTGTATCTGATAAACCTTCATCTTACATCCTCCTTCCCTTCTCATCTGTCAAATCTAGGCAGGATTTGTATTTTTGGGCAACTTGTTATTTTTATGTGGCTTTAGTTTGGCATTAGTAATTAGATCAGCCTGAAAGCTTGTCACTTACGTGTATGGTAGATTACTCAGTGTTAAGACCCTACTAATTTTATCCCTTAGGAAAATTTACTCAAATGTACTTGAATTCTTTTACATATTGAATATATGAAATGCCTGAAGAAATACTATTGATTTCTTCCTCAAGGTGGAAAAGTCCCAAGGTCAGCCATTCCCAGAAGAGGCCATGTTAAAGATTAGGCTCCTGTAAGGCATTAGAACTGGTTCTAGCCTTCAAATGGGACAGATCTGAAACCTCATTCAAGGCTCAATGGAATAAAGCTGGATGAACGGAAACATCTTCAGCAACAGGCTCAGGAGATTCTGGGGCCGAAGAGATGTTCGACCAGGATCAAAGCTCTCCCCACAGACTTTGCCATGCTTTCATCTTCCTTACCACCCCTTCTCCTCCAGACTTTCTTTACCAGGCCGCTGTGGAGCATCAACCCCTCTTCAGGGCGGCAGCTGCTGATCGGATTCGAGCACACTTGCCCCACCTGAAGCCCTGTTCTTGCTATAGGGACTCTTAGGGGGCAGGGTAGGTTTCCTTCAGCCTTTTTAAAATCCTGTTTGGACATGGCCAAAATAAAAAATAGCACATGGCAGCCCGGCTGCTAGGCTGCTGACGCTGGGCAGTGCTCCCAGAGCTGCCCTTAATCCTTCCTGCCCGTCCTGCGGCTGCGCGATGGGCATACGGTTCAGCCCACCGATGACATATGCAACATGAAACAGCTCCAGCTGCATCTTTAGCTAATAAGACGATAAATACTTGTCCTAACAGCTTTCCTAGGGCATTCTTGTTGTTTTCTGGATCCTTGCCCTGTGGTTCAAGTTCTGCCTTTTACTTTCCTCATTCTTTAGCCCTGCTGTCAGTCCCCTTTTCTCCACACCTGACCTTCCCACATGCAGACTAGTCACTGCTTCTTCTTTACTGTCCATGAAGTGTCTCTTCAATCCTTTTGTAAAAAATACTCTATTTGAGGCTTTTCCCCACCTACCCTTCCAAGACAGACAATACGCATAGTTTCCCTCGCTCCCCTTAGGGTGCACATTGCTCTGCCAGAGCTCAGTCTTCGAGCTGCCTCTCCCAGAGGCTGTCACTTGCAGAGGCTGGCAGCAGGGAGGGTGCGGAGGCACCCCTTGGCAGTAAGGATGCAAAAGTTGCCACAGATTGCCCAAATCACCTCACCTTTTCAGCAGCGAGAGATCTAGCCCCATCAAAGCTGCAAGGAATTCACACAAGCACTCACAGCTATCCTAAACTTAGTGCTCAAATAAGCCAAAACACTGAGTTTTGTATACACACATAAATATATACAAATAAATGGTATATAGAGAGGTGCTGAAAGATTCAGGATCTCATTTAAGCCTCACCCAACAACAACACATGTGCCATCATGCAGTGGTTGGACTTTGGGCCACCAGTGACTCAGAGCAATGCTATCGACATGTTCACCACCGGTGCTTTCTGCACCATCTGCATTTTTCCTCCCCATGCCTCATACAAACACTGGCCCAGCCCAGCTCTTTGAGACAGCAGCTTACAGTTTTTAACATGATATTGTATCACTCTCCAGAGGTGCCTGAGGGAAAAATTCTACTCACCTAATTGTGTTAGTCTGAAGTTTCTCCCTCTTCTGGGATTAAGCTATTTTTTTTTTTTTAAACTGAATTGTATTAAGGTTTCAATGTTGCAAGAGAAGGGCCAGGATAATGGCTATTTTAACCAAAATAGGTGTTTTAGCAAAAATTGTAGCAATTTTGAAGGCTCCCATTTTTTTCCCCTCCAAGTTTAGCTGCAGATGAATTCTTGTGATTACCCATTCAGGTGTCCGTGTATGTGTGTGCAGCACTGTTTGTGGTTTACATAATTACTCCTCCAAGTATTTCATCAGCATTTGGAGTAATGGTCAAAAAATAACACAGAAAAATATCTGGACAAGGCTTCACGTTAGCAAGAAGAGACAATATGAACTGGTTGAGAACACTTGGACCTGTAAGAGCTGAAAGAAACCCAATTTGAGAGTTTTATTGTCAAAGGGAGGACTTATATTTATAATATCAGGCAACTGAAGTTAATCAGGACAAGGCAACACACACTAAATCAAAGGGCTGAAATATCTATTCCAGTCACCCACCACCAGTCAGGATTGTCAGTGTGGTTATTTCCAACACACTTCAGAGAACAAGCAATAAAGACTCCGTGTCCTTCTGAGTCACCTGCTTCTGCTACCCTTGTGGACAGGTTTCGAGGAGCAAAAGCTACCCCACAGGCATCCCTGTTCCTTCTTGGGGGAATAGACACTACAGGAAGATGTAACCTTGAGAAACAGGTACATAGATGGTAAGTGGCCTATTGCCAGAAGTTTTAAATAAGCAGAAGACACCCCAAATTACCAAACCATACGCAGCACAAGAAGTTCTTTCAGTCTGTTAGGGCTGCTGGCCAGCTCATGCCAACCTACTGTGTCACACCCCACAAAGCGAGGTCATAGAAAAGTATCCAGATTTTTCCCCTCTTTGAAATATATCCAGAAGGTGTAGGTATCACAAAAAGACACCAAGCCCATTAGACATTAACTGCCCTGTCTGCTGCAGTCCCTGGCTCCCTCCTGCTCTCCTTCCAAGCTGATCCTTTTCTCCTTATACAACTGAAGCAGCTCATGGATTCTGCATGCTGAATTTGAGGCAGACTGACAGAAACAACACTTACCTTACAAGAAGTCAAATTTATAAACCGTTGGTCGTTTCTTAATCCCTTGCTTCTATTTCAATAGCTTACGTAGCATCTCAGCCACCTTCCTCTACTAGGGGCAGCACAAAGCTTCACTATCCCAGCAGCAGTACCGCAAATATCGTATGTTTTAGGAAGACCCAGAGCTTCCTGCAGCTCAAACACTGTATGCATGATAGATACAGCAGTAGGTGAGTTAAGGGGTCATAACCTCACCTTTCCCTGCTTTTGGGATGATTTCACCGCAAGGGCTTTACTAATAAGCATCCACTGAATCCCAGCAGTGGTTGCGCACATCCCTGGTGCGAGACAAAGGCATTTTGTGCTCTTTGTGTCTTCCCACCCGTCGGGTGGAGGCTGGCCCCACACATCCAGCTGTGTGCCTGAAGATGGAAGCAGGGGTAAAAGCAGGGGTCCCTGTATCTCAGCGAAAGGCAGATGGAGCGAGCACGCATACAGCAAGGATTCAGAGAGCATTCGGTCCGCGACCTGCACATCCTGACATGATAGTGAGTACAGCTGCTCATACAGCTGTTGAATAACAAACATCTCAAGATGCCCTTGAGATGGTTCTTCTAAACACCGAGCACTTTACTGAAGAAAACAGAATCAAACCAGAAGATTTAGCCCGCAACAGTGTTCCTGCAGAAGTTTTTAAACAGTTCATTTTACTTTAAAAGATAGTATCTTTTGAAAGAGCAAATGCATCTTATAAAATAACCTTTAAACCGTATTTCAAACAAAGCGTCACGCTGTTCTGCTGTTCCACTTCTGAAATGCCATCTCCGTCTCACTGTTTGTCTTCCCTTAAAACACAGCGAAATTGCTGCAATACTTCATTTTAAAAAAGTTTTCACCTTCTTTACCGCTTCAGATTTCTCTCTGTTTTAAGTCGTGGGCTTATACCCTTAGTGTCGTTTCATTCGCTGCACACCTCGGGGGCAGAGATAAAAAAGCAAATACCCCTTGGGGAGGCGAGTAAAGTCCGACAAGGACTGTAACTCACTCACTACGGAAAGCACCGGAGGGCTGTTAGCAGAAGTAGCCGTTCAAAACGGGGAAAAAAAAAAAGAATAAGGATAATAAATGTTTGTTTTCGTAACCTCACGTGCACCGACACCGCACGGGCAGCTCGCAGCTTCAGGGGGTGCTGGCGGCTGGCCGTGCTGCCGCAGGGTGCCCGGCCGGGCGGCGCGGATCCCTCGGCTGCAAGGTGCGCCCGCCGCGGGGTCCTCCTCCGGCACCGGGAGCTGCTGCAGCCCCTCGCTGCGTGCCCGGCGGGACCCTCGGCACGCGCCCAGCACCTCCCGCAGACCCTCAGCTCCGGACAAGAAAGACGCCCGGACAGACGCCCGGACAGACACCCGGACAAAGCAGACGGACAGACCCCTCCCCGCCCGGCACGGCTCCCACCGCGCCTCTCCCGCTGCCGGCGTGGCCCGGCTCCCCCCGGGGGGGGGACGGGGCGAGGGGCGACCCCAGCCCAGGAGGGGCCGGGCTCGGCCTCACCTGCTCCGCTCCGCTCCTCGCCACCGCCGCTTTTCCCTCGTCCCTGCAGCCCGGCTTTGTCCGCCCGCCCCGCCCGGGATTCGCCACGTGAACCGCGCGGGCACCGCTCCCAGCGGCCCGGCACGGCTCGGCACGGCTCCGCTCCGAGCCCCCCGCCGCCCGCCCCCCGGCCCCGCCGCCCCCCCGGCCCCCCGAAGCCCCCCTCTCGCCCCGGCAGCCCGGGGGGGAGCCGTCGGGCACCCCCCGTGGTCCTGCCCCGCCCGCGTGGAGCTCCGGGTTTGGGGGTTTGTGAGCTCGGTGTCACGCAGCCCTGAGCGCTGGGGGGGAGGCGAGCTCGGTGCAGGGCGATTTCCCTGTTTTTTTTTTTGGGACGGGTTTTCTCCAAACCTCGGCTCGGAGGAAAAGAAGCGGCGCGGATCGTTGCCTCTCCTCTTAACGCAACACGATCTTTCAGACGTTAACTTAGGACAGGTTCAGATGAAGAAAAAGAAAAAAAAAAAAAAAAAAAGAGGGGAGAAAAACAAGCTCCAAAGCTCTGAAATAAATAGCCTGAATTTGCTGTAGCCTCTTGTTCTACACAGGGGAAGGCATCGCGTCCATCGGAGGAGACGGCGCCACTCCTTCCTGAGCGGCTCCGTGTGGGTGAGCAGGACAGAGACCCAGATTCCCCCCTCTCCTGCTGTGCACCATCCCATGGTCCCAAGGATGCACAAATCCCATACAGACCTGGCACAGCAGCCCTGCTGCCCCTTTGAATTGAGGGAAAGGAGATGGGGGAAACCCAGCGGGTCTCCAACCCTTCCCATGGCTTGGGTCAAAGCCAAGGTGCAGATGTGCACCGCCACCTCCAAGCGGGTCAGGGCCACCTGCTCCAAAGGGTGCAGACCAGGGCTCGAAGCTGGTCTCACAGCAGGCAAATCTCTCCTGGGAGAAGGGCAGTGACAGGGCCACGCCGCCGGCACCACCCCGCACCGCTGATGAAATGGTGCTAAAACATCCAGCTGTCAAAATAGGCCGGGAGGCCAAGTGTGCCCGTGAGCCCTGCTGCTTTTCACAGTTCAGACACCTCACAGATGTCTGAAATGTCCCAGATATGAGCACTCGCAGGTAGTGCAGAGCGGCCAGCGTTTCAAAACCTGCCATTCAAAGTCAAAAGAATTTCCCGGCTTTTTTGGTAGCGTCTGAAAACTGCCAAATTTCTTCCTAGTCCTGTCACTTTGTGTCATAATGATATGAAATCTATTTTTGTGTCCATGGAACAATTAGAGGATTTTACTGCATCTGCAGACTATGCTTAGCAGAGTTTTAAGATCAAAAGATATGCTATTTTTGTATGGTCGTCTCTGGAACTTTGCACAGCAGTGTCTGAGCTGCTGGTGAATGATTTTGTCATCAGCCTGTGCCTGAGCAGCGCAGGAATTCGGTTATCTTCTCTGTGCAGGAAGGGAGGCTGCAGAGCAAAGAGAGAAAGTTAAGCTTAAAAATGTCCCTTCATTTTTGAGCATGCCCAGTCTCAATGCCCACGGGGAGACCTGCCATCCCAGGAGACCTGTCATCTGCAGGTTTAGCGACAGGTCACCACTTGGCCGTCCCTCTCTCCTGCTCATGGTCTCTTGTCCTGGCACTGGGCATCACCGAACTGAGCCTGGCTCTGTCCTCTTTGCACTTCCCTTCCAGTGTTTATAGACACTGATAAACTCCCCCCTGAGCCTCCTCTTCTCCAGGCTGAGCAGTCCCAGCTCTCTCAGCCTCTCCTCGTAGGAGAGGTGCTCCAGTCCATTCATTAATTTTGTGGCCCTATATTTGTCTCATTCTAGTATGTCCAGGTCTCTTTTGTTCTGGGGAGGGTTGGGGACTCCGTTGGGACTGAGATGGGGATTTACTGATTATGTGCATTAATGCAGGGGCTGCCCTGTCTGATGACATTTTAACATGGGTTTCCTTCTCTCAGACACTATCCATGTCTCTTCTACTCGGATACCAGCACCCCAGAAACAGCCTTTTTAAAATTTTTTAAATGTTATGTTTTTTATTTTATTTTATTTTATTTTTATTTTTATTTTATTTTATTTTATTTTATTTTATTTTATTTTATTTTTATTTTTATTTTTATTTTTATTTTTATTTTTATTTTTTTATTTTGTTATAGTCCCTCCACAGTAGATTTTGCTTCATTCAGTGGACAGGATTTTGAGCCACATAGGTGTCCAGCACCAAGGGGTGCCTGGACGAGGTTAAAAATCTGTTTGTGGCCAGTCAAACTAAACCATTTGGTTTTGTGTAACTTATTTACCATGTTCTACCAATGATGCTGGATGTAGCAGCAAGTGGCGGGGTGGGCTAAGCAATCTGGCTTTGCCTACCAACGCTGTTTTAAAAGTAAACATTTGTCTCATCTCTAAAACTAGATGCTTGTTAGTTAATTCTTAAGAAAACTTGCTCTGTGGCTCACGTATGGATTCCTGTTTAGCAAGTAAAGACTCCAGAAGATGGCTCCAAATTGACAAGGGAAAGGGCAAAGCAGCATACTGGCATCTTAACTCTCCTTAAAACACAGAAGGAGGAGCACCTAAAGATACAGCTGTGACCCGGTCAGAGCTGCCCTGACCTAGAAAAGGCCACTGCATTTGCAGGGGTCGGTGAATTATCTGTCCCTGCAGAGTGTTAGGGAAACACATCCATCTTCAGCCACACTTTTCTTGCAGGGAGAAATGATGACTTTTAGTTTTTTTAAGAGCTCTTTACACTTGATCTTTAATCACTGATGGAAGAGTTGCAGTTAGGTTACAGGACATAATCTCAGTGTAATTTATTACCAAAGGCTTTTTTCTGCTGAACTCCTTTGACCCCGCAGCCTCCCTGATGTTAATCCAGTGCAGGGTCATGACTGAGGAGGGAGTATGGCCTTTTCACTTTCATTCTTCATAGCTGTAATTAATTATCTTCATCATCTTCATCAGTGAGTGCAGTGAAAAAAAGGAGGAACAAAAGGGATGTCAGTCTCTCTAATGCATAACTGATTTAGATACTCTTCCATGAGCATTTGGCTCTTACCTATTATACAAAACATAGGAAAAGCAAAGCGTGTAGCTGATTCTTCTAGCACATTCATACACAAAAGCCATCTATCTGAATAAAAAACTTAGCATTTCCTCTTCCAGTTGTTTCTCCGTTTCTTCATTTACTACTTCATTAACTACAAGAAGGGATTCCCGGACAGTAATTTCTTTTAACAGTAGCCAACATGTGCAATATATTTGCCATTAAAACAAATGGGAAGACTTCAAATGAACAGACCCTATTATAATATAGGGCTGCAGCTTTTCTTTCTGGAACACATAAAAAAAAAATGAAAGTTGTCTCAGGGTAAGTAGTAGCACTTCCTAAATGTCACAATTAGTCTGGTTAGACTGTCAATTTGCAGAACCTGTTGAAAGACAGGCTTTTTCTCCCCTCATACAAATTTTCCATCTTAGATGGAACAAAGCTTTTCAAACCTTTTCAGTCTCTCTCTCTTTTTATTTTTTTTTTTCCCTGGCCAATTGTCCTCCAAGTCCCACAAAATTTTGTATTTGGTCAAAATTTACAAAAAAAAATAAAAAAATCTAGAAACCTCTGGGGAAATCCTCAGAAAACAGTAATCTTTTGCTATTATTCCTGTCTCTACTGGTTTTGTTGATATATTTATTTATTTTACCTTTTAACCCAAGTGTCCCCAATGTGCCTAGAGCTCCAGTCAGATACCCGTTCCTCGCCAGGAGGCACTGTGCAGTCAACAGGAGGCCTGAACGCCCTACACCTGAAAAAGTTGGTCTGGCAACCCTTGCTAAGGTCAGCCAACAACGCCAGCTTAACCTAACAGCCCTCCTGCTCTGCTCTGCACTGGTGCGGCCTCACCTCAAGCACCATGTGTGGTTTTGGGCCACAATATAAGAAGGATATAAAACTATCGGAGAGTGTCCAAAGGAGGGCTACAAAGATGGAGGGTCTAGAGGGGAAGGCATATGAGTAGTGGCTGAGGTCCCTTGGTTTGCTCAGCCCCGAGCAGAGCAGGCTGAGGGGAGGCCTCATGGCGGCCTGCAGCTCCCTCACGAGGGGAGCGGAGGGGCAGGCGCTGAGCTCTGCTCTCTGGGGACAGCGACAGGACCCGAGGGAACGGCATGGGGCTGGGACAGGGGAGGGTCAGGCTGGGGGTTAGGGAAAGGTTCTGCACCCAGAGGGGGGTCGGGCACTGGGACAGGCTCCCCAGGGATGTGGTCACAGCACTGAGTCTGATGGAGTTTGAGAAGCATTTGGACAATGCTCTCAGATACATGGTCTGATTTTTGGGTGGTCCTGGAGTTGGACTTGATGGTCCTTGTGGGTCTCTTCCAACTCAGGGTGTTCTATGGTTCTCTCTGTCCGCCAGTCATACTCTGAATGTGTAGCCTTACACACAGCAGTGCGACCCACAGGGCATACAGCACTTTAAAGGATGCGTGACCTCATTAAATATAGTGCCTCTATTACCCCTCTCTTACAATAGCTGTGGTGAGCAGACCAGATCTTCAGGAGGGAAGGAGGCTCAGAAAGCTTTGCCTTGTAGTCTGTCAACATGGTATTCCGATCAATACATTGTACAGTACTTTTATGGAAGTTCTTCTTCCTGATGAAGCCTTGAGAAAGGAAAAAAAAAAGAGTACAAATTCATTAGTGGTAAGCTGGGTTATTAAATTGTTCAATTGGATTCACACAGCCCATTTTACATGGCGTGTGTGGAACAGAAGTGATATGATATATCAACTGTCATTCTTAATATTTCATAGTGAAGCATAAATCAGCAGGGGGGTAAGTCTGACAAGCCTGACTCAAGGGCATACAATTTTCATCACCTTTTATGCGGTATTTCTCAAAGGTAGGCTTGAATAGAGCAGTTCCTGGGTCATGCAGGATATAATCAGTTGCTTCTGTTGCTGTCCTAATATGTTATTTCTAGTAGGTCGAAAGCAAGATGTTTTGGCACAGTTCTCCCCTCATGCATTTTAGCTAACATGCTTGGCTCAGGGAAGGACAGCATTAAGTGGTAATTACTTCAGCCCAGTCTCAACGTTAAAAATTAGGTTCTTAGCTGTATCTACATATTTGCCCACTCTACCACTATCCCTGGAGAGCAATCCCTCTTATCTAACCTTCCTGTGGCCCTGATGTACCATGTTAGAGGAATGAATGAATGAGTTTTAAGAGCACATTTAATTTAAGGGGTACTATCATGAGGTCAGGCCCACGTATAGTCTTTTAAAATGGTTCTCTCCAGGAGGGAGACTTTCTAGCACTGACATATTCAGGTAGTGGTGAGAAATGTACTCATTCCAAGTGAATAGGCAATATTTGAAGAAATAGATGCTACAGGCAAGTTCTTTATTCGGGGTTATGCAATAGCACCTGCCAGCCAAGGTCCTTTACAGGAGAGCTCTTAAGCATGCACTTCCTATTAGTCCCACACCTAAATGCTTTCCTGATTAGGATGCTCTCTTGAATACCTCATTTCCAGAGGGATGCCTAAGTCCATTTGGGGGATTCTCTTCTGATTCACTTTTGACCTTAAACTTTCAGGATTTGGGAATATTCTCATTCATTATGCAGAAGTTTTCATCAGCGAAAGCCTGGCTACTTAGGTTGCCTTTTTTGCTGAATTTGGGATGGTTAAATCTTTCAGGGTCTGTCAACTGTGAAAGCTTTTTGTGAGGCCTGTGGCTGCTTTCCCAATGCCAGGTGATTTCTGGATTGGATGGTCATTGCACAAGTCAGGAAAGAGGCAAACCCCTCAAGATTAATATAATCTTTGTTATCAAACAGCAGAGAGGCATTTGCAGCAGTCCAAACAGACTGTCAGCAGACTATGTTTTGAAGGTGACTGTAGTGTAAAAACGAGATAGGTCTCTTTTTTTTTAGTGAAAGCAGATTACAGTCCCACTGTAGATGGTGACAGCTCCCAGCTGCTGGGACCTGACAGATGCAATTTAGGGGAAATACACTGCAAAAGTGAGGAGCAGTATCATGAAGCTGAAGACCTCATTTCCTTGGAAGCTTCACCTATGCGGAGGTGGGATCGTGGTGATACATGTGGGACAGAAGCAGATGGCTGAGCAGACACTGTCTGTGGCACCTCGCGGAGCAGACATAGTACCTAACAGAGTGTGAATCATGCCCTCGTATCTCTAACACACCGTGGGAGCTGCAGTTGCCAAAGTGCCTCAGGAAATGTAGCAAATGTCTGACAAAATGGTTGCTAATGGCCATGTGCCATTGTGCAAGGTCTCCTCACCCTCCACAGGTGTCCCCCAAACCATGTAAAAGTCAGGAAACCTCCCACTTTGAAGGACCAGACTTATCCTTATTACAACTGGAAGAAATTCTGCTCCCTGAGGGAATAATTAGGGAGCTGAGTTGAAACTCATTTTGAGCACACTTTGCCTTTACAGTGGTTTTCCTTTGCATCAGACCATCTGACTTGAAGGTTGATTTTTTTTTTTTAAATTATTATTTTTTATTGAAAACATTGTGCACATCTCACTGTAACAGATGCTGGAGAGAGCCCTACTGTTCTTCCCATTGCCTTCAGGAGAGAAAGTAATGAAATAAGGAGCAAAGTGGGGAACCACCTAATCTGAAAACATTTTTTCCTCCTAAGCTGAGGTCGCTTAGGGTAATCATAGCAGCAAGAAGCATTGTGATACCCGTATGTAAAGTAATACCCTTAACTAGCATCAAGGGTCAAAATGGTTCAGTTTATGACATTGGTATTTCTAAATAAGGAATGACAAGTAATTAGAAATCTTCTGTTTTAGTATTACCATAGAAACAAGCCATGTAAGAAGTAAATGAACTGTGTTTACGGAGCTGAATCAGGTCTTAGTGAATCTGTAAGGACTAAAACTAACAGTGGAAGAGTCTAGGGGGCTGAATATCCTGCTCAGCAGAGCATTGAAAAACCCTAACACTGTTCACCCTGCTACCATGTGTTTCTTTGTTCTCTCTGAAATTAATTCTGTGCACTATCCATGTATGCATATTTGGCTTTGTCTCATAATAGTGACTAACAGTAAGAGAACAAAAACACATTTTCTTATCAGGCTGTAGATTTTTTATGAGTGGTTCACAAATGATTTTCTGTATAAAAGGTAAGTTTTTATCAAATACTACATTTGAAAATGTGTGCTCAAACAAGTAACTGTTCATCCATTACAGCGGGAAATAAAGAAACTAATGACAAGTGACTAAACCATTTCCCAGAGCACTTAACAATTTGCATAAGCAACGCCTACCTCCACAAGCAACTTTCTCTCCCACAAAGACAGTGACTTTTTAAGTTAAATGTCCTATACAAGGAACAGTCATAAAAGAAAACAAGGAAGAAATACCAGACTCCTGAGCAAATAGAATCATTGCTGAACTTAAAAAGCTCTCTGGTTCTTATTTATACAAAATTATAAATATTCATACCATCTCAGTAACACAAGAAGTGGAGGTCTATATCATGACTGCTGATCAAAGTTGTGACTTCAAAGTTTGATTGAAAACCCAGACTTGCAGTTTTTATGAGACGGAAACTTGTGTAGAAGTACTGACAACTCATGTATCGGTGCAGTTAGAGAGATTTCAGTAAGGAAGTGATCATATTTAAAAAGATAGTAGAGATCTCTGGAGAAAGATGTATTAACATGAGATGATAAATGTAGTTCAGTATATATGGGATATAATATATATTTCCAATATATATTTCCAATTTATTTTGAAATGCTGACACAAATGCAGGAAAGCATGAGTCTGGAGAATTACAAAGGGCAGATTCCAGCAGTTCTGGCCTTGCAGTGGATGTCAAAAGAGCAGCTTCCCCTATTAGTCATGATAAGAAAATATACCCTGTATTCTTGTCCTGCCTCGCTGCCTCCTTTCTCCTCTGCACAGCAGTCATGCTTCGTTGTGAGTAAGTGGGTAGCACAGCACTTCAGAAACTCTGGCAACAACATATTTAAATTGTCATGGACTGTATTCTGCAATGAGCTGAATGTTTTGGCAGTAGTTTAGCAGGGGGAATTGTCCTTGGAACAGGTTTGGCTCTCCTTGCAGAAGCAGGCAGTGGCTACACAGAGGAAAGTCCTGGTGAACCTGACAGCCACATTACTGATCTGAACTGAAACCTCCATCTGAGCACATCCTCTGCTGATGGGCTGGCATCCCCAGCTTCTAGTGATAGCAAAAAATGAACAGAGCTTTCCAAATGAGCTGAGAATAATCACCATGCCCCTTGCCTGCGGAGTTTCAATAAGAACCGAGTTCCCAGAAATAAGAACTTAATTCCCCAAGTCTTATTTAAACTTACTTCAAAAGCAATTAGTTGTTTAACATCCTGAAATCAAAGGAGACACCTAAATAACTCAAGAATTTTGTTGGGATTTGGCATGTATAAATACATTGGCCCGTATTCTCAAAAAGCCTCCAATTTCTGATGATGATAATAAGGAAAGTCAGATAATTCTCATCTCCTGGAACCATCATTCTGTTTTTAATTATTTATTTGCAGGCAAAGAAATATAACTCTTTTGTGGTATTTCCTGTTGGGCTGGAGGTTTGAATGTGAGTATAGCTATAGTGGAGACAGAATATACATTGTAAACTCAAACTAGGCAGGAACAACAACAGCAACAAAATTACCATAACAAGTATTTTTTAGTTATTGGGATGTGTTGCTTTTGACTCGCCGTAAAGGACGTCTTCTGCATTGAAGAGGAGAACTGTCTGGGAGTAAAGCCAGTAGTAGCAGTGGTAGGTGGTAGGAAGAGGAGAACTACAGAGATATGTTTGTTACGAATTGTCCAGAAAGAGGCTGATTTTAATGATTAAGTTAAACAAATAGTACTCACAGCTCTTTGCACCACAGATGCCCTGCTACTAATGAGGCTTCATAGAAAGACACACAATAACAGTAGCTATTGCTTTTTACTGTTCCATGGCTTTGTGAGAAGTAAACATAAAAATAATAATAATTAAAAAAAAGAAAACTCTCAAATCCCCCTCTATATCTGACCCTATTACCTTTTAAAAATTATCTGTCCACAAAAGTAAGCTTGTGCCTTGAGCGTCATGAAATACAGAGTATTGTAAGGAAGATAAGATTTGTCGTGGCTTGGCTCGCTGTGCTTGAGCTGGAGCAGGATATCTGTCCTTTGCATGCACACATTCGTGCTCTGTTTGTCCTCCAGCTCTCTTCATGTTTCAAACAGACAGCAACCCAAGAGAGAGGCATAGGTCACGTATATATATGTCTGTCATCCTCGGGCTGTTCAATGCACCTCGAGGTTAGGAAGTGGGGCTGACACAGCAGCAAGACCCTGAAGGCAAAAGTGACCGGGAATTGCATTGCAGGGCTGGGGTCTTCCCCTCTACAGATGGCCTCACATCCCGAGGACAATCTCTTGCCAGCCCTGCCAGGTCCCTGGCTTGCTATCCCTGTGAGCCACGTTCAGATTGTGGATATTGACTGCAAGGCTTTCACTGTCTGAAGACAATGACATTGACATTGACATTGTCTGTCCAAGCACCTCTATGGCATGAACACTCCTGTGCAGTGGTGACACCTCCCTAGGTTGATTTAAATCAGTAACACAATCAATTCTACCAAAACATTCAAAGCCCTTCTCAGCAACTGGAGCTATGCCACGACAAATTTCAGCTTTTGGCATGGAAGAACATCAGCTGTACAGATATACTGAAAAGTTACTGAAAACATTCTGAAAAAGAATCTGTATTTTTCCATTTTCTTAGTTCTTACATTTGTATTGAAAGGCCAAGGCTGAACTGGAAGCATTTAATTTAGAAGCTTGGGAATTTTACCAGAGTTTGAGGAATTGAAAGCAGAAATTGAGACTGAAACCCTAGATGGGTGATCAGTACAGGTTGATCTAAAATTGACATGTCAAACTGGAGTTTCTAATATTTTTATAATTTCCATAAGACCTGAAATTTCTACAACATGTGCAATGATTCTCTAACAAGTATATGGTTTTTAATTCACACAAATGAAGTTTCAAATGCAATTAAAATGCTTATACAGCACCATCTAAACTAGACTTTTTGTGTTGTCCTCTATTGCTAATGAGTCAGCAGTGCTGCTTCCGCTTTCATTGTTGCTAACTCTTGCCAGTTTTGTTGCATTTCACACTATTAAGCTATTTATTACTATGTCATAATATATACATAAATCCATGGTGCATCTGGATTTGGTTTTTCTCCCCACACTTGCTTCTAAAAGAATATAACATCAGAGGAAGAGCTACACAGAAAGGCAACAAGGAAGATCAAGGACGTGGTGCAACATCTGCTCAAGGAGTGATAAATAGATGTGCTCTGTAGCCAGGAGAAAGGGCAAATTAAGTCTTGAGTGACACTGAAAAAGTCATTTGAGAGTGGTTGTTTGCTCTCTTCCAGAAAAAAATAAAAATAATAAAAAAGGGTAAAATATGCAGGTTCTAGGTGTCAGACAGAACAGATGCAAGAACAAATGTGTTTTTCATCCAATGACTATCTAAATTGTGGATCTTCATTACCAAAGGATGTTATGGACACGAAAGGCCAAAAAGGGTTAAAATTGACTAAATACATTAATGGAAGAAAAATCCTCTGGGGCCATTGAACACGGAGATGCCAATGCTGGTCCAGGCGTTCCCTGAGCTGCAGTCACAGAAGGCTGGTAGCTATATTAGGAGAATGTCGCTACATTACTGCCTATTTTTATATTCTTCCCAAAGTGTGCAATATTTGTTAGTGACAGAGACAGGATCCTGGTCTAGCTGGACCTTGAATCTGATCCAATGTATCTGTTCTTGTGATCTTACATAAACCTTCAGTAGGAGAAAAAGGGGGGGGGCATTTCTGTACTCAGGACTTTGAAGCCTGTATGTTCAGTTCCCAGAATTAAGTAAAACAAAACAAAACAAAACAAACAAACCAAAACAAAACAAACAAAACCAACCAAACAGAAAAAAAAACCTCACACCTTTAATCTTATGGTTTTTAAATCAAGATCATGCTTTTTGAAGGATTTGGGATTCCTGAATAATTGAGCAATACTGCATGGTAAGCAAGTACACTGATATGCCAAAAGAGTCCAGAATAGATGGTAGATAATAAACATATTCACATCTGTTTTCTGATAATCTTGAGGTACAATAGATTGCACCATTCCAATTTGCAGACAAGTCTCTGGCAGCATTATGAAACAGGGCTTCTTCCTCCACACATTTTTTTTTTTCTTAGAAGATATTAAGTACCAACAGAGGCTCCTTGACAGTTTTTATAAATTGTACAGGACCTCCCTCTGCTAAGTGTCCCACTTGTGTCTATGTATTATCAAGTGTAACTTCACAAGAGTCAAATTAAAAAATTCTAATTAAAAGATTAGGAATGTCATTTTCTCTACTGCAGTTCTGAATCCAAGGGAGAATCGACGAATGAAGTTGTTAATGCGAGCTGCAGAATGGTACTGTAGCTTTATTTTTGCCTCCTCCTATGTCATTTGAAGCTCTGATAAATAAGTCATATTCACAGGGGTCAGAAGGGAGAGAGAAAAAGAAGAGATTATTGCTTAAAATTATCAGACTGTATAGGAAGCAGATGTAGCTATCCCTTTGATTATCTCCCCTGGCCAGGATGAGATATGGTCTACAGTTCATGGCTCATTCCTCATAACCAGCGAGGCAGAAATGCAATGTAATGAAAATTGATCTATAGAACATATTCGATTAGTGAAATATGAGCAAAGGAATTACTTCTGAAGAAAGTGAAAATTAAGAGGGTACACCAGCACAAGCAGACGGACAGATAGGCATTGTTTTTATTCCTCTGGAAAAGCAGATGGGGTAAGTACTGAATGAATTCACCAAGCAGAGTTTACTGCTTGACCTACATCTAAATCTCACACCATTCAACTATAGAAATAGAAGAGGAAAAATAAAAATATCCAACTTTTATTGTGTTCTTTCATCAGTTATCAGAAGACAGCATTTTGGAAAAGTAGACAATGGCTTCGCTGCTAAAGAATACTCCATTGCAGCAAGATATGCCTTCAACTCTTTGCTTTTCTTCAACTTCTCTCTGTGTAAGCCAAGGCAAATCACTGATGTCCTCCTGATCTTATGTTTTTTTATTTGTAAAAGGTTGGTAGAATACACTAGAGTTCTGTGAGAATTAATGTAATGCAGGGAGTGCTTCGATTTCCTTGGGCAACAGGTTTACAACAGCCTAAAAATATGTTGGGGAAATAAATGCATTCCCTCTTATCTGAAATGTGGATCTCTTACGTGGTCACTTGTATGTTCTCAGCAAAATAGTAACAAATGATCTTTCCATCTGTGCAGGCTCACTCTTTTGGTACAGATGAAAAATAACTTCTGTTGTTTAGATGAGCAATGAGAACACGGAGCAAATCAGTGTAAGCAAACACTCAAGGCTAAAGCCATACAGCATTCACAAGCATGCATAGGCTGAAATGTGTTCATATAAAACATTTATGGGCTAATTTAAAAGAGGAAATCATAAACAATTGAGTATATTTGTAGAAAATATCACCGAGAGGAAAGAGGTTAAATGTTTAAAATAAATTTTTCATTGCCAGTAGCTCAAGCAATTCTTCTGCGTTATTTTGCAAGGATATGCTGAAAGCGTTTGCTGTTCCGTTTGAGTCTGCTAAGCCATCTCCAGGGATTTCCCCTTTCCATGGCACCCCCTACCTCAGCACCTAAACGCGCTTACTGATTTTCACCATATTTTTTTTCTGTGACTGTATTTTTCTGACAGACTTCTAAGGGCAAGCAGCACGACAAAACGCAGGAAGTCCCTGCCCTATCTCCCTAGGTCCGCCCTCACTGCTGCAGAAAGTCATCCTGCTGTCCTGGCCCATGCTCGTGCTGCCCCTGGGACACAACCGTGCCCTGCATGGAGGTCGTCAGTGGGAAGCGAGGGCTCCAGAGGAGGAGCGTTGGACACCAGGGCTGCTCCTCCACGGGATGGCCATGGGACAGACCCAGCAGGTCAGTGGGCATGCAGCAGTGGGGACACCATCTTCACCCCTTCCTGAGATCTGCAGGTGTTTGCTCCTTTTGCTCCTTCATACCAAAGATTGGAAGTTTTTATCTTCTCCTATCCCCAGACTGATGCCAAAGGAGGAGACAAGCAGCAAGCTTGCTTCAATAGAGCATGTGAGCAAAACATCCAGGATGGAAATACTTCACAAAATGTGCAGGCAGGTACAGCTCTCAAAGGGAGCTTCTCTTGCTTTGTGCCAGGGTGAATTTGGTCCAAAGATCTCAGCCTTGGGCTGAGGCTTTCCTTTGTTTTCGTGTTCCTGTCCAACAAAAATCAGCTAGCAGCCAAAGGATTAAAAGGCAGCCTCAGTCTCTTCACTTTCATGTTGAGTTTTTTCTTCCCTCTCTCAGAAGAAGAGCAATGTCTGCCAACGACACACAGCGATCGGGCCCATCAGTAGCCGTGGATGGCCCAGCATGTGGTCTCACAGCTGCTCTGCAGAGATAAGATCAGGCACCCTGTGATTTACAGCTTTTGGCATGGAGATGGAAGTCCTTCCTGATACGTAATTTGGTGAGAGAGAGTAAAGAGCTAAAAATGCTGCGAAGGAAGGGGTGCTTTCAAAGTGGCTTCCACTCCTGGAGGTGTAAAACTGTGCACGTTTTCCATTCCTGGACATTGAAGGAGGATCCAAAGGAATATCTTTTGAACAAAAGCACAGACTTGCATTGATGCAACACCTGGCTGAACACAGATAATGAAATCTGGATGAATTCTGTCATCTCCATGTTGTTGAGGTGACAGATGCTTGCTGTTTCGTGTTTCATATTCCATAGGTCTTGAGCTAATCTTTGTGGAAGCCAGTGGAGGACCTTCCTTTATCTTCAGTCATCCATGAACCAGGCTTGAAGGGACACTGCGGCTGATGTTACCTTGCAGCATCTCACTTTCTGAAACACGTGGCAGGTTGTAATTGCCTCTTGCTGAAACAGTGATGGTTGAAAGCATGCCAGTGTATTAATACACTATATTATATACAGTCTTGCACGCTGGGCCAAGGTAAACACTCAGCAACTGCGTCACCTCAGTTTGAACTTTTGTCTCTTGCCTTGAAACTTCATTTTCTGTTCTCACAGTATCTACCACCACTGCTCTGTTTATTTGGTTTGCTGTGTGCCTCGGATTAACCTACAGTTCTGTTTTTTCACAGTCAAGACAGTCTCATTGACAAATGTGAGCTTCCACACCCAGCATTACTCATTCTCAGAAGAATGACTAGAAGAGAGCTCAGAGGCCAAAAGAAGCAAGGCCAGGCCTATTTTCTGATTTGCTTTTATTCAAAGAATTGATTCTTTTCCACTTGAAAAACTATTGTCTGAGAATTTTGCATGAACTAAAAATAAAAGCAGCAGAACCACCCCCAGTTTCTAAAGAAAAGATGTTCAAGGTAAGCCGACTTTCCTAGCACAAAGCCATATTCACAGTGCAGTGATATGCTCAGCTTTGCCACCACCAGTGGGATGCAGATGGCAACTGGGGACAGTCTGGCTTTCTCTACAAAATCCCCCAGATCCATGTTGTGCTTGCATCCCAGTTTTCATTCCAGCTTGGATTCCAACTGTAAAGGTAGCTTTGCAAGTATGCAGATGGGGATTTATTTAAAAATAGACCCCTAGGGTGCCCTGTAGTTAGCAGCAGGAACTGTAGGACAAGCTGGCAAACCACTCACCTAGTAGAAGTTGGTAGCAAAAGTCATTCAGCAGAGCCAAAGTTTTTGCCAGGATGTTTGTCAAAGATTTTCCTGAGTGCTGTGCTTTCACACACACTTGTTCCTTCTACCTTCACTGTGGTACACAACTGGGGCATAAAAATTAAATTTTTATCTTCAAAGATTTTTCTCTCCTTACCTCTCTCCATTACCACTGTCTGTCTGTCACCAAGTAGAAGAAACACCCGTTTGTACTGTATGACACGGATATATTTTTCCTTTCTATATATACTCCAATGTAGTACATGAAAAGAGAAACGTTCCAAAAGCATCACACTATTAAAAATATACAGAAAAGAAAATTACATTAACAAGATCTTTCAAAAGAAGATATAATCTGTCTGTCAACATCATGTGCCAAAAATTCCATCTTCTTACCAAAAACCTTACACCTCCTACGAGCTCAGGATGTTACCAGACCCAGAAACGAGCAATGAAGCCATCCTCTCCACCACAGAAGACTTTACTCTGTATGTCATAGACAACAGTCAGGGTTGCATATCAAGGTCTGAAACAATAATCTGAAGAAAAAATGAAATGGGTAAAAATAAGAAACTGGCGTTCAGTGAGATAATGTCTTCTCTTAAAATCAGACCCTTTTTTTCCATGAACTGTGTATCTAGAATTAGTGGAAGTTTTTCACCCTTACCTCTCTACCTGTGAAATAGGATTGGTTCAGATATACCACCCCTTAAAGACTACTCTGTGCTTTCATTTAAGGACATCAGCCTTTCCAGAGGCAGCCTCTGGTACGAGAAGTGCTTTTACCAGGAATCTGAACTAGTAATGAAACAACAACAATAAAACAGAAAAATGAAAATCCTTCTTAGTTTATTAATTGCGTTTTCTTGCATCGTTTGAACTGAAAGCTATCACTGCTCAGGGAAAGTGACCTCAAAACCAAAAGGAAAGAGTAACTCGCAGGTCTTTCAAACCCACTTCTTACAAAAGGCAGGCTGGGGAGGCCAGGATAAGCTCTCTCTCAAAAAAAAAAAAAAAAAAGTCACTCTTGCCAAACTTTATTGTTTCTGTTGGAACAGGTCTGGAAAGTGAATGGCTGTCCAGCAGTAAGGAAAAGCTTTGCTGCGTTTCCTCCTGCTGCTTGTTGGAAATCCCATTTACATGGTTCAGACTAGAGCTGGGGGAGGGGAGGGATGGTTTTCTTTGCTAATTTTCCTCCCTAGGGTGGGTAATGATCTCTCAGAGCTAATACGTCCTGACAGATGCAGTCACACTAGTGCCCACACTCTGCATCTTTGCTGGCCGATCGGGGTCATGGTTTGGAAAGCTGATCTCTTAATCATTTTATCTGACGGATGTCTCCTACTGTAAATTGACAGTTGTTTGAGGTACCGGTATCGACCTCTTCTGTTTCCATTCATGCAGGAGACAGGCTTTCTGTGAGCTTCATTCAGCCACAGACCAGGGCATACGAGACAGCATAGCTGTTTAAAAATTAACTTATATATCCATAAAACTACATCTGATGTTTTTGGCAGGCTGGTAATGACAGACACCAAAGCTCGGCATGGCACAAGCACCACATTGTATTTCGTGTCCCTTCCTTCTGCAGGACTTTGAACTTGATGAATAGCAGCAGGTCTTCGGCTGCCACTGAGGGTTTGCCACTCAGTACTCTCAGCAGACACTGAATTCTGATCACACAGAGCAAATAAGTGGTAGAAAGACAGCATTTTTCCCAGAACCCAATTATTCTCTCTAAGTGAAATTAATCTTTACAGTTATCAACTGTATTAATCTTTCCAGTTACTTAATCTTTACGGTTTACTGTATTAATCTTTACGGTTATCAACTCCTTACATTTTTGTGCTACTCACGTTATTAAGAACAGTCTAGAACATGTGCTAGGTACAAGACAGTAGCTAGGAGAAGTACTTCTTGTCCTATTCCACCCCATGTTTCATTTTAGTTTGATAACTGGCTTTTCAAAGCCGAATATGTTCACTGAACAAAAGACACAAAGCAGAAGAAGAGGAAAGACCAGAACATAAAAGACTGTTTTCCTCATGTTTACCTCCTTGCCAGTACAGTTTTGTAACAGGAGTCTGTTCCTGAAATAAGTTTGCACAAGGTGAGATACTTAAAATTAATTCGCCCGGTAGGCAGCAGAGCCACGATAAGACCGTGTCTCAGGGAGCCGTGTACGGGGCAGCGTTTGTTTGGGTGCTGCCTCCAGAGCTGTCTTTGCCCAGAGCCCCAGTTTCATTATCTGGCTGCAGCACAAGTAGCAGCAGGAAGATCCACGGAGAAGGAGGAGTTAACAAGATGCGTGGATAAGGCCGGGTTTTTATGATATATTAGCCTGAACAGCTGCACAATGTACAGCGCTACTTGGCATCACTGGACTTTTATAATACAAATTAAAATAGTATCTAGTGCAGATAGGAACAGATAAGAGTTTAGATCTGAGCCGTAGCACCAAGATTAATGAGGCAGTAGGAGCTCAAAGGCTAAACCTGGCTGTCGGGTGTACTACTGGTCCATCTTCTTGGACATGTGAAATTAATGCAAACTGCGACCAAGATCTCAGAGCCAGAAACACACCATTTACATTACTGAAGCAAATTAATACTAGAAAGTGTTTTTCCCTTACAAATAGGCCTCAAGAGATTGATCTAATTAATTAGCTTTTGGCTGTACAAACCCGACCCTTCTGCCTCCAAGTCACCACAGCAGAGATCTGACTGAGGGCAGAGGACAAAATAAATAGATCTGCGCCAGGGGAGCAGGGCTGGGAGTACACACCGAGCCTGGGATTTGGGCTGAGTGCATCCTCTGGGACCAGTAATGATGGGGTGCAGGTGGCGACCAGGCTCCCTGGGGAGTGCTTGGGGGAATGAGACCTTAAACTAGTCAGAAAAGCAGCTGATACAGCAAGCGCTCCTTCAATAAAAACCACCCTTTAGATCATACAAGTGGCCAAAAGCATTCCTACTGTAGGTCTGCAAGAAACACAGAAACCTTTGCGCTGTTTAGTTAGAATTGCAGGCTGGCTGAGAAAATGACTAACCCTTAAAATAGTCAAAAGCGAACAGCTGCCCTTTGTTATTAACAGCTTTGCCAGTTATTAACAGCTTTGCCTGTTATTCCTCATTCTGGGGAGACAGGGTCTGACGTGACAAAATATTGGTCGGTGCAGGGCGACCGCATTACTCTTGCTAGAAATACACTGGAAGCACGTCTCAAGTGGCTGTAGAGAGGATAGAAACATCAGGCTTTGGGCTGCTTGGCTAAATTCAATTTCATGTGAGGTCTGGAGGGGAAAAATGTGGCTTTTCTGCTCACCTTACCCACAGAGAGCCCCAGATCTGCAGGGACAAAGGCAGAGGTCTCGCAGCAGGGCTACTGCGTGCCTGGCTACAGGCATCATAAAACAGCAATATTCGACCCCACAGACATCTGAAAATCTCTTAATATTTGTGTTAAAGGGAAGGATGAACGAGCACCACTTACTTAATATTGTGTATCATGAAAGATTATTGTGATACCACCAGCAAAAGGTCACGCAAAGCAAACACCATGGGGCACATACATCGTGGTGTTGTGATAAGGTTTATTAATTTTGGCAACACAGGAAAATCCACTCACACATATTGCTAAGCAATTTAAATGTTTTTATGAGTACTACTGAAATCAATTATTTTTAGTAGAAATTTCAACATCTTTGTCTCATTCTTTGACTAAGCCTAGGTGAGAGCAGTATGATCAAGGAGCTCTTACCCCACTAATGAACTAGAAATTTCCTCAATATTGCCTCCCCATCCTATTAATCAAGCTTTGCTTGTTGTTACTAATTACAAAAAGCTTCTTTATTGCTTCCACGAGGCACTGGGGGCACAGTCCCTAATTCATCAACAGGTTTTATGGCTATTTCTGCTAGGAAGCATCATGCAAGGATATTGCACAGGGGAAGGGATGAGGAATGTCTGCGGCAAAGGACTAAGTGAACGGTGCGATGGGATTTAGCTCTTGGGGCTATGAAGCACGCAGGCTTCTGCAGGCACAGGCAGAGCCAGGAGGCATGTGGATAAATTGGGCATGAGGTGCGCAGGCATTGCTGACTGAACCAATTTCTGGAAACCGTGAATTTGAATTCAAGGGAGATTTATTGGGGTTTCTCTCCGAGCTAAGAGGGGAGAAATGTCAGCAGAGCAGATGTCTGATGGAGCTGGCCGGGGAGCTGCACTGTGGTCTTTGGCTGAGCTTTGCAAAGCGCAGCAGCAGCAGTGTGTGGCCTCCTGTGCTGCGGAGTCACGGCAGAAATGAGCCTGCTGACTTAGGCACCGCTGAGCTGGACTCGCTTACTCACCAGTTGCCATCCACCAGGGTGGATAAAGTCATGTTAACACTCCTGATGGGTGCCGGAGCAAAATAGGAGATTTAGCGAGCATACTGTGACAGCTTAACCAGCGCTAATGCTGCTGTTAGCAGAGAGGAATAACGCTGTCAGCATGTTCCCTCGTGTCTGCTAACATCTCCTGGCACTGTCCAGCCTCCTGAAACCCCCACCTCGCTCCAGCAGCAGTGCGTTTGTGGAGGCACACTGAAGAGCCCGACGTTGAGTTGAACGGTCCCCTGGGAGTTAGGAAATCTCCCCAGCAACATTTCTCCAGATTATGGGATCATTTGTTCTCTGTAAGGCTGGTGCAGGAGAGGAGGCAGATGGGCTTAGCAGTCTGCGTGCACCTGCCCTGGTCTCTCACAACCACTTCTGCAGCGAAACAACCCAAACTTAATGCACTCAAAACAACCAAAATTAATACATTCTCACTGTTGTACTCTGCATTTTGTCCCTCTGCTTCAACTATAAATAGAAGCCAACAGAAAAGACCACACCTGACACCAACTCAGTTTGGCTACCTGGAGCTTTCTCCTTGAGGCCAGAACGAACCTGGAACGCAGGAGGCGTGCAAGTGGCCCCGCTGCCCCCCACACGTGCACACATGTGCTTCTCCCCATTACCTACCCAGTTCTGAATGAAATGAAGCTCTGGACTGATCGCACTTATCTGAATGCAGTTTGTTAACAAATAGAGAACAAGTAATTACGAAGTTTCTCGTTCTAGAAAGAGTTAATGCCGTGTTAACATTGCACATGTGTTCCTGTGGATCTCTCCCTTCAGCTCTCACGATATTTCTCTGAAAAGGCAATTTTCTTTCTTACAACCATTTTTTCAGCTGAAAAAAAATTAATCCATAAAATAATAAAAAAATCCATGATTTTTTTCCTGTTAAAACTGTGTATGAAATAGGAAAAACAGAGTAAGTGTATGGGGCATTCAAATGGATTTTAATGGTTACATACCATGACAAATATTTTAAAGTGGTGTTGTGGCTCTTTGTAATCATCTGGTTTGGTGCATTTTAAAAGTTCAAATGCAAGTACTTGAAAGAGAAAAAAAACTCTTTTTTTTTTTTTTTTCCTGTAACGTCATAACAGCAGTGAAGCCAGACAGGTTTTTTTTCTGCATCTGCAGGTGCTGGTCGGCTGGGAACCCCAGCTGCCATGTGCTGAGAAGTGCCATGGTTTATAAACTTACACAGAGGCACCCAACTAAATGTTAATTCATCGCTGCGTTAGAGCAGGCATCTGAGACAAGAAATTATTGAACAAAGGGCTTTTTCACATTTGCACCTATGCTCTTTTGTACCAGTTTCGTGCTGTAAGTGACTCCAAGCTTGGACAAGTTTATATTCTCATGGCTGCAGCCAGCTGCAGGAATTTGTAAGCTTTCTAAAGCTCCTCTCCTTCCTAATTGCTTAACCTTGATGCTCTTGTGAAGTTGTAATTTTTCCAACTTGCCAGACACCAGCATTTTCAAGGCTAGACAAGAGGTAAATGTCTCTTGCAGAAAACAAAGACACTCTTGAAGCAGAAAAACTTCAAAGCCATCAAAGTCAAGGCCTTCGCTGCACCATATAAATATCAAAAAGCATGGGGTAAAACAATTCATCTTTTCTTTCTTGGCGGTAACAGTTCATGTTTTGTGAGCCTTGCTGAACTTGAGCTAAATGCCACCTCTCTGGGAAGGACTTGTCCCACATGAGCGTAATTCCCTCCTCCCCTTCAAAAGCCAGGTGGTGGATGGGAAGAAGGGGGTCTCTCTCAGACCCTTGGGTAATGGTCTGAAGCCCTGAAGTGTTGGTCCTGATTATAACCATTGGCACAGCACAGCACTGCAGGATGGGGAAGGCCACAGAGCCTGCTGGGGGTGGAAAGTCATGACTCAGTGCTACGTTTCCCAAAGCCAGGGAGGAGACTGTCCTCCCGCAGAGCTCATCGGGGTGCACTTCAGACAGGTATTTCACCTCTACTCCGAGGCACTGCGCAGGCACGAGCGTGCAGTGCCTCCTGGTCCCCCAGGGGTGAGGAGACCGCTCCTACCCCACCGGTGTCCCACTGGTGAGAAGAGCAGGACGAAATGCAGAATATGCGCATTGGCCACGGCCTGGAGGAGGACACAACACAGCGGGGATGGACCACTGCTTGGATATTGGTAAAAAAAAAAAAAAGTTAGATTAGGAGCATGAAGGAGGAGAGGAAATACAACAATGGCAGCAAGAAGCATACTTTTTGGCCATAAACTGAAAGCCAAGAGTAGGGGTTTAGATATGACTATGGCCAAGGACAATGTTTTAACCACCTCTTAGTCACGAGTTTACTGTTTACCCATAAAAACTCAGAGAAATGCTTCAAAATAGTTCCAAAATGATTATTATCTTTTCCTGGTTTCACTCACCACTGCTCCTTAGTTTCCCTGTAGGAACGCAGGGCGAATCAAGGGACCGAGATGACATACCAAGTCATGCAGTAGCTGGGACTGTGGGGTGGAATGAGACGATGGCTGAAAATCATGCAGCATGCCAGGGACTTGGCTCACATTGCACTAGGATTATTGTCTCTACACGCAGTGAAAAGGGCTGTTCAAAATCTGAAGCCTAATGTCATGCCAAAAATCTGTGCTTGTCGGCTTTTTTGTTTGTCATGAAAAATGTGACACCCCTCTTCCATTCCTTCTATTAATTCCTATGGGAAAACCCTTATCTGCAATAAATAAACCCCAGCCTTTTGAGTTTATTGCATATTTACTTTTCTTGAATTCTTCTAGTTTTACAACTTCACTACTTAATTTCTGCTTTACTGGTAGAAAAAGCCAGGAGACAGCTGTCAGTGGGAACACTGCATGCTTTTTTCGAAGGCAGATGTGCCAGTGACTACCGTTAAGAAATGCACGTTCATGTCTCTGCATTTGCTGTAGTTATTTCATTTTTTTTTCCATGCACTCCCTCTAACTTATATGGTTTGCATTTTTTTAAAACAACTCTTTTTCTACTGTTTCACATCTGTTGGGTGTTAATTTGTAGATTCTTTAGAAATGAAAGGAAAAGCCGAAAATTTCTCCATATTCTACCACTTAACAAATTATTATAATGGCCTTTATCCATGTTTCCAAAAATTTGAGCTTTGTTTTTCAGATCAGTGGATGATGTATCAGTGTTGTCCGTAAGTTCGTGCCAATGTTCTTCTATGAGGACAGGATTTATATTGATTAATTTTTTAAAGTGTTACTATGCTACAGATAAACAAGTATAAATAATGTCAACAGCATATAAGTAATGTTAATTTCAGCTGGGATAGACAGTTTAACCCCTGTAGATAGACACAACAACTAATATAAAGAAGACTTACATCTTCAACACCTCCTTGCCTCGGTTTCCAAAACACACACACACCCTTCTTTAGTTTGAAGGTATATCTATTCTTGCAGCTGTGAAAGATTTGCAAGCAAATAACGTCACAACCATGACAAAGATTACCTCTTTCATGATATGTTGCACCACCCCTATTTAGCAACAGTTCTTCATGGGTTGTAGGTTTTATGAGATTTCAGACCTTGCCTGACCGTGTGACTTCAGGCAGCTAATATAAAGTGAACAGCATTGGAGGGAGTGAGGTATCTTTAATTTCCAGTGTGATTTCATTTATGAACAGTGCCAACTTTCTGTTGAAAACAAGTGCTTCCACAGCAACAATCTTGCAGCTTTATAGGGGAAGGAAATCACACTTACAATCAACGTTGGATTTTAAAGAATACTTGAAACTTCTTTTGTGACTGCACTATATGAGAAAGACTCTTCTTCAAAAACCTGTCTACTCTACCAAAAATACCTCCTATGCCTGCATTTATTTATGATAATGTAACCAGAAACAGAACGTGTTTATAATAAGGTGGAGTCCCTTTAATAAAATGAAAGGATGGTGTTCTCCAGCATTGCTCATGTTAATAATTTCCAAATGGAATTTGCATAACAATCTTTCTTTTCAAACTGCTGGTCCAACAAACCAAGCTGCAACACTTCTGTTTAAGCTTTGTTCTGCAAGTATTCTGGGACGGTAATTTAGTTGTCAGTTTTGGGGCTGCATGAGCATAATTAGGTTTATGCAGCTAAAGACATATCCACATGCTTCTGTGGTAAATTAGATGAAGGAAAGTGCTGGATTTGGATAAATTTGACAAAATTCAGACCAGAAATTTTAGAGTAGGCTTAAAGATCTCTGTAGACATACAGTACATTGAAAATAATTTTCTGTGGAGTTACAGCTATGGTATCACTAAATGGTAATGAAATGCATCCATAGGCCATAAGGAATAAATATTTTCATTACTGCTGTGCCCTTCAAGAAAAGTACTTTCTTGATCAGAAATGCTGCACTATCGCTGCTTCAGTCAAATGAGGCTAAGGGGCAAGCACATATGGCTGATATTCTAGATAGCTACTGTCTATTTGGATCTTAACATTAAATTGGCCCGAAGTCCAGAAGTTATGCCTCCTGACATGTTGTGTTAACAGGTGAACATCCCTCTTCTTTTTATATTTCCCTCATGTTTTTTCCTTCTTAGCCTGGAGCATCCCACCTCCAGAGGAGGAGAGACATCTGCCTGTGTTTGGTGCGGTGGGGCTCTGACGTCCTCTGCAGCAGCTGTTTCCTCCAAAGATATAAAACCAAGGGCAAGGGTTTTGGAGGCTGCTGTGCTGTAAAATCAGGGCCCTCATCCCAATGGGTTCTCACAGGCCACAAAATGTCACAAAGCGTCACAAAAGCAGAGTCTGTGCCTGAGCTGGAGCTTTGAGCCAGGGAGTGGCAATTCCTGAGGCCAGCCTTGTTTTGGGAGGCTGGTGGGAGGGCATGTGCAGCATAGCTCTCCCTTGCCTGGGTAAGGATGGCTCACGCTCCTTCTTCCCTTGCAGTGGAAACGAGAACAACCCGACTCATCCAAACTGGGTAGGAGAGCCGCTTGCTCTCTGACTCATCCCGTGCAGTCTGGAATGCCGTTTCTCATTCAACATGGCAAGAACAAACCCATCAGTGTACGTGTGCCAGTGATCATGCAGAGCGAGGCATACAGAACTGGTTGAAGCAAGCAAGGGAAACGCTCCTGCAGGGTATCGACGTTCCTATGTCATCACTAGACCATGAATGTCCAAATCAGCACAACAAAGTAAATGTATCAAAGCAAAGCTGAGTCCTCTTCTCTTTAAAGAATCTGCTTATTTCTACAGTTTATAAGTTCTAGAAACAAGCCTTTGAATTTTAAATATGGATACCTAGGCAACAGTGGATGACAAAGACACTCAACAAAATTCAAGCCTTGCCTTTCCCAGATTTTTTTTTAATGTGTTGGCTTTAAGTCATGTTGGCCAAGTTCTATATTCAGAGGTGAGAGAATAAATATTGTTATTTTTTTCTGATTTGTCTGGAAAGATTTTATCTCAAATCCCAGATGACTGAAATGGATTGGTTTTATACTCCATATCATGGCTGGAGAAGGAAAATGCTGAGGGCTGGCAGGATTCTGAGGAAGCTGGGGGACCTCTGCTCTGTGTCTGCCATTCTTTTCCAGTTTTGCTCTCTTTAGGTTAAGGGGAGGATCCCCAGGTGAACCTGCACATAAGATGGTTTGACTTTTCTGCCACCAGTCTTGCAGGCAATATCAGCCTTGGTAACTCCAATCTGCAGCCAAAACAAGTGAATTTTTGCATTATCAGTTTGCCAGGCAAACAACCAATGCTAGAACCGTGCAGAATTTGTATAGTCTTTACAAAACAGCTTTTAATTGGTGAACAGATGCTTTTCTGAATACACTTCTCACAATCAAAACCTCAGAATATTGTTCCCTGTTCCTTCTTCTTGCATTTATATATGAACTCAGTTAACTTGTGAAAGCTTAGATCCAAAACATAGCATAAAATGTGCTTCTGTTGAAGTGTCCTCTGATAAGCGTGCAGTGAGGGGAGTCCCCTGGAGTACCAGTTACTGCCTGCACTCTCTCTGGGATCAGCCTCTCACTGAAACAAGCAGTTTGCTGGGGGGCTTCATGCTCAGGAGGGCTTGGGGCAAATGCATTGAGGGGAAGAGCACATTTGTGGTATCAAATGTAAAAAACAACTCAGGGAGCGGGTAATGCCACCTAAACATCCTACTTTTCTACTTTGTAGAAGTGCAATGAGGTATTATTTTTCAGGTCCCAGCAGAACTGAGGTCTTTCAGGCCCAAGGGATGGAGCCCACTGGGCAAAGCAGCAGCCCGAGGAGGCCTCCTTGGGCAGCCATTTTCCTGGGCTGACACAGCACTTGTCTGAGGTGAAGGCCTGGCAGAGCACAGGCAGAAGGCTGGGATATGTGGGTAAACACGCTCATGTTCCCAAGCCGGAAACCGTATGTGATATTTTCGGAAGGGGATGTACCAAGAGGGCCTGAAGCTGAACCAAGCGGTGATAAGAAAACCACACAAAACACACACTCGCAGGAGGCCGCTCTCCTCACAGACTAAGCAGGCTGCACACAGGGTTGGGCTATTGCAAGCAGGGGAGCAGGAGCATTAATGGGAGGCCTTTGTGGCTGGCAATTAGTATAATGAGCAGCAGGCCTAGCACATCTGCCATCTGCCCACTGCTAAGTGTCTTGTAAAAAAAAGTAAGTCACGAGGAAACTAATTTGCTGGTGGTAAATTGTGTTGTATGAAAACAGCAAACCACACTCCGTAAGGTCGTGTGCCAGTGCCAAAATATGCTGTGGCCTCCTCCAGTTCCTTCCAAGGCAGATAACAATAACTACTTTTTCACATTTCCCATCCTTTTAGTCTTTAGCAGTAATCACCTTATCTCAGAGCCTGAATGATGTGGCTTACAGGGCTCCCCTGCCAGTTTCCCCGGTGCACTTTCTGCCTGCCACGTCCATCTGGGAGCCCATCCAGCTCCTTTCCCCACTCCTGTCCCTGGCAGGCTGGCAGCCCTGCCTTGTGTTCCTTCCCTTCCCATAACCAAATTAATGACATCCTCCCACTCCTTCCTCATTAATGAAATTGTCCTCAACATCTAGTTCCATCTCTCCAAATTGGTTGGAGAAGATGTGAGAGTTCTCCTCCCCCCCTCACTGAACCCATATCTGTGATAGGCGCAGCCTCATAGTCCTTGCAATGTTCTCTTACAGGATATCAAAGTTTTCACCTGGCATGAGGGTCTGCTTGCAACTCAGCTGCTGACTGAGCAACAGGTAGATCCAACGCACACTTCGGAAGAGTAGACACAGGTCCATGTGCTGCTGAATGAACCTCCCAGATGGTCTTAGGGCATTGCAGATGCTTTCAGTCATCCAGCTCAGAAATGATGCAGCCAAGGTGCCACCTTCCCAGATCTAAAGACAATTTATTTATATTTTTCTATTATTTTTATTTTCTTTTTCTTTTTTTTTTTTTTTCAAATGAAACTATTTTATTCCTTCCTGTATGAGTCTATTTTCCTCATGGGAAACAGAAGGTAGCTAGAGTAACTAAGAGGTAAAGAGGAAAACAGCCTGTGCCTATAAATTAGTTTCCATTTGTTCCTTTGTTCCCCAAAGGCCATGGTCTGACTGTGGGTTAGGAAGAAATACAGCAATTTGGGATTACACATGGATAAAACAGAGTTATCCTCATGAGCTGATGATATGTCATCATATATTACAATCCTGTGGATGTGAATTTGGATTGGGATTCTGGAGGCAAAGTTCAGAGTATATGGCAAATAATTTACAGTGTAAAACGATCGCCTTTATTGAAGAATGTCACCACGTAGACAGGGGAATTAGGGCAAATAAACCTTGGTGATTTATAGGTTACCACAGCAGGAAGCTTGGAAGGAGAAGTGAGTGTACTGGGTTTTATCTGCTTCCCAGATACTGGGATATTTCACTGCACAGTATGATTTACAGGATTATTTTTAATGTGCTGGTACTGCTTTCCTTCCAAGTGACCCCACCCTGGTGTAATTAACTGGATGGTTAGCAACGTTGTCTGTACACAAGGATGTCTTGGCTGTGTTGAGCTGCAGGGACATGCTTTGTGGCGGCTGGCTGTAATGCATCCGCTGGCAAGGGCTGCTGCCATCGCGGGAGAGCAGCACACCTTCAATGAACTATCTCATGGAGAACCACCGGCACTGCAGGCACAAAAAGCACAGCTGGGATTGCCTCCCTGCTGCCTTTGCCATGCCTGGGCGTACTTCACCACAACACAAACTTGTTGCTTTAGGTAAGATCTCTTCATCCTGTGTTGCAACTCTGTGCTCTTTTAAGAGAGAAGAAACTGCCTGGGCTGCTGGAAAGCAGGGGTTGATCAGTGCTATACTTAAAGCACTGGGGATAGTGGTGGAAGCAGTTCTCTTGTGCAGAGGTGGAGGAGAATACAAGGCAAAGCAAAGGCTGCTTGCTGTACCACAGGGAAACTTTTTGCTTTCCTGCAGAAACAAACTGTCCTTGGGCTCCATGGACTTACGAAACCAAAATAAGCCACAGACATGATGCTCCATAAATTACTTTTAAAAATCTTTTTAATGAAGAAATAATTCCATTCCAAAATATAGACACACAATTAAATAGTTTAATCACTTCAAAATATAACATGTCCCCAGTAGGTTCCAACACACACACACAAAACAATACTTAACAGCAATACAAAAAACCCATACAATAGCAGTTCTGTTACAATACCAATGAATATTGTGACATCTTTAGTGTCTCTGTATCTGTCTCAAGTGGTGTCAAGTACAGTAGTTTTAAAAATGTCTTATAGTTAGTAGCCTCAAGATGTAACTCTTCATACATTTTTTTTTTTGGTTCAAAGGTAAAAATGCCCTTTGCCTTCAGGACACAGTGGAGTGCTTGTTGTTCACAGCTCCCTCTGCTGAATTGAACCAACGTGATTACAGCAACCTGAGGTTGCAATATTTACAAAGTCTATCTACAGTAATTGCCAAGAACCAATAAAGATGGGAGAAGATGACTGAAAGTAAAGGCAGACACACGTGATAAATTATGATGCAACAATTTGGCTCATGCATATAAGAAAATACATATTATATCACAACAAAGGCCACACACCTTTTTATGCAGTTTAGTTAACATTACTACTTACAGACAACCCATTCTCCACCTTTGCTTTGGACATTCGAGGACCATATACATCTTCACATCCCTGTCTCCTGAATCCAAACCACTGGTTTCCCTCCAGTGACAGTAAAACCACCCAGAGACTTGACTGCTGTGGTGGGCCATTGGTAGTTAAGAAAAGGCCCGTGCCAAGGACCTCTTCTGCAACTCTGTTTGTATTAATGACCGCAAACCACAATCAAAATAATATTCAACAAGCAGACAAAGACCAGCTGGGCGAAAATGTAGCCAGCTTGACAGTTGGAAAATGCTTAAAATAGATATTTGGAGAGCTGAATAAGAGGTGCTTCATCTCAGAGCTCCAGGGCACGAGGGACCTAGAGCCCTGCTGGGGACCACCTTGCTGAGAGAAAGGCGCTTGATGCATCAACTTTCTTCCTTACCCCTAGTCTGGAAGTACTTGCAATGGATTTATTCTATTACATCTATTTTAAGCATAGTGATAATGGTCACATAGACATGATGGTGATGGGAGGGAGCTATTACTCTGGGTACAGTTAAACATGACATGGGTTGAATTAGTCAGCCATTGCACATAGCTGCGTTCTAGCTTGTTTTATCACTGTTCAGGAAATGCTTGACTGGAATCCTGAGCTGACAGCAACATCTACAGCTTCATTGGATTAGCTTTAAATGTGGAGTGCTAGGCACTAGTGGAGGCTCACCCATTCCTGAGAGGAGGTTAGAGGAGGGGGCATCAGAGGATATGGTGCCTGCCTTGCCAGGTCGGCACATATCCCAGGAGCAAAGACCAGTGACTGCAGAAATGAAAAGCTTGCATGAAGATATCTGGATGCCTTAGTATCCATTTGGATGTCTGAGACCAAGCCCAGATATGCAAGGAGATGTGAACAAGAGTTCTGCCTAAGCAATAATACTATATGAAAGTGAAAAATGGCAGCAGCTCTTTCATACAGATACTCATCCCTTAACACATAGTGCCCAGGGAAACAGCCACGAGCCTAGAGAGTGCATGCAAGCAACAAGTGAACTTACTGGGCGGAGCTACACAGCAGTCTCACATAAATACGGCAGCACACATCCACATAACCATGGAAGAGAGGACAGACAAACCGTGCTAACCTGCTTCAGATCGATATCTGATCACTTGCTGTAGGCAAACTGTGCTGGTGTGAAATATCTGTATGAAATGTTACTGTTTTCAGGGCTGAGAGGCAATGTCACTTCGGGTCAGCCAGATACTGGAAGCAGCGATGTTGTATTAGTGTAGTAAAATGATGTTAGCACAGAGGCCGTCCCAAGCTAACACACTGAGCTTCTCTGCTGGGCTATGCGACCAGCACGTAGCATTGCACTGATGTTCCTGCCCTGCTTCTGGTCTAGCTGGTCCTGGACTGGCTCCAAGTTCTCCATGTGGGCTACTATTGGCTATGTATTACGCCATACAGGCATAATCTTTATTTCCAAGCAATACACTGCATGGGGGATATTCCAGCTATTTTGTGTCTGTCCCTGCTCAGAACTACCGATAGGCTTGTAGTAACAGCTGAGCAAACACGTTTTAGCTAGCAGTCTCACTTCCTAATCCAAAATGGCCAGATAGGTCCCCTTTCTCCTGAAATGCCTTTATCCTTGAGAGCTATGAAAATGGACAAAACTCTAATCCTGTAACCGTATGCCTGTCCTTTCAAAAAAATCCACCGCTTTTCTTGTGCTTTTCACTGATAGCTAATTCTCCATCCAGCTCTGAAAGAGTCTCACTACACATTTCCAAGAGTGCATGCAGAACATCTGGTGGCTGGCTAAGGCAATACACATTCGGAAATAAAAAGAAAACAGTTGCAAGCGCACTTTAAGCCTGTACATTTAAAGCTGAAGGCCTCAAAAATAACGTTAATGGAGTGGGTGAGTTGGAGGGGCAGAGAAATGGAAAGAGACGATTTGTTGAACACATGCTTACTAAAGCTAAAACATCAATGAAACGATACCATGGAAGATTATACATAACATCAGTCAGTTCAGGGATCTTATGGCACCTGTGGTTTATAAACAGCTTTAGCAACGAGTATTTCAAAACATAGTTCACAGTTTTAAGAAGATCTGTGCTGATTTAAAAACTAGATTCTATATCATTTGAATGTCACCTTTTGTATATGATAGCTATTTGGAAAAAAAATATTTACACTAACTTCTATGGCTGATTTGTTAGATTATTTTGAAAGAAACATTCCTAAGTTACACATTAGCCCTAGATTAGAGATTTTTCAGTTATTATTAATAATTATATTATTATTTTAGTACATTTTGTATAAGTCAATTTAAAGACTTGCAAACAAATTGCAAATGTAGTCTGGTACTTCAATTTTTGGGCTACTAGATATATACACTCAGGAGTATAATCATTCAGTGTTAAATGCATAATTGCAGCTTTTTATTTCTTCCGTGGAAAAAATGTACAGTGTATAGTAAACTGATCTACTAAAATCTCAAAGTATTCAGAAAGCAAATTTCTATCTATAAACAGTATTGTCATTGTAAACTGAACAGGTTCAATATCATGTGCAAAGGGTTTATGTGAGTTATTAATACTGCCATCCTTTGTAACAGCAGTACATACTTCAGTCTGTATTCTTCACTGGTAATGAGCCATGTTACAGAAGATGTAGCTAATATAAGTTAGCTTTAAACAAAAGTCTTTTTGTCAAAACACACATCTACAAACTACAACTCTTAGAACAAAAGTACTGTGCTACAGTCCTCAGAACTTAGTTATGTGAATTTTTTGTCAAGAGACGCTGCACCTCTTGGTTCCACTCTTCTGTGAAGTTTGCAGCTAAGCTTTCCTCATCGTCTGTCCGAAAGCAGCTCTCCTCATCATCAGTTCTTACGTAGCTCTCGTTGTCTGTCTGACTGCAGCTTGCCTGTTGAGAAATGTTTAGGGAAACTTTTATTTATAAAGTGCCAGTTTAAGATGCTGCGTGTGTGTGCACATACCCGCACAGGCACACCCACAAGCATAGCAAGAGCATGCTGCTTTGCAGAGAGAAAAAAGGAGGACCTGGCCAATTCCTGTGGCTATACCTGAAAAAAATCCCCAAAAAAGTGAAAAATCCCATTCTACATAGATGAGCAACAGGTATCTGAGATATAAACAAAAACTTACAGGGCACTTGGTAAGGAGAAAACTTCTTACCATGGTGTTCTTACCAGACTGTTCTCTGCTCTTCATGTAAGCCACTGGAGTAACTGGGTCTGCATTAACACAGATTTGCAGATTTTTCCATTTTCCTTCCATTTTATGCGTACAGGTTGCTGTCTAAATAGATTATTGATAGCCAAACCATGGTTTATTGCCCTTGTGCACAGGGTGTTCAGCTCCCTGAACCGAGTCACTCTCTCTGAACCATGTCACTCGCCACCTCCTGTCATGAGTTTCCCCTCACGTGAAAATGTCTTATCCTTCATTTACAGGCTTGGATATGTTTTGTTATGTCTATGAAGAAATGCAGTTACTTAGAAGGATGACTCAGGATGCTATAGCTCATAAACAGCCTAGTCTGCTGGTGCACTTTTTTTTTTCTTTTTGTGTGTGTGGCTTGAAGAATGAATAAATATCTTAATACTGGAGGCATCAAAGTTTTAGCTGGTAATGGAAAATGGTTAATAGATGACCACTGCTCTCTCTCAGAACTTCGTCAGGACCTGTGAACTTTTTCTTTTGGTGTATTTTTCCTAAAGGCACTGTTTTTTTATACTGTTTGCACCCTTTTAAAGATGAGGAGCCCATCCTTTTTCTTTTCAACTACCTCAGACAGAGATCTGATAGTACCAGCATAAAACACCAAACCCTATCAACATGAATTCTTTCCTACTCATTTCATTTCTCATCTACAAGATGAGAGAGGAAATGCAAATGGCTTTAGCAAAAAAGAATTAAATGAAATCCGATGAATCAAGAAAGGTCAGGTAGATTATCTTGCTTCTTCTCCTTTCTGACACCATTTGATTGTATTAATTATTCAAGCACAAATGCTTCCATCTGGTTCCTTAATACCTAAGCATGTCAAATGGTATGATGATCTTAATTTAGTATCTCCTTGTGTCAGGCAGTTACAAAAGACCTAACATTAACATTTTGTTGATGAATGAAAAGGAAACCTGCATTACAAGTATAATGAGAGGTTTGGAAAAAATTCCTGAAGTGAATTTTAAGGAAGTATTTTTTAAAAAATCAGGCATGCATTTACACCACTTAAGTGTGCAAACTAATTTGGTAATCTTATAAAGGAACATTTTGCTCTTCACAGTTCAGCCAAAAAAAGAAAATTAAAGGCATGGCAGAGGTCAGTTCTCAGGTGTGTGAGACTAATTTTTACGGAATCACTTTAAGGGTAAATATAGGTACACCTCATTTTTCTTGATGACATCATTATAAACCACAAGAGCAAAGCCAGAGTGGCTTGTGAAATGCTGGATGCATTAAGATGCACCGACAGTACTGGTAAGTATTTGGTTTTGTTTCTAATTTTCTGGATAAATTACTTATCTTGGTTGAGTGGGGAGATAGCTATTCTAAATTCTCTCAAGGCTTCTCTCAGTTTCACATCCAGCATTGGGATAGAGGTTTCCATACAAGAAGTAAGGAGCACTAACAAACCTCAGGACTCTAAATTCATTGAGGCATTTTGGAAATGCCAGAATTAATTCCAAGTTAAGACTCATATGACATGTCATATTATGAAACGGCTTCTCAGCCTTTGTTATAACTTAATCCACAAATTCTTTTCTGTTATTCATCATTCAGTGATTTTCAAAAAGTACCCTTATCACTTGTGTGATTTTAAAATTAAATTAAAAAAAAAAAAAGGAAGCTGCTTCTTCACAGGTAACTTGGTCACAGTTCTCTTACAGCTTTTTTACACCTACGTGCTAAGAAGAGAAGGGCTTAAGGAGAAAAATAAAGAGGAAAAACAAAAAATAGCTTACAAAGTAGCATACATTTTTAAAAATTGCTGTGCTGCCAGCCTTCTGTATACTCAGTTGGAATGGTCCACATAATGCTGTTTTTTATGTTCAGAATGAAAAAAAAATGAATTAGATGAGACCAACTAAAATGTTGCTGTGGCAGCACTAAGAAAGCATTGCTTTAGAAAACCTGGGGAATTGTAAGGCTTGTGGGAGCATGTCCACTGCTCAAGTTGACAACTCTTAATTGAAAGTGACAACTTCTTAACTGCTTTCAGAGGTGGAGGCTTTCTGTTCCCATTGGCCATCCTTGGCAAGAAATGCAACTGCTATCAGGGGGATAAAGACAAAATAATGTTGAAGTTGTGTGTTCACGTGTTCAGATAATTTTGAGATCTGCCTAGTGCCTGCTGAAAACAACCTCAAATTCACTCTGTTACTTTATTAAGAATAAACCAAGTGGTATTAAAGTACATTTAACATATAAACTCAAAACATGATTAAATTATATTACATGTATTACTCGAACCACTTGATCTCTTGGGAACTTGTTATACCAGATGTTATTTCAAAATGAATTCCAGAGAATTGAACATAGCACTTTTAAAAAAACAAATGCAAATAGAATACAAAAATCAAATGACATCAACATCGGTTATCCATGATTGATAAATGAGGAAGTGAACACAACTCTGTGGCTGGCCATCAGTACATATCACTCATATGAAGCTATAATAAATTGATGTGATTCAAAAACATCCAGCTGAGATACTGAGATACAAAAACATCCAGTTGAGATAGTAACTCGGTATCAGATCTCTGCTAATTTGAGCCAGGATACATATTTTCAAGAAAGCAGTATATACAGAGGCATGTATTTTCCTACATTTATGTGTTAGTATTGCTTTTTCACAAAAACTGAAACCTTAAAAAGGTTTGCCTGGGCTTTCAATGAATAGTATTTTCTTTATTTATTGTATTTTATTTTTTGCTTAATACTGCAAATGATTTGCCTGAATGTTGCTATCCTTTAAAGTCAGTTGTTCATAGTTGCAATTAAAACCAGCTAGACATAGTAGTTCCCCTATATACACAGTCACATATATTATTGTTGAAAGATCTATTTTCCTTTTCGTGTGACCTGATCTGTAACTGTCAACTGCAACAAAATGAAAGACGAAAATTTGCTTTTCTGGCTGTCTATGTTTAGGAAACTCTACACAGCTCATATTTTTAACAGAGCTACTGAGAAAATGACTGTAACCTGAGGGGCAACGTTAGGAGAATTTTTACGAGCAGTTATTTGGTGTTTATAGTACTCTGGATATTGCTATTTGCTTTTCACATCCACTTATTCTTCTTTAGCAGACAATGAGACAGATGCTTCAGAAATACCTAAACAGATTTTAACACTCAAGACAGGCAGCTCCTTTCCCAAGGCCCACCCTTTAACATCCTACTATCTTCAGAACTTGTAAAAATTTTGAATTAGGGTTAAGTTTTGCTATCAAAACTGCCATATAAATAAGGAGGGTTTCAGCCTTTCCCGAAATGCTGGCACCCCTAGCATAAAGCACAGCATACAAAATCTAGCAACACAAACCCCTCTACAGTTGGCACAGCTTGACCCACTGGTTTTGCTTGTCTGAGCATGACCCTGCTCCCAGCTCTGAGTGCCCATTGATAGTGGGCCTTCAGTTGCCTTTGCTTCTGGCTTTGAGGAATAGACTCAGTTTGCAGACTGGAGTCAGAGCCCTCCTTTGATTTCTCCCCCCCCCTCCTTTCTGGCCCTGTTAGCCCAGGGTTCGGTGTCACGGTAGGATGGATGGCATCCTCTCACTGCCGGCTCCACAGCAGGGCACCTCGCCCTCCTCAGAAGTCAGAAATGCAAAGCCCACAGCAAGAAGGAAGCCTGTGGTTTCCCACTCCCTTGGCGAATGTTTGGAATAACAGGCTACTTTGTAAAAATAGCTTTTGCCTGCATTTCTGAATAAAAATACAATTGTTGAACTTGGCATTAAACTCAGTGCTGCAACTGTGCGGTTGGCACATGTAAAGAACATGACCTGAATATGGATCAGCAGGGAAGTTACAGACTTTCTTGCTTTATCTCTGAATTGCCAGACCCCAGATAGTAAGTAGTTGGGTACCTTGCACTTTGGATTGGGGCATTTTAAACTTCCACAACACATTGGAGGCTAGCTGTACAATTAGGCAGCTGGCGGATTGCTTTCTTTGAAGTTTTGGTCGCACCAGAAATGATTTATTTCAGTTATCCTAGGAACTCCCAACCATTGCACAGAACTGAACTCAGGTCTCCTGAAGTGTAATCTGTTTTCTTGTCTACTGAATATACTTCCTCTCTACTGGCTAATATACTTGTTATCAGCCCCAGGGGCAAAAGTCCCACGTTCTCACCCTTATGGCCAACAAACAGAGAAGATGGAAAGGGTGGTGGCTTAACAGGAATCCTCAGGACCAGGGCCAAATTTGAAACGGATTATTACCAATTATTTAGAGACATTCATAGACACACTAATACAAGTTAAAAGAAGAAAGAAACAGCATCATCACATACACTCAGGCAGTACAAGGTGCATTACAAGTGAAATACACATTTTGAGGATTCACTCCAAATACTCTTCTAAATTATAGTGATACTTACTTGAGAGGAGAGAGAGAAGGATATTGCACTCAACTTTGCAAACTGACCTGTAGATAAACAGAGGATAGAAAACAAGAACATGACAAATTAAGCCAGTGAGCAGCCAGGCAGTGTATTATTCTGAAGAAAGCCATGCACAAGCCTAGAAATAAAGACAGCAATTAAAAACCCAGAAAACAAACCCAATGAAAAGTGTCTTACACAACACATCCAGCAAAAGACTGTAACAAGAACACAACCGATAGCAGATGTGGGAGGATAAGCACTGTTAGCATTTACACTTGTGCACTAAATGTGGTTGTTTCTTTTTTTTTCTGGTAAAAATACTTGTTATTTACAACATGCTTCAAAAAAAGAGAGAGAAAGAAGTCTCCTTTGAGGTTTCCTGCCCCAGATTCCCTTGTGCATCCTGAGTGTTTTGCTCATACTTTACTAATTTAGAGTTCTGCTTGAAAGTCTTGCTTGGAGACAAGGTGACACGAAATAACAAGAGTGGGTTTTGACCAACCATCTTCCATGCTACACTACATCTACACATTTTTAAAAATGTGCTGCTTTTACACAAAGTGAGATATTAAATAACATAAAAATGGTTACCATATTGTTACTCAGGGTACCATTCTGTAACCCCAGTAGGAGTTCTTCCTCCCAGATTATTTCAGCTGACAATTGCATTACAACAGCTACAGCCACCAGTTTTTTTTTGCTATCCAGATGAATGCATTGTACATATGAGTACAAATAGAAAAACAGCCTGTAATAAATACCAATGGTTGGATGCAAAATGAGAATATTTCACCTGGCTACTGTTCAATAGGGTACCCTAAATAGTAATTTCCCAGTTTTCTATCATTTTTGCAAGTGGAAAGCAAGCCATGGCTTTATCTTTAGAAACTATCAGTGACATTAGTGGAAAAAGGCACGGAATAACAAAAAACACAAAATAACTGCAAAGTGCAGAGAACGAGCCAAAGCTGAAGCATGTGTGTCTCAAGAGCAATAAATGATCCTATCCAATCAAATCCTAATCATCCAAGTGGTGCCTTCTAGCTCAGTACCTATTTTTGCTTGCTTTAAACCTGTTCCCTAATCAAAAGGGTATCAGCCATACTAGGAAGGACTTCTCATACATGTTGCATTCTTTGGGTGTGAGGTTATCGACAAAAAGTAGCTTCTACTTTTAGGTCACTGCTATCGAATTATTGCCTGATAGGAGCTGACAGTCTGATGGACAGTGAAGTACATCATGAAATTTCTTTTGGAAAAATTCTACTAAATGGAAATTGTATAGAATGAGGACTTTTGACTGCCTCAGTGAACACATTTTTGTTCACCTGAGTGTAGTCTTGGCTGACCTAAATTTAACGGGAGTTTTATTCTGACACCAACAAGAAATATTTCCTCCCCTTCTTCTGTGAATGCTGTTGGAAGACAGTAGAAAAGCTCTATTTTTGACTGAAGCAAGAGTAACACTTCTGTTTAGCAACATTTGCAATTTTGACTACGCAAGAAATACCCTTATTTTTGCAGTGCACACGTGTACTCAGTTTTGTGTGCGTACAGAATCGTGTTGTGACTTGTGAAACTCATGTAACACCGTTGATGTATATTGCACTTCCATCCCGTAATCAAAGTACAATCAAATTGGTCTATCATTCCTCCCAGAAAAAATGAAATTTTTACCAGCAATAATAACATTTATTATTTGATGCATGATAGCTGTCACTGTTGAGGTACTCCTTCGTAGCAAATGACAGTTATTTTCTATTACATCAGCAGTGGCAGCTTATCTTATTCATAAGTTTAAAGGCTGTCATTTTTGTCATTTCCTAGCTTGGATTTTCAAAAAGTGACAAAAACAACATGTCATCCACTGTTGCCTTAGTATATATTACACAACAGTGCTGCTGCTGCTGTCATCATGTCCAGTTCATACAACGAAATGAGTTCTGGCAAGCTGCCCGTGAGCCTGTAGCAGACTTAGGTAAACAAAACCAAAGAAAAGATTCTAATCAGCCTCAAAACTACCTGCAATTTTGATGAGTTTCAATGAACTTTTCCAAGACTAATTCATCCTAGTAGCTTTACAGAAGAGATAGTCACAAGAGCTGCCATTTTTTATTAGATCAAATGCCTGTCAGTCCCAGAATCTTGTCTCCAAAGTGACCAGCAATGGACACTACAGAAAAACTACCATCAAAATTTCTGCTCAGAAGGTGCTTTCAATCTGACTTCGGTACACCTGATCTCTCAGTGTCTGCTAAATCCTTTTTTTTAGCTCATTTATACTTTTGGTCTCTGTTACACTCTGTGTTGGCGAGATTCAAATTTTAATTGCTCACCACATGGGAAAATACTTATTTTTGCTTGCTTTAAGCCTGTTCCCTAGTAACTGAATTGGGTATGCCCTACTACTGACACTGCTACCAACGTTATAAGAAGATACGAATTTTATATTAGGATGTTCCCAGTCAGAATGACTTAAAAACTGGTGATAGTTCATTACACCAGGCAGAAGCAGAGACTGCTGCGCAGACAGGAGAGGATATCTACAGAATTCCAACCCCCTCTGGCAAATTAGCTTTTCTTGGACTCTCAGACAAATGCCCTTTGAAAACTTCCTCAGGGGGTGCTTAATGACAAATCCCCAGGCTCCACTATACTAGATGCTTGTTGAATACTCGCTCCTCTAGGATATAATTCTTTCCAGACCCTCTCCTCCCCTTACAGATTCTGACAATGACAATGACACACAGACTGCATTTGAGCTTCAGTTCACAGTGATGAACCATTAGGAATGTTTTCCATTACTGGAGGAAAACAAAATCTAAATATAGCAAGAGCTCAGCTTAACATCATGAACCAGCCTATGTGGTATGGAGCACTGAGGTCTAAGTGACTTGGTGGGAACTGGCAGAGAACAAGCTCAGGGGCAATTCTGGCCCAGCTGATGGCCCTGGTAATGTTAAGGACTACTGTCATGTGCCTCAGGTAGTGTGGTCTTCCTGGACATGCACAAAAGCCAGATGCATGCATGGCTGTGGAAGAGAACAGAAACAGTTTTTGGAATGTGTCTGCTTTAGTAACCGAGAAGAGATCACACCCCAAGTCCCGGGAGGGAAAAGAAGGGCTCTGGGCAGCTCCAGCACCTAAGTGTCACACATTTATGGATATGTATGGGCAGCTCCTTTTCCCACCTGGTATGCCTCATCCTGCAGCTTCTGCTTCAGGTACTCCTCCATCTTCAGTTCATTCTCCAGCTGGCGGACAGAATCATTCTCATAATTTTCATCATCTGCTCTGACAAAGGGGTCTCCATCTTCTGTAACCCTAAAGACAATTATTCATAAATAGCCTCCTGAGATGAATGACATTCAGAATGAAAAAAAACTTTCTTTTATTGCAAGGTCTGAGGAGAGCAAGATACTTTTACTCCAGCCACATACACCACCATTTAATAATTTCCCCTCTCCACTGGTCTAGTACTGATGAAGTAGACCAAAGGGTATATCCTGCTGAAAGCATTTTTGGTGTACAACATTATGGAAATGAGTAACAAAAGTCCTCAATAACTGCTTTGAGGGTAAAACACAGAGTAAGAGGTTGAACCGAAAATAACTGGAAAGATGTCTATTGTCTTTGATAAGATTCAGATTCTAAAAATAAACTGGTTCGTTGATCAGTTGAGTTGGTCAACAAAAAGAACTCCGTCTTTTCCAAAAACAACTGCCCCTTTTTCAGTGTGCTCCAATAGGCCCCTCATTCTGGATAAGCAGGGATTGGGACTGCAGAATACATTAAGGAGCACAGCTGTCCCATAGTCTGCACACAGCCCGAGAGTCCCAGCTCGGATGTGAGACAGCTCACTCCTGAAGGCTTCCTAAGTTCTGTCCTTCTGAGTTCACAGAGCTCACCGCTATCTCGCGTTCGTAAGGCTGTCCTCACTTGAATTTAGGCTTTTAGTTTGGCATTCAAATAGTGGAGAAGGAGAGAAATTGCCTTCAAAAGAAAACCGAGTGAGATTACAAAGGCGAGCCGAGCAGTTACCCACATGTCACTGCGCATGGATCCCGTGGCAGCAGCACTGTGGATGTAGCCTGGCTTGCGGGCGTGGATCTGCGCGAGGAAAGCCTTCTCGGATGTTGGGGACGGAACGAGGTCGTCAAAATGGGTCCGTCCAAATTCGGAATCCACGTTGCTCTCTGTCTCACTGCCCACCTCTGTGAAGCAAAAGGTGACAGGTGTTTTCATTGAACTTTCACAAGAATAAATATACTTGTTATTTCTTTAAGTCTTTCTCTGTCTTTCCTGCTTACAGTGACCACCTCCTCATAGTGAATGCAGTACAGTATTGTAAAATGCCATTCTACATATATCTGCAGACCTAATGGTCTTCTTCTCGGGGAGGGACAGAATACTGAAGCTTTTGCTTATTTGGCTTATTAGGTAGTATATTTTTATGAGTATACTATACACTGTATTTTACAACAGATCTTATATATTCTATATTGAACACAATTTCGAAAGACGGGAATCCCTCCTCCATGCCATTTCAACCATCTCTTTAAATGGAAACTTCTTTTTATGGAACAGGAACGTGCCATGCGATTAGGGTGCTTTGACAGCCACTGACCAAGTTCTCTCTCTACAATTCCCTGAAAAAGCCATTTCCATAAGAAAACAGGAGCAAAGTTCTCAAGGAGTTTTCATTGTATCCAACTGCATGCTTACATCCATGGTTTTAAAATCTCCTCTATTCTGAAGCCGTTATTTGGGAATTTTGTTTCTACAAGCATAAAGAGCTTTGAAACGACATTACATTGCTTTCCTTGTTGGTCTATATACTCCTAACTCCCATTTTTCTAAAAATCTATGAAATGTCAATGTGTTGACCATCCACTCCCTTCAGCCTCACTCACCAGAATTTAGTTCTTTTACCAAAGAAGACATGGTGTTGGTGATTGAATCTGCTGCCACCAGCAAATCGTTTCTCAAGTTCCGTCTTGCACCTGAAGCAAGAGACAGACAAAACAGTGTTAGCATTCTTCACAAGACATATGTTTTCCTGTTCAAAGCAGTTTTACCCCTGCTGAAAGCTGCCATTGTGATGATTCAGGGTATCAAAGTCCTTATGAGGGACACGTGCAGAAGAGTTCTCTGCAGAATGTCCTCATTTACTTATGCTCTATGCAAGAGCAGAAGCCTGCCCTCATGCTTCATTTAATCACAATGCCAGATATGTGCAGATTATTCATTGCCATCAAGCTTGCATTTGTGTAGTGACACCAGCAGACCAGGCCTGGAAGATTAAATCCAGCATGAACTCATTTAAAATGTCTGTGGGGGAGGAGGGAAGAAATGAAGTGTTTTCTCTAAATTCTCACTGTTCTGTTTAATGACACCATTATTGCTACATATTTGCCAGCTAATTATGGCAAATGTTGAAGAAACATACTTGACCTCATCAAGACTGATAAGGATTTTTCTTCTCTACTCCCTCTCAGCCTCTCCTATAGCTGAAGGATTTTCTTGTATATTCCATAATTTACCTTTTTTTTTTTTTTTAATAAAGGAATCACTATTGCCTTTCTTAACAGCCCCAGGCTGCTGTGAAACTCTTTCTAATAATGGATCTAAAAGTGCTTCCCTGCTGAACCTGGCAATATTCCCTTAACCATCAATCATGAAAGATTCTTGTGAGCTGCATGAAATACTCCTTCCCTAGGAGGCTGTGGGTAATGCATGCTTCACTCCCTCAGATCCCAAACATAGCTCCTATTGTGGCTGAATAATCAATATGTCCCACAGAATCTCTAATCTTCCAGACTGGATTATTCACAGGAACTGGCAGGATTCAAATGCTGTAGATTCTTTAAAACAGGCTGAATGTAAAACAATGCATTAAAAAAATTTCCCAAACACTATAGTGTGTTTTTTTTTTTTTTTTAATATACCACTGTTAGCAAATGATTCCTGGAATGCAAATCAAAGTAGTTAATCTCTCTCTTACACACACACAGACACTCAGACAGCCACTCCCTCTATAAAGTCTTCTCAGATTTGTATCTCTGAACTCTTGCAAACTCTGTGGAGAAAAAAAACTCACAAGAAACAGTGCTTTAACCATGGCTTGTCTGCCTTATGTATACAGAGACAGGTCTCCGCTGGTGCAGTGCAGAACGGAGCATCATATGTCAAAATGTGACAGAATGGCTGGTTTCAAGTTCTTTGGTTTTGACCTCCCCATCTAGGGAATATGGTAAATAATGACATAAAGCTAGATATTCATCAAAAGCTGCAGTTTTGAAATGTGTTCACTTACCTTTTTATATTGCTTTTCCTCTTGAACAAAACACATTTATATACTTTAAAAGCATTTGCCTGAGGCAGCCTTAGTATTATTTATGGAAATTTTATTGTAGCCACTATCTTATTTTTCTTAGTCTTAGCTCTGGAAGAAACTGTTCTACAATATCACAGAGGTTAGTGGTCCACATTTTTGCCTCTCTCAATTTTTTCACAGCAGAAAGAAGAAAATTATGTCTCGACTGTTTCTTTTCCCACAGAAAATGAGGTGTCCAGCGGTCTGGTACGTTGGGATTAGGAATTACACCTTAGTAAAACATGTTCAATACATGAATTGACCAGCACTTTAGTAAAAAGTTCTTGATTGCATTATAGATTCGACCTTGTTATAAGATGGAGACACACAGTGCCCAGGGAAGTCTAGGGGTAGGCTGCACGAGAGGGCTGAACTGGGCTCTTAGGAACAAATACACATCCACTCTAGCAAGGGTACTTCAGAGCTCCACTTACATTTCATTTTGTACTAGTGAAACCGGACAAAAAAAAATCCAAGTAAAAGATCTGCAGTGATGTATGTATTTTAGAAGAAATCAGATTAGAAAAAGAAGGAATATTTCATTCGGGTCACATGGGCTATCTGCTTTCTTTAGCATTCAACATCATAATTTAACCTGTGGCCTTAGAAATTCAAAACTGTTCAAAATTTATTGCTACTTGACAAAACAGTGGAAAGAGGAATAAGAAACATGGTGCAGCCTACATCAGTTTTCTAAAAAACAAAGGGCTCATTGAGACTTCCAGAACTCAATTCTTGCCTAGCCTCGCCAGACGGTTCTTAGAGGCCCAAAGCAAAACAACAAGGGACAACAGCCACTAGTTGCGTCAAGAGACATTCAGATGTAAGAACAAAAAAATTACGTAATGGCCATGGTCAAACACTGGAGCAGAGTCTGTGAAAGACGCACACTGGGAGCCATCCACAACTCAACTGGCTGAAGTCCTGAATGACTGCATCCCACTCTGAAGGCTGGCTTCCTTGGGGCAGGAGGACATGGTGGCTGACAGAGCTCTTCCTACCTAAACTAAGTCTATGGTTGTATCATCTAGTCTTTCGCAAAGTCTTCATTAAACAAATGCACCGACAATGCTTTGCTGAGGTCAATAACAACTCTTCTTATTCTGGTTAATAGGGTACTGATAATGGGCTGACCATTTTCATTAAAATTCCCTCTTACTGCAAAATCCATTAGTTGGCATCACTGTCCGGGTTGTGCTTACCTGCCTGCCCTGACAGCAGTGTCTCACAGCTGACAAAGATGATGTTCCATAATGAGACACAGCTGCTGTGGAGTTTTTTGTTTTGTTTCATTGCGTGCAACTCAGAAACTCAAGTTCATTTAGTCATTAACCACATGAAATAACAATTCTTAAAATAGTTTCCGAGTACCTCACACAAGCTAATAATGAGACTTACTTTGTGCAAAGGCTTCCTGCACATCTCCTCCCACCCCGGTCAGAGAGTCCTGAGGTGTGTGGGTTGGGGTGGAGCAGGCGGAGGCAGACCTGATGGGCATCGGGATCGGTCGACTGATGGTGTGGCTGGGTGAGGAACGTGGGGACCCTGCCCCTTGGGTCTACAAAACAATGAAACAGTTAAACAGGTCACTGCAAGAGCCCTCACCCTCAGCTTAAAGGCATCATGCTGTTTGTAGATCAGTTGTGTAATGCTTTGCTAAAAGAAATGTTCTGAAGTCAGTTGTTTGTTAGCAGACAGCAATGCTCCAGTATAGAAAAACAGTAAGTAGGAAAACACAAGTCAAGATCTGACTTCCTTGAAGCATGGGAAAATGTCAGGCAGCTAAATTAGAAAAAAATAATCCGAGTTAATAAACAGCGAAGTATAGGCTTGCTCTCTGCCCTCTTCCCTCTCTCACTCCCCCAGTTCGCATGCATGTTTGGTAAAACATAACTCATTCGGACTGTGAGAAGGGGAAAGATGCTGGCACTGAAACATTTTCCAGGCTGGGCAAAGACCTGGAGCAGGGCTGTTAACCAGAACTCTGCCACGCCAGTTGGTCACATCCGTGCCCTCCGCCTCCTCACAGGGGACGTGCATGGCACATGCAACCTCTCGGTCACATCAAGGCTGACACACTCAATAAACAATACAGCTTCATGCGTTTTATTAGGATCTAGGGAACCGTTTTAAGCCACTACTAAATCATACGCTATTCAACTGTTTGCTCTACGGGATATACTCAGGCACTCCCAAACCACAGCGGGGACACGGCAACTTTAAATCCTGCTAGGGGTTCAGCTGCTGGAAACTGAGATATTTTAACACCAGTCATATAAAACGTCATGCTGTTAGCACCTCACGGTTAGTGTCATTTAGTTGAAATCCAAGCAGACTTCACAAACCAATGGTAAGTTTTACAAATGCAGCTGGGTGAGCGATACCAAGAGACACGGTGCACGTTTCCCTGACTGCTCCAAAGCCCCCGGGAATGCAGGTCCACGTAAGGAAAAATGTCCAAGCCCACGCCAAGCTACAGACAGCTTTTCATGACTGAAAACCCTTCCTCAGTGACTGTCCTCCTTCCTCAGTGGAGGACAAGGATGGAGGTGGCTTGAGTGCCTTTAAACAGCAACTCCAACATGTGCGCCTGTTTGTTCACAGCGAAAAGTAACATAAGGGCTGTGTTTCCCTCAGCCCGTATCTATTTTGAGAATTTAGAAGGATTTCTTAACCCTTCAATGCCATTTCTTTTGACTCCTGCAGTGGCTGCCACTGCAGCCCAGATAAGGTTTGGCAAATGTATACTATACAAGCCAACAGCAGCCCATAATGGAAGGAGCGCAGCATTGCCCTTGAGATTTTTATAAATTCCTGCCCCTAACCATAAATAATGTACCAGAATACTAAGCTATTTGTTCATTTCTATCACCCCTTTCTAAGAGACATTATCACCACAGAGACATCAAGGGCAAATTAGTTTTATGAGGAATAAGCACATTACTGATGGGAGAATGGGGGGATTTAATACTTAAAATTTCTCTAATGACCAGCTTTAGAACATTTAAATGATGGATGAAAGGGAAGTTGAATATATAAGGGCCAGATGCTCCCCTGTTTCTGGAATCGTCTGTACCCACAGCAGCAGAAATGCAGATCTCTGGTCCACCAGAGGCTGAGCACAAAGCAACCTTGAGATGCTCCAAGGTCCTTAGAGGTCGCACTCCCAGCACATCAGGCAGGGGATCTACAACTTTTTCCTTTCCTTTCATGCCTCAACGCCTCTATGAAACAGATATGCTAAAGAATTTCTTGTTCCCAGCTCCCTCCTTCACTTGCCCTTTTTCCTTAGCTCCCCTTTGCCTTTGATCACAGTTCTGGAGAACAACAACAACAGTGGGAACATTCAGAGAATATGAGAAAAACGGGACAAAATTTGTTTCCTATAACCAAGTCACATTTAAGGAATGAACTTTATAATAGGCATTTTATTTACTAAAAATAACAGATGCTTGCCAGTACTTCTTCACTGGAATTTTCCCACAAGAGAAATGTAAAAGCTGCACACCAGTACTTGGTGTTGCATTTGCTTTACAGCTAGGGCTGAGTTACTATGTGTTTATAGTTATATTTATGTTTTTTATGATAAACACATACTCTGAGTTTACGATAAACAGCACTCTCTTATCTGTAGCATTCAGTTTGTGAACAACCTATTTGGGAAGCACAGAGAAACGAAACACTTTGATTCCCCTGTCCAGCTAAAAACTCCTATCTTTGTGTATTATTTGGGCAACACCAGGCAGAACTGAGGAAGTTGAAACATGAGGATATTAGGGAATGCCTGATTTAAAATAAGTGAATGCTTTCATTACATTTTGCTTAGTTCCAGCTCAGCCCAAGTTCGTGGGACGGGAGTGTTATTAGGATTGGATTTCTGCTTAGCGGCTACCAGGAGAAACGCATTTTCCACTGGAGCTAACTGCCTGCAGCCCACGGATGCCATCAGCAGTGACTTGGTTATCTCAGCAGAGAAACGGAGCACCAAACTGCACCCAGACGAGTCGGCCCCACCAGCTGGAGGGCTAGGGCTCGCTGAGAAAGAAGCTAGGGCAGCTAGCACCAAAACGTAGGTGACTTCAGGTTTTATGCTGCAATTGGTTGCAGCTGTCAGTGTTGTGCTGCCTTCTAGGAAAACCTGTATTTTATTTAATTCGCCATGCCTGGTTAACATAACTAAGGATTTTAAATTAACCCTCGCTAGACAGGAGGTTTCCCATTATTAAGCATCATGCCTGCTCAGGAGCAAAGGCTTGGAGTGCAAACGGGAGCTTTAGTGCATTGCTCCCTCTGCCGGGGCTGAGCAGGGATCACAAACCCGAAAGCACGTCCCACAGCCTCATCAGATAGAGAGGAAGCTACGCAGACGTGAAGAACTCGTTATCCTTCCTCAAGGAAGAGCAGTAGACAAATAGAAAGTTCATAAGCATTAGATGATTTGCCAGATGGTTTATTCCAATTGAATTCCTCCAGAAACTAATTTAATCCTGTTTCCCTCAACAGATCGCGAAATGGCAGAGCGTAATGGGGATCACCGCATGGAAACTGCGAGTAATTCCAGGGCGTCATCACCTGGCATTCAGCAGGGCTATCGCTCTGCGAAGAAACAATCCTATCTTGTAATAGCCTGAAAATGAGCTTTCCTTACACTGTCCGGTGAACATTTTGTATGATAGGGAAACTCCATTCACGTCGGGAAGTTCTCTTTTCTGAATGGAAGATCTCAGATCTTTTAATGCTGTTACACAGAACGAAAAAAGAGGGCTCTTACACAGGAATGCTATTTGGTCAGATTTTATTTTTCATTTTTGGTGCAACAGACTGATGCTCTACAAAAATTAGCCAAAATGCTAGCTTTATGAAGTTAAGCATTACCTACAAACACTGCATGTTCTTCCATAGACAGAATACTTCAGACTTCTAACAGTATTTCTGCTGATGAGACCAGGAAGAAATGTGTTTTGTTAAAATGCAACATTTTTTATTGGAATCATAAATCAGCTTACTGTTTGAAAAGTTTTTTGTTTTTTTTAGCCTAATATCTTTCCAAGACCCGTTTCAGCAATAAAAAGCTCCAAACCAACTAAATCTTTTAAAATTTAACATTAATAATATGAATACTTGCTCTTTTTAATTTAAGTTACAGGAGTCATTTAGGAACTACAATGCTGTCCTGAAAACTGACAGGACTGTTACTATCAGTGGCGGCCATAAAAGATGTGCACACAATGCCCCAACTTTTTTGGATAAAGTGGGATTTTAAAACTCAAGTCCTGTTCTAATTTAAAGTCAGTTACATTTTAATTAGAGATCCAAAATTTTCATTAATTTTTTAAAATGTTAACTATAGTGGAAGTGTTCTTTAATTCACATTCTAGGTTGGTTTCACTACATATGTTTTGATTTTGTATCTTAAATGTCCGTATATAGAAGGGTGAGAAAAAGGTCAAGACCCCTTGTAGGCTCCATTTCTAGGGGGATAAGATGGTTAATTATGAAAGTTACTCCAAGATACTTGAAAATAATGTGGGAAAGAAGTGCGAGATATTAATTTTATTCAAAAGAATATGCACACATTTCAAGCAAAGGAAGTAAAATAAATCACAGGACAGTAACCATGTTTAGGAGTTAGTGAGGCCTCCAATAAGTAGGCAACTTATACCTGTTTCATTTCTTCTTCCTAAAGAAAAAGAGGATCAGCAGATTAGATTAGACAGGATGTAAGTGAAGAATAGAAGAAGAAATCTGGAGTACAGGGTTAAAGCTAAAACTGAGATAGTTGAAGAAATGTGTCCAGGTTGTGGTCCCGTCTCTGACAACTTTGAAACACCAGAATAATGCAAAGTGTGCAGAACGCTACTATAACCTGTCTTAAATTCTCTCTGCCCAGACTGTGCACTGACAGCAAGCTGCCCAGACTGTTAGCTGTAGATGTGCAGTATTTCATGGATAGAGGGAAAAGCATCTTGTCTACTCCTAGCTCCTAGCAGAGTCGGTTGGCTCTGCTGCTCAGGTGCCACCAAATCCTGCACTGTGGCTGCAGAAGACTGTGTCTGAGGCGATGCAAATGACTGAAGGGGTCCAAAATCATTTGATGCAAATACATGTTGCTTAATGGATTTCTGCTAAATTCTCTCTGCTTTTGTCAGTCACGTTTGACCCAAGCTGCATTGAATTTGCATGCACTCATTTTATCTGTCATGGCCTGAAAGAAAACAGGCTCTCAGGCCGTTCAGAGTTCCTTCTTCCAATGTGAATTTCTGGCATTGTCTGTCCTGAGGCACATCAGGTAAAATGGAGCTGGAGTCAAATAAAGACAAATTTTCCATATTACCCTGGCCTCTCTTAAAAGTGCATATGTGTTTTGATATCTCAATTTTTAAGTGAGATCCTTTCTTGAGGCACGTTTCATCTTTTTAACATGGGCTTGTTTCTGTATTTATGAAAATGATCGAGTGTTTTTGGGGAAGCATCTCTCAGATCAAATAATTAAATGTGGTTGTCAACTGGCATGTCTGACCGAACTAGCCATGGATAGGACACATTAAAGGAACTTGTAAAGACAATTCTGTACTGTCAGCTGCAGTAATTAGTAGTGTACAGTGCTGAGCTGTTTTTCTCACGGATATTAGTTATCTCATTTTGTATTTCATTTTGTTTCTTTTCCGGTTCCTTTCTTTCTGTATTTGATGTCCTCAACAGAGAAAATTGTGAAAACACCTGAAACTGGGCCACAAAATATTTTGTGTTCAGACATTGTTGAATGGCCAATGCAGAGACTGATAGCCTGAAGTCCAGAGATGCTGTCAAATCCTTCTACAAATGAGCAAAACGGGACAGTGTTGCATCATGCTGCAATACTATTCAAAGGACTGTATTATTTACTCCACAGTACGGAGCCTGTCTTGACTGTTCTATCCACTTAGCAGTAGATGACAATGACAATGTGGTGTTATTGCAAGAACAACATCATCTGAACATTATTTGAAAGCCCTGAATTTAAAGACCAAAGCAAAAAAAAAAAAAAAAGATAGGGAAGGTCACAAAGCCAAGTTTTATGGGTGGAAATAGTCAAATTCTGCAGAATTTTGCACTCATCTCTCCTCCCTCTCCTCTCTTGCTTTGCTCTGCCCTTCCTTGGTAGTGCCAAGTGTAGTTCCTTACCTTCAGCAGTTTCATGAGGCCTTCCAACTGAGCCATAAGCTCCCTTCGGCTTTCCTGGAGAGCAGACATCCTCTGTTCCAGCTCGTCTTTCCGCTGCCTGAGAAACAAGCAGATACAATCAGAGCTTATCCCTCAGCCTCAGCAGCTTTTAACTGCCTCATTTCCCCAGCACGACCATGAGATATAAGTCTGTCTATAGACTGTAGGAAAGCAAACACGCTGTACGAGTTCAGTGCCTAGAAAACAGGGCTATGTGGAAACTATGGAGTTCCCTCACACTGGGAGTATTCATGGGACCGAGCACAGTGATTGGGAAACAGACAGACACTGACACAGACCCTTCTCCAAAGAGCAAATGAGGTTCACATTTGTGTATATTTTCCCTTGTGGGAATGCCTGGCAGTGATTTCATCTTTTGTCCTTGAATCTCTCTAGTCAGTAACCTCACTAACTGTCAGGAGAAATTAAAGCCATGCCCTGAAGGACAGGAAATTGCAGCAGAGGCACTGCACAGGGCAAGATACAAAAGAATCTAAGAGAGTTCAGAAATTCAGCCAGAAAACACAGTGAACTGTGTTTGTTTCTATTTTTTTCACAAGGCAAGCATAAAACTATCACATAATGGAGCTATAATTGCTTGAAAATAGCTCTTAAGTCTCTAAGTCCAGTGCTGGTCCTGTGACAGTGTGAACACTGAGCCACCCCATGCGTGACAGCCAGTCTGTGTCCGCTTAACTTGCAACAGCTTTGATTCTGCACAGCTCCAGTGCACCAGAGGGATGTGCAGCACTTGCACATGTTCCAACATCTCTGCATTGTGTGAGAGGTCCCCAGATGAATAAAGAACGGAATTATTGCTTCCTGGAAGACATGCTGTAATTAAAAATACTACTGTTGAAAAAATGTATATTGGGTGTGTTTTATGCCCTACTGTGTTGCAAATAAAATAAAAACACTATGTCATTAACCTTGTACTACCTGTAAAAGATGTTCTTTTTCTGAAAGGCCTCACCTTGAATATTGTGTGCAGTTCTGCTCTCCACAATATAAAAAGGATGTTAAAGTTCTTGAAAACGTCCAAGGAGGGCAACAAAGCTGGTAAAGGGTCTGGAAGATATGTCCTGTAAGGTAAGGCTGAGGGTGCTTGGGTTGTCTAGTTTGGAGAAGAGGAGGCCAAGAGGTGACCCCACTGCTCCCTGCAGCTCCCTGAGGAGGGGAAGCAGAGGGAGGTGCCGGCCTCTGCTCCCTGGGAACCACTGACGGGATGCTTGGGAACGGCACAGAGCTGCGCCAGGGGAGGGTCAGACTGGGCTCTAGGGAAAATGTCCTCATCGTGAGGGTGGTCAGACATTGGAACAGGCTTTCTAGCGAGGTGGGTGGTGCCCCATGCCTGTCAGCGTTCAAGAGGCATTTGCACAATTCCCTCATTAATATGCTTTAACCTTTGGTGAGCTCCAAAGTGGTCAGGCAGTTGGACTAGATGATCTTTGAAGGTCCCTTCCAATAGAAACAAACCTACTCTACTCTACTCTACTCTACTCCATTTGAAGGAGGACCAGAATCAACAAAACTAAATATGTATACTATATTTAAGGAAACATGAAACCCTGATTTTGAGCCTTCTATGTACGTTGTGTGAGCAGTTGGTGATATAAACACCACTGATGTATACAGCTCGTGTGCTATCTCTCACCTATCTATTAGGATCAGATAGTAACACTGCTAGGTTGTATTACTCTTCTGGAGGATTAATCCGTTTTCTGCCACAAATTGTCTGTCTTGGACCTTCTTTTCCAAGCATGTAATGGTTGGAAATGCTGTAAACTGTACAAAAGCAACTGGGTTTAGGAAACTGGTAATCAAAATACAGTTTTGATGTAATTCAAGGTGATATGGCCTAACACATACATTTGTTGGGTATTAGATTCATTCTATGTGGAGAGAGGACCTAAGCAGTGTACAATGCACAGGCCACTCCTCTGAAAGCAAGTACTGATTCAAGCCCCCAGATCTGTGGGTTAACAGATGTAGATCAATGCTGCTCCTCTGAGTCCTGCTGTTTTACATATGAGAAGCCTCATGCCATGTTAAGTGTATAGGAATTTGATTTTTTTTCAAAATCCAACAGTACATCAAAAGCCAATCATTTACCTTTCAACTGGTGAACGTGTTGGAAGATATTCAAAGCAGCACAGACCCATTAAAAGTTATTTGCTGACTCTGACACTGCATATTAAATCAGAAATGATACCATAATTGAGGAACTCAGCGTCACTGCCCTAGGGACATCCCATGTCAGGAAATTTAAATAAGGTTATTATGGTTTTAATATGTGTAGCAAAATTGAAAAGATGTAAAATTAAGTAGTCAATCTGCTAACACTGCACAATCACTTGATGTTTCTTTTTTAAGGATAATGAATTTTATTTGTCAACTACATAGAAAGCTGATCTCCTAAACCTGCTTAAAATAGACTTCAAGCTTGATGCACAGAAGGAACTACATTATTAGTATATTTTGTGCAGTGCGTGCATCTTCATCACATTCAGTTTTCTATCTTAGACTCTCACAGAATGTCACTTACCTGTAGCTATCTAGGAGTAATTAATTACATACTAAAATCACACATAGAAATTAAGAAGCCTATTTGTTTTTAGATTGGAAAGCAAACTTAATTATTTGTGAAACAGAAAAATATGTTAGTGTGGAAAACAGTAATAAAACTATACAGTATTGCTAAAGAAAGAATTTAGCACGATTTCTTACAGTCACTTTCTTCAGTTATGAATTAGGCCACAAAAATATTACTAGCATGACGAGGAAGAAACTAAGTGGCCAGAAATTTTCTCTGGTCTTCTCATAAGAGAACTGCTGTTTGGGAGTCAGGGGATAAAGTTTATCTAGTATTGTGTCACTGGAAATAAATTATTTACACTCTGTTCTCTATATACACGAAGTGCTCTGAATAGTTCTTACTTGACTCTCAGCCTGGCTCTCACAACATGAATCAGGACTTAGAGGGAGCCTACAGATCTGTGCCAATGACAACTTTTCTTCAATGTGATATATATGGCAATTAGTATACCCATGTAGAGAATCCTAATTAACATGCAGATACATCTCTATCAATGTTTTTAGCTTGGTGGGATAATGGGAGGAACGATTCTCTAAATCTTCAGCTGCTGCAGATGATGTTATTCCTCCCTCCTCACATGGCACAGACCATAATGCTGCAGCCTGGTTGTGCACAGTGAAGAGAACTGACCTCTCCTTTGAGTTCAATGCATGGGGGAATTTTCCAAAAATTAACGTCTAATTCTGGCTGTATTCTCATGTAACTCTGTATTTACTTCAGCATAAATGAGAAGTCTTTGTAGAAGCATTTGTTCTGACAGAAGAACATTTTTCCCCATATGATTAATGACATTTGGACAAGGCTGTGGGGACCTATTCCAAATGACCTAAGGGCCTAACTCGGCAAACACTAATGCACAGGCTTAATTTAATGTAGATGAGTAATATGTGAGATTCCTCATGCATGCTGCTTAAAGCATAAGCTTAATTACTTTTAGGACTACAGCCTGCACTGAAATGGGAGAAAAAACACAGTGTGCTACTTACTTTAAAAAGCCCCCAGAAGCGTAAGCAAGGTTTCTCTCTTATTTCTTCCCTTATTGTTATAAGCCTGGCCTCAGGAACGGCCTCAGGAACTGCTGTGCACTTACCTCAGGAGCCGGAGCTCTGCCAGGAGAGTAGGATTTTGTTGTGCCTTCTCCGGTGTGGGCTGAGATGCTTGTTCGTGCTCAAGTCGCAGCCTCTGGATCTCCTGCAGGATTTCTCTTGGGGATGGGAACAAGGAGAATACTGCAAGTCAGTCACTGACCACAAAACCTACTCACTACACATCGCTAGAGGAGAAAAAGTGTGACTGTATGCAGCTACCAACATGGATTTAGTGACTGAGCTCTAACCAACAGCAGAAGCCCTCAGCACTGGGATATTTTTTAAACTAACTTTTAGGGCTTCACCACAAAAGTGAAACATTTCTTCCAGACCCCCAAACCCAGAGGTAGATATGAAATAGCTATATGCTTAATTAAATTGTCTCCCCAGGAACATTTCAAGCACCCCATGAACTTAGCAAAAACTGAAGTAATATCCGTCAAAATATTTCACAGTTAAAAAATAGTTGTAGAGTAAGTACAGATCTGAGAGTGGTCATCAGTGCACGGAGAAGCACTTTAATAGGACTTGTTACGACTGGCACGCCAGCCCTGGAAGACTGTCAAAATGATAACACAAAGCTTCACAGCAGAAGGTTGAAACCTTTGTGATTTTCTTCTCTCCTTCGCGGCGTGCTGGGTACCAGACGGTCAGAAGGCGGACTCAAAACTATGAAAGACAAATCAAGACTGGAGCTGGTGGCTCATTACGCTGTGACAGAAGGCAGTGCAGGGTTTGCAATAGGAAACCATCTGGTTTGGGCTGTCCTCTCTTTTACAGTCCAGCAGTAAAAGCAGAGCTGTTCTGTCATACATTTCACGACATCAGGCAGCCTGATACCTCCGGCCAGATCCTCTGCTGATAACACAGGGGTGTCACTCCTTTCTTTGGGGCTGCTAGACCATTTCTCCTGCGCACTCTCCCTCAGTCTCAGTTACATCTGTACCGAGCGACTCATTTCATCAGCACCCTCACGTGCTGCTAACCTTTCTGCAGACCTTTCTCAGGCAGTCTGTGTTCTGGGGGGCTTTAATCATCTTCACAAATAAAAGCAGGGGAGCATATCATTACCAGGGTGACTGATCCTTTTATCATTTCATGTTATAGTTCTACAGAGGATCCAACTCAAAATTAGTCTGGTTTAGAAACAGGACAGGCTTTTTTTTTTTTTAAACTCTTACAAACAACAGCTGCAAACAATAAAGTATCAATGGTTACATCACGTCATTTAACACTACATTCATTAAAACTCAGGGTGGCTGGAGATCTCAAAGCCTTTGTCATGTTCTGCGGACCTTTTTGTGCCCGGAGCTTTTTTGGGGGGGATGGGTATGTGTGTGTAAGTACATTGCATGGAGGTAGGTGGTAAAAAACGGCAGGGAGCAAACAAACATACACGATATACGGGACTGAACAAAACCAGGTACTTTGTGAATGCTTACCGGTTTTTATTTTCCAGCTCGGCAATCAGCTGCCTCTGCTGCTTGTTTGCATCGATGGTGAAGGAGATGTCTGCTGCCCCTCTCTGCTGCCCCTGCTGCTGCTGCTGTAAAAGAGAGGCTGTGCTGAGGAGGGAATGGCCAGCATGCACCCACCAGCCCAGTGCAGGGCCGGGCTGGGAGACCTGCTCGCAGGACATGCAGCACCAGCCTTGCCTGCGCCGCAAAGAGAGCATCCACGTTCTGCCTCACACCAGTACGGCTCTAATCCTAGTAAAAGCAGCGTAAGCGCTACCAAAAATAAGACTCAGCGCTTACCATCCTGTCGTTCATTGCTTCTTCAAGCCTTCTTTGAACCAGTTGTAAAAGTGCTTAACCCCACCCGTCTGAAAACCGAGGGAACGGCACTGCTTCACTTCAATACTACAGACTAGAGGAAGGCACTGAAGGAAAAATCAGCTTCCCTCTCCAAATAAAAGAGGATATGTTTTCCATTTCAGTGATGCTTCCTTCCCTCGAAAGCAGTTTTTCTTTCAGTTTGAACGATTTGTACCCTGGTTTCAGCCTGGCTATTTGGCCCATTTGACCGAGTCTTCCCATATGTTCTGGTGATACTTCCAAAAGGCTCATCCTCTAGTCCTGCAAATACAAGATTTATTTTTTTTCCTAACAAAATAAAGTGGGAATCAAACTATTTCTTGCCAAACTAGGCAGTGCTCACTTCAGCTTTACTGGACTATGCTCTTTTTTCAATATTTTCAGCAATAGCCAAATACTGGTTTCTTTGCTCACACTCCAGTATTTCAGCATTGGATCAATGACAGTGCAGAGAAAGAATTCACAAAGACAGCTAAAGTTTTGTAACTTTCAAAGATATCCATTTATTTCTGACTCTGATGTGAAAGAATCAGTCACCGACGATTACCCTGCTGAGCTACTGCTGCCATCTGAATGTTTCTTGCTGTAAGAGCCCTGTGCAGTGGAAGTCCAGAGCCCAACTTGATGTGATGCCAGGCACCTCCTCCTGCAGGAATGGCCCCTCAAAAAGGATGAAGATACACCTCAGTGCTAACCTTTGTTAGCACAGTCTGTGGGGAAATGACGTGTGGCTGTAACTGCTTATACTATTTTTTCTGCTGTGCATACATTTTCCCATTAACACTCCGACCACCAAGGAGGGCAGTGCATAAAGAACTGATATGTGCTGATGGACATCTGATACTGAGGGAACCAGAGTCTTTGTCTGAATGAACACTAATACATTTGGTTCCCTAAAAAACAGAAAGGCCATCAGTAAAGCTTTAAACACTTCCACTCTGCCCCTAATGTGGTGCTACTCTTGTGCTCTGAAAGATTTCTGTATACAGAAACCTTCATTTTTTTCTTTTGTCTCTTCTCTTCAAAGAACACATAGAAATGGGCATCTGGCTCGTAAAAAGAAATTCATTATTTTTCTTTAAAGCATCCCTATTTAAAAGCTACTTAAGTGTCGATTCCTAAGTTTTCCCACCTACCATGGGACACGTTCTACACACCTGATTTCTACCAGTTTCTACCCAGGGACATTAGCGATGGGGAATTTTGTTCCCGTAAAGAATGACTGACCGTCCTTCAGTAACAGGACAATCACCTGCAGGCTACCCGCAAGCTGAAGCACTGCGTGTCACACCTCTGGAAGGGACTGTTTTGGGATGGGCTGGCAGCCCAGGAGAGCCCGTGCATGCACTCCTCTTCCCCTGCAGCCGCAGGCAGTGAGAAATTGTGCTTGACAGACGGCTGCATGGGGCCATGGGTTCAGCTTCACTGCCTTCACTTGGGATGGCTGGGACTCAGCGCTTTCACGTGACAAGTGCTGCCTGATTTCACCCTTTCAATTGACCCTGCAGTGTAAATCTCGGTGTGAAAGTATGCTTCCTGACATCTTGGACTGGCTGCTTTTCACTTAACTATCATTTATGGTTCCTTGTTCTATCAAATGTGCTGAGATGGGAAAAAGTAACTAAGGCTGACCTTATTTATACCATTTAAGATTTTATATACTTCTATTGGGTTCCTGCTTTCCTCTCTCTTATTCCTGAACACAGTTAGCGAGGTTTTAGCCTGTCATCACCTTCTGTCTTGAGATACATAGAGCAGAATAATCATTGCTCCGAAATGAAAATGGGAGCTGGGGCTAATGCAGTGGGTCATTAGAGTCATCCTGCTGAAGATCACTCTTTAAAATCCTCAGCTCTTAGGGCCCCAGTGGCTGTGATATTTGAACTAAAGAGTAAAATGGATTCATCACCCTGTTTTTCCACTGCAGTAAATCATTAACCTTTAGCCAAAGCTTGTCCAGACAGTATTTTCCAGTCTTGCTTGAGTTCAAGATGTCAGATTCTCTTTGCCGTAATTGTTTAAATACCAGTACATTAGTATATAGATTATACACATTAGTACGTGGATTCTTTGGTTTAAATGGCCCGCATAAAAGTGTTATTCCAGAAGTGTAACAACATGCGATGAAAAGGATAGGGAAAAATAATCCATTAATCACTGAGATTGTCAGATGTAATTTCCCTGATCTTGCCAAGCCCCTGGAACATGACAAAAGGAAAGCACCTTCCTTTAATTAAAACACTTACTGATGAAGAAGTTTCTGCTGCCAGCCTTGCTGCATACCTGGCGATCAGCTTGTGCTCTTCATCCAGGCGACTTGCGCTGTCGAGCACGCTGCTCGGGGTTTGGAGGGGAGGGAGGGAAGACACGTTAATGCACACGACGCGTGGCAATCGCTCTGTCACTCTGTCCACTCACACACCCTCATTACAGAATTTAGAAGCAAAACGTCACCAGCATGTTTAAAACAGCAGGTGTTAATTGAGCCAAGGGGAGAAATGGGAGGGTGAATTCCCTGGTGGGGTCAGCTCTAGGGGCCAGGCAGCACCTTCCCTTTGGGAGAAACGGCATGGTCCGCATGGCCATGCAAGGTGCATCTCCCAGACTACGCTGTCCACAGAGGGGTGGGAGGTGGTCCAGAACAACAGCCAGCGTCTGGTTTTACTTCTCAGCTTTTTATCACCTAGAAGAGGGATTCCTTTTTGGACAATGGATTAGTGGGAACCTCTGTGTTTCCTGTGGGCAACTTCAGAAGCTTTGCCAAGTTGACAACAGAAAACACTCTCTAAGATAATTCTGCATGGCACTTACCAAGGTCTCACAGACCGCAGCTTTAGAACCACTGATCTAGGAACTTATTATCAGACTTTCTCTTTTATTCTCAGATTCTTGATATTAAGGAGTAAGACCTCAGAGAATCACATAATGGTGCACCACAGATGCCAGATTTGGACTGACTTTAACACGGAGCCTACTCATGCTGCCAGGATGCAAGAGTTTACAAGCACCCACTGCAAAGACGCTGCTTTGGTCACTTGCAGAATTGCCATAAAAATTGCTAAGAAAGTGTAGGAACTTACAGCAAGTATGCTGAATTCCTTTAAAATATTGCAACTTACTACAATTTGTTTTCTAACAATATCAAAGGCAAATACTCCTCACAGGTTAATCCCTTGCCAGCTGTCCTTATTTTAAATGGAGTTTATTATTAAGTCAGATGAGCAGGAAAAAGGTAATACAGTGAGAACTTTTACTATTTCTAAATATTCAGAAGATTGCAGAGAAGCACCAAAACAAATAAAAAGGACAAAACCAAAAGCATGAGGAGGGCTTAGCTGTTCCCAGACAATCCTGGGATTTAGAATCCTGCATTGCATTATGCCTAGTATATACAAGAGAAAAAATGAAGCCCACAAGAGAAGGGGAGAAGAATGTTTTTGCTGTGTGGAATATATGACAGTCCAGCACATGATCCCAGACAGAGGCAAGCCTGCCCTCCCTTCTTATGCTTTGGAAATTGTGTGATGTTTTGGTTGAAGGGAGACAGGCACATGCCTCCCCACCCATGTGCCAGTTAGGGCACACAGCTTGTTGCTTGAGAACAAGCTTCACACCTCAAAGGAGTGCACAAAACAAGGGGTAGTTTGGGCATGTGCCTCTTCTTTTTTTTTTTTTCTTCTTTTTTTCTAGAAATTATACTTTGAACCTGAAAAGCCTGCCAGATGAAAATAGCATTGAGAGATATTTTTGAGCAAAAAGTTCTGCTTCTGAAGAATCAGCATCTATAAAAGAAAAAGGAAATATTTCTCCAAAAATTCTCAGTGAGTTCACATCCCCAGCTACCTCAAAGAAATACAGTGTGCATCTTTGGGTTGGCTTGATTAAGTCCACTGGGATTTAGAAGTTATGTTTGAAAGATGAGTAGTGGTTGATATTCACTGATCATTAAACTAAAGCTGGGAGTTGTGTGGATTTGTTATGACTTGCTGAGGTAAGAGAAAAGAGACAAACATCATTCTTCTCTCTTTCTGACAATAACCTGTGAGACTACAAACATGAAGTTTCAAAAAACAGTAAAGCTATGAAAAGTCAGACACAGAGATGTTCTGTGTAACCAAAGCTTGTGCAACAGACTGCACAGAAGACTTCTGGTGGTAGACAAACACAGCTTTTTTTGGCTGTTTAACTTATTTTATTATATAAATAGCTTAATTCTATTCTTAGAGTCTTGTAGGATGACAACGTACTACTGATCTACTTTCTGAAAAGACCCAAGCTAAAGGTGTTTTTCTAAACTTTCTAAATCTATGAACAGCCAGGCTTCTTACATACTCATGCCTACTGTACTGATCTGTCATCCAGAGAAAGAAAGGGGAAAGCAGCTCTTACAGTCACACAAAATCATGCAAACCAGGTAATAAGGATTAATTTCATCACAGTACAATTCATTTTTAATTTTTCCATAATGACGAAAGCTGTCCTAGCAGATGGCTGTGAAAACAGAAAGCATTGAGCATCAATTCTCCTTTTTACAGCAATGTGCAACTATATTATTACCCACCCTGGAAAAATAATGGATTATGGTTCCACTTGCTGGCGTAACACAATCTACGACATAGTTCTGGGATGTGAGCTAACCCCTGAAACAATGACTTTACTGAAAGAATCAAGCCTCTGCAGCTTTTTTATTTTTACTTGCTATTATGTCTTTGATATACACTTATGTGTAGGTGGATGTCATAAAATAGATGTAGCAGTGCATAAAATTTGGTTTATGAATGCCAGAAATCACTGGCCCCAAAGCTTTGTAAATTAAATTTCAATGTCTGAGATAAATTTAATTCTGAAATATTCCTATTCTGTGTGATCATTAAGCACAGAGGTATGTACAGCAGCATTAGCCTCAGATGCCAAGCCTTTTATGTCTCCGATTTCTGGTTTGTCATAATTCACTTCTGTTTTACTTCAGCAACTTCATGGACAATGATACAGTGAAATACACACAAGCTTTAAAATATTATGAATACGTGTGTAGAATTTAGGATCCTACAGAGAATCTTTCAGGCATCCTTTTGAAAGAAATTCATCTTTTTACATGAAAATAATCTGCTAATGATCCTTCTTTTCTAAAAAAGTTAAACAACTGTTTTAACACTGCTTCTCCATTAGTTACCATTTCTTTAAAGACTTTATTAGCAATATTGGTCTGGTGGAATTATTAACATTCAAATGTACAGTGGATATCCAATATTTCCTTTACAATGGGAGTTCTTTTTTAAGCTTTTGCTGATCTGTATAATATTTTACAGCCTAAAGGAGGTCCATGAAAAAGGATCTCAAAACTCCAAGCAAAGAATCAAGAAAATGATAGTTTGTGAAAAGAGGAGTGACACCCAAGGACCTTAGCTATTTCTCATGCTTTACATGTGTCATATTAGCTGGTTCTGCAGTACAAGCCCTGCACTAGGTGATATGGATGGTCTCTGACAAAATTATGTCATCGCCAATTTGGAAAGTCTCAGAAATGCCACTCTCTCATTAAAGTTTTGCAATAGGGGAATCATCATGGGCAGCATGGCGTGCTCTTATTCTACAGAATTTAAACTTTCACTCAGTAAATAAATAAATGAATAATTTACTATGAAAACTACTGCCAAAATAAAGGGTAGGTTTCTGAACATTCGGGCTACAAGAACGATGTCCTAATAACAACCCAGCAAATATTTTTACGTGTGACATATTCAAAATTGTTCTGTTTTTAAGGCATTTTAAGCTGTGACATGTCATCTGAGCTCTCTACTATTGTTAAATTGCAATTTACTTTAGAATCACCTAGATTTTACCACTGAAATGTTGGTATCACTCAGGTATGCAGATATAATCAGAGAAATTAATTCCACTCAAGAGGGCCCACTGTCTACACATTTCCACTGTAATCAGTGTGTCTCTGCTGGTTTTTTTTTCCTCTTTCAAAGGAAGACTCAGTAGAAACCCAGCTCAAGTATTTTGAAGCACACGAAGCTCTGAGCTGCCCCGTAGATTTGCTTTACTTTCTCCACTGCTGTCTCAAAGAGAGAGACCTGCCTTCCTAGCCAGTTAGCTATTTTGCACACTCCCGTAATAAACATCTTCGAATATAACATGGAATACCACGGTGCTTTTATAGTACAGAAGTATGACTCACCACACTACTACACAGTATAACATGAAAAATCAGAAAGTAACTTTCTATGAAACAAAAATACTCTCCTACTCATATTTTATCCTTCTCTGCAACTGAAAAGAAAGACTGAAATATGTGGAATTAATATTCAAGACAAAGTAGAATCTCTTACTTGTGTGAACAAAAAGGAAAACAATTTGCAGTTAAAAGCTTTTTTTTTTTTCAGAATCAGACCCTAAAAAGGAACTAAATTAAATATCAAGTATTGGTTTTACACTTTAAGATTAAAGCAAGCAAAACATCTGTTTAAGGGGTGCTATTTTTACCTATACTGCTACTATAAATAATAAATTAGTCCTTTTCTTGTTTCTTAATTTGCCCTGGAGTACTGGATTCTAAAAAACCCTGAAGTAGCTTATTAGCCTGTGAAGGATGGAAAAGAAAACTTGTACTTCTAATTCCAGTATCAAGTAACTGCAGATGAAAGACAACGATAAGCACTGAAAATTAATTAATTTAAAAGATCAAATATGAATACTAGATAAGCCTCAAACCAAAACCAACCAACCAACCAATCAAAAACAACCCCACACAACAATAATACTAACTGGGGTATATTGGATTGACCATTACCCTGACTCAGTATCTAAAAAACCAATTTGTTTTGTTCTGAAATACTACTTCATAGCTGTCAAGGTACTTCTGTTCATTATGCTCAGCAAGTATATTTGTATTTTTCTTGAAGATGGAGGCCCATCTACAATCATTCCTCCTTCATCTTCAGATGCTAGTAGCACTTGAAAATATGCCATGGCACGTATGGGTTTGTATACACGGTATTTTGCAGGGAGACACAGACACAAAAGCTGAGCTTGCTAGCTGCTGCCTCCCCTGAAATCAGGAGCTACCTGGTTATGGTTAGGTACATGCTTGACTCTAGTGATCAAATCTTATTGAGCTGCAGGGCAAATGAGCTTGAACTCAGCACTGTCCTAACACAGCCGTGTGGGTTTTGAGCAAATTGCATCCAGCCATGTCAGGGCATGGGCAGGAGGAATGCACGTTTTCCTGAAGATGCTGCCCCAGATGCTGCCCCAGATGATGAGATGCAGCAGCTGAGACCTCGCCTACCCCTCCTGGAAACCAGCTTCACAAAGGAGCTTCAGGATGACAACATTTTGTTTGTTCTTCCTGTCTTTACCAAAACATAACCATTCCTTTTACTAGTCTTGCTGCAGCTAAGCAGAAAGTGACAGTGCAACATGGTTTGATGCGTGACTAAGACTGCTGTCCCTCTCAGTTATGCTTCTGTCAAAATCTAATTGGTATCTCATATAAATGATTGAGATTGTTTCTAGTTAAGGAAGCTGTGGCTACAGTGATTTAAAGTCAGTAATCAGATGTTATGTACCATACTTTGCATCAGTTATTTAAACAATTAAGGCTATTATCAGTCACTCTTCATTCATCCCTCAAAAACATGACATTTGAAGGATGTTATGGCGCATAAATTTTATGTGCATATTTGAATACAAATGTCCTGTGACTTGGTGAGGTTGGCCCAAGTGCTTGAAGGAACGTGTACTATATTGGATAAAATTTAGAGGATGGAGATGGTAAAGATGAGCCTTAGCATTCACAAAGGGGTCTAACTGGTGGTCCTCACTGAGGCTAAATCAGTCACAGCTATAGCATTAGTAGCCCACCACCAAAAATGACTGTAAACCAGGTCCAGTCTATGCTAGCCTCATGAATGCCCATATTGAGTAGGTCACTCACGGTTGGCAGGGCCACATTTTCTTCCTCCTGTCAAACTGGACCTAATGGTACTGTCCTCCTGTCCTCTTCAGTCATGACTGGGCAAGGACTGGTCTAAACACACACTCCCAGTAGCTTGTTTCCACAGGTACCCTGTAAATATTATTAAAGCCTGCTTTCTGGAAGCACTGCTCCAAGAATGAAATTCCCCTTCAAAATGTTTTTGTTTTGAAGAAGTGTTTTTTATTTTTCTCTTTAAGAACCAGTTTGCCTTTTTTTCCCCCACTGGCAAATTCCAGTGGGCTGCAGAGTAGAGAAGCAGATCCAGAACAATAAAAGCAGAATCTTCTCTCCACTGCGCACAGCTACATGGCAAATTACCACCATTTCCAACTGCAGCTACACACAAAAGTGAGTTTTGTAAGACTGCAGAGAACCACTGCATTCACCTTCCCTAAAGAAGCTGGCTTGTTGCCTTCTCTAAGAGTATATGTAGAGGTTCTTCTGACCTGGGAAATACTCTGCAGTAGCAGTAGGGGAAACTGAAGGGCACATTATGTGTAAAAAAAACCCGCATGAGCGTAGTTTCATCAGAAATATCCTGCATTTTTCTGTTCAGCGCCACGTTTTCTGCACTGCTGACCATCTCTCTGGTACAGGGCTGCCAGGGTTAGAGTTTTCTTGCACTTGAAGAGGTGACCCAGTACAACCCCTCCACGGGATGGCCTGCTGCGATGCCATCTTCCACCAGTGTTAGGACAGCGCATAGGTTTAGTAGGCAAAGCTCCATATTCCCTCCAGCAGAAATAATGAACTATGCTCAAGACACCCATTTTAAAACCTGTCATACCTGAATTTGAATAAAAGATAAGGGCAAATATGTATACAAGATGCAAGCAGTGCAGAAGTCAGGTAGATGTAAAAACAATGCTTGACATAAGTAAATGATCTCCTTCCTTCACTAGGCTAGTAAGCAAATTCCTATTATTATCATTATTTACATACTATTATCATTTTTTACTTTCAAGGTACGATGAAGCTACAAATTATATACCACCTCAGCAATTATTCCTTGAAAATACAGACTTGTCAGTCATCACTGCGTGAACATCTCTGTGCCGTCGACAAGACCTGCACTGACTGGTGTGTGGCATCCCAAACCGATTTGTATAGTCACTCTTTAACTAAGTGCTTCTTTGCAATACCTTGCTATTTAGCATCATTAGAGGGAATAACAGCGATTGCCAGCTCTGGGAGGACATACCCCACACGCATACGCATTCCCTTTAGGTTAGTGCTCATAGAGAGCTGCATAACGTGCAGCCACAAGGAAGCGGGGAGAGCTCGTGGCCAACCAATGTCCCTTTCTTGGGTTCCCCAAAGGTGCCAAACCTGCACTAACCGTGCGGGGTTGCTCTGCAGCATGTTGACATACAACCCAATGAGTACATGTTCATCGGCCAGCCTGTCTGCAACATCGAGGCTGTACTGTAACCTGGAACAGGGTCGGGGGGAGAGAGGGTGCGGTCCGGACAGACAGAGGGAAATAAACAGAGAAAGCAGGAGCAAGTAAGATTATGAAATGAGAATTTAGGAACGAATAATTAAATGCTCTTAGAAAAAAAAAAAGTGCAGAAATTATTTTGTTATTGTTGTAATTTACATATTAAATATTTAATGGCTTAGGATGGTTGAATACAACTCAGTTACAGAGCCAGCCATGGAAATCAGGGAGATGCCAGATCAGGCTAGGGACTGGGGCTATACAGTACCATTTATTTTAAAATAAAGCAGATTGTGAGGTCAGCTCTAATTGCTTCAGTATACTATTTATAGCGCATATACATCAAATATATCTATGTTACACACAACTAACATAGTGAAATCACAAGCTGGAAGTGCTTGGAAGTGTCTGATCAAGACCTCACATCCAGGTGTACATATATATATTTAAACACGCCCTACTTAGCTCACAGGGTTAATTGGTTATTAGAATTATCTGAGGAAAGATATCTATGTAATATATTAAAAGCAGAGGGAATAGAGGAAAAGTTTTGTTTTAGCTGTGTTAGTGCAAGCTATGAACATACTCTCTATTTAACTTACCCTTTGCCTTTCAAGAAAGCTGGAGCAGCCCTAGCCAGCAGTTTGCTCTGCTCTACTTCAGTATTCTTGTAAGGAGAGCTAGTTAATAAGACAGGAAAACTAAGAAGAGGGTAAACACTGATGTCTGAAATTCAGTACAGAACAGAGTTTGGCGAAACTCATTCAAGAGGTCTGGACTTAATAAAAATAAAAATAAAAAATAGAACTTTTAAATAAATGTTATAAAACTTCGGAAATGTGATATCGAGAATTAGTTTTCTCTCCTGTTCTCCAAAAGCAAACTATAAAGCCTTCACTACAGAAAAGACAAATAAAACGTGCTTCTCTCACAAATGGAGAGCTGAAGGCTTGTGCCGTTTCCATGAGGAGTCTGATGTACACATCACCTGAAATGCAGACTTCAGCTTTCCCATAACAGCTAAATTGCTTTTCTCTGAATCTGCCATAAAGTAATCTCAAAAATTTATGGAAGTCTTCTTATTTACATCCAATGATAGGATACACCAATTTTGTTTTTCGAAGTACTGTTCTTCTGTTGATTTAAATAATTTGTAGTTCATCAAATCCCACTTGTCCAATTGCATAATGCCACTTTTTTTTCCTAACTACAGTATTTAGTGGATTGCAGTAACTGCATCTTTCCCAATACAAAAATATCCATGTCAATAATTTCTTAAGATAATACTGGCTAAAAGCAGAGAAATTTAAAGGTTAGCTTTTCTTTCTTGGTGCAGCATTTCTGGTTAAAAAAACAACAAAGCAAAACAGAAATATATTTTACTTTCTTGCTTTTTAAAATTATTTATTTTTTGGTTTGGCTACTGATACTGTAAATACCTTTGATCAAAAGACCTGTGTGTGAGCATGCATGCACCTGTATATCCAGATGTGTGTGTGTATAGGCAGATGATGCTGTATAAATGTGATGCGCAATAAATCTGAGCAGATGTGGCTCTGATGGACTGAAGAGCAAAAACTTTTATATTAAGACAAACAAAGAATTCACTAAGATTGGGTGTGTGCCATTCTCTCCCTACTTCGGGAGATTCAATAAGGTTTGAGGGTTCAATAAGGTTGAGGTTATCAGCCTTACTGAGGGTTCAGAAAGGTTGAGGCTATCAACCTCATTGAGGTTATCAACCTTACTGAGGGTTCTGAAAAGGATGGCACCAAAAGGTGTTATAAGATCCCAAGCCCTATTGTTTTGTAATAAATCTGAACGATAGCTCAATGAAATGCAATACAACACAGAAAAAAAAAGCTTGCTTCACATTTCTTTGTCCATCAGCATGCTATTTACATGTGTCGTGCTTCTACAGAAGCAACATCCATGCAGATAAGCATGCCCCAAGCCATCTATAAGGATATGTCTCACTGTGTTTTCTTCCCAGTGACAGAAAGAAAATGCACTAAAGGGATACAGGACGTGCCATACCAGCCAAAAAAAATGCAGCATTCCATTCTTAAATGAAGATAAATTAGTTGCCATAATTGGAGACTGAAGACCACGTGGTAGATTTCATGTTTTGCTTTCCAACAGTGCGGTGTAATGTCCCCACTTCCAGGTGTAAGCTCTCCTATGCTCCAGAAGCAACAGAATTAGGGTGGAGGGACCGGCAAGCAAACTTCACAAGTGCTATTGTTTCTCACCTCCATTTCCTTCTTAGTAGATTAAATGTACTAGCATGTTTCAACCTTTTCTTATGAGTCAGGTTTTCTAAGATTTTTTTGATATTCGAGTGTCTCCTCTGGACTCTGCCAAGCTGACTAACATATTTGTTCCAATATCGTGCCCTGCACTGGGTGTAAACCTCCAGGCAGATGCCTTCTCCTCTGGGTAATGAGTTTTAATGGATTTCCACATGGTGTCCCAGAGTCAGACGCACTCTAACAGTCATAATGCTGACTCCAATTAGTTTGTGGTTCACTGCAACTGCTTGGTCCTCTGTAAAAATATTTCTGTCCATCCAATTACGCTCCATCTTTTATTTGATTATTTGCTTCCTTGCTATAGCACTTATAATTACTGTGTTTCCTCTAACTGATTTCAGATCATTTGGACATCAATTACTACCATTGCAATTGAGCTCATTTTTTAATTTAGGAACTGCTCTCCAAGCACTCCTTCCCATAACTGTTTCAACCTTTGTGCCATCTACAAATTGCATACACTCACTCTACTGCTCCGACGAGGTCATTACAAGAAATAGTGCTTAGTGTCTGACTTAGGATAGACTTCAAGAATCCCAGCTGATATGTCCTTCTAGAATGACAGCAAACTTTTGAAAATTTAATTACTGATTTTCAACCACTTGTGCATTGACCTTATACTAATTTTCCCTAGCCCTTATTTCCTTCGGGTACTTCTGTGTCATCTGGGACTATGTCAAAAGCCTTTTTAAGGTCAAGCTGTATATCTGCTGCATCTTTTCTACCCACTGGACCAGTTATCCACCAAAGAAGTACATTAGTTTGGTTTGACATAATTTTTCTTGACAAATCCACGATGGCTATTTCTCATCTGTTTATTAACGTCCAGGTTCTTACCAATTCTTTCATAATTTTAGTATCTTTGGATACCAAGTTTAAGCTGTCACTTGCATAATCCTTTCAATCTTTGTCCCTGTTTCCACCTTCAATGTTACTTCCTTCGGAAGAGCCAACAGTTATCTCCATATTTGTTGTCCATAAATTCCCCAAAATACAGCCAATAGTACAGAGATTGTTCTGGCCACAGTGAACTTCTCTGGATCCTACAGACTGGAACATATCTTTTAAAGTCACATTCCTGTTAAAGTGAGCTGCCGAAGAATGCTTTCCCATCCAGCCTAAGACAGAAAACCTCCAGCTCGGAGCAGATGTCTACAATGATGCAGACCCAACAATTTTGCTGCAAATGTTATATACGCCGTCTTTTAGAGCCTACCTGACTACTGAAACAACCAGATATTAACCCTTCCTTTAGCAGGCAGAATACTGGTCAGTAAAATGCAAGGAGGATTCTCATTTTTTTGTGAAAACAACATGCAAAGGCAACACACAGTTCAAGTCTACAATACTCCTTAGCCAAAGAAACATGGACAGCAGCAGCAACCAGTACGTTTTCCTCCAAAGTTAGTTACTGTCCAGAAATTTAGCCTAATTGCTCAGCGCTGTATGCCCAGGCAGAATATCCAAATCTTTTTAGGTTTTATTTGGAATTCAAAAAAGGCACCATTTATTCTGACTCATCGTTAAATAAGACTCAATTTCTCATTGGTTATGGGCATTTGATAACATAGTGTATTCTTTCTATCTACTACAGAATTACCGAGTCATTTCAGGTTCATCAGAATGTGCTGTGTCACTCCATTTATTCTAGTTGATTACACCTTTAGAAGAACTAAACATACTAACTGTGAGGGGGCACTGAAAAAATGCAAGAAAAGCCATTCTGTTTCATCTTATCCCACCTTAAAGCCTGTAATTCAGTAGTTTAAAGGAGACAGTTATTAAGAGAGAGGAAGAGGTTGTATCCGTTACTGTGGTAGTGATAGACTGTAGTTGGTGAACAAAAGAATCTGAATAAGGAAGAAAATGTTAATTTAGCTGGGCACAGAGTTATTCTTCTTGACTAGACAGAAGTTTCTATAATGCTAAATTAACTTGTTTTGGCATAACACATCCAGTTCATTGGGTTTACAAGGGCAATGCCTACTCTACAGCAACATTCCCTTGTTCTGCTGCCCTCTAGGTAATCAGACAACAGAAAAATAAATGTGAGATTAAAAACTGAATATTAGCTCCAGTAAAAACAAATCAGGACTTGTGGTTTTAATTGCATATTAGCTGTCATCACAACAAATGGCTGTGATCTGGTATTTGGGAAAAGATCAGTGATTTTTTGTTTCTTCTTTTCTGAGTACTTTTAATTTGTTCTTGCGTTGTACAGAGAGGAATAAAAGAGCCAGCTGAGCACAGTATATTGTTGATATTAATTTGCACACTATATATATTTTAAAGAAAGGTATTTGTAATTGTTATGCCAAACTTCTCATTAAAGCTCATTTATGGACATGATGGCTCAAACTAAGTAAGCATTAATTTTAAAGGGACTGTCATTCTGAAGTGACTTGAAGAAACTAAGAAGCACTTTGAGGAAAGCCTAAATCTGACTTCCTTTGAGCTTTGTAATAATTGCATATCCACCCAAAATTGGTGCTTCAGACTCAATTAAACTGCAAATAACATATCATGTTCAATCTCCTTCCAGCCGTTCCCCACAACTCATTATATTTACTAGTTATTAAAGATCTTTTTCTTAATAAGATTCTTCCTCTCCCTAGTTCATTTCCCTGTTTTACCCATGAATCCAGAAATGAAGACAGTGCTTTGCTGTACATATGACACCATGTTCACTTCCAGCAGCAGGATGACTCGATGTGCTGAATTCAGCATTTCCTGCTACAGGAAGAAACTGGTTGTGAATGGTAAGGCCCCTATGTGAACAAAACTATCTTAAATAAGTACCATGGGAATGCTACAAATGACAGTCTGTGCCAATTCTCTTCTGCATAAACATTCTAATTACATAAAAACTTTCTGTAAAACTATCTGAAACCTATGAACTAGATTGCAACACACATTAAAGTAATCTTTAATAAGTTGTCTGCAGTGAAAACACAGCCAGCAGAGCTCTTACTCTTGATTACATTCAGCTAGAAATTTTACCCTGAGTTTATACAATTCTTAGCATAATGTGAATCACCGAGCATTTAATATAAAATCAGCAGAATTGCAAACAAGGCTGTCAAAGTGTGTTTCTCTGATGTATGAGAGGATGGGCTTCCACTAATGAGGCCTGATTTCCTCAGGGCAATAATAATAGTAAAACCTACAAAATGAATGAAGATATTGTTATTAGTCTAATACAGATTGAAGAACTTGGCATTTAGGAGAAAAGTACCTTGGTCTCAGTACTTTCTTACTGAATTATAGCTAATGCTCATGGACTAATCAAAGACGAAAAAAAGAAAGGTCATTACACTACATGGTAAAAAAGGAAGAAAAAAAAGTGGAACTGCTCTTATCCAGCAGTGAATATTTTATGCAGAACGAATTCGTCTCCTCCTGCAGGTCACTAAGACGAAAGAGAGTGCTGGGAGAAGAGTGCATCAGCTAGAGGCACTGGTCACATCTGGAGCTCTCTAAGTAAATGCTAGGTCTTCGTTAGCTACAGAAGAGTTTAGATCTGCCTTTTCTGTGGCCATTTTGAGAAGCAAAGCAAAGTGATTTCAGGAAGGTTATTGGCAAGTGACGCTAACTGCAGACGCAACCACCAGCATCAAGAGCCGTGGAAAAGGGAGGGCAGGCTGGCCGTGAGACTGGGAATCGTTTCCAGACTCTTGTGCGAGCCTCTTTCATGCCTCTGTCAAGAATGCAACCGGGAAGCCATGCGCTGAAGATGAAAACATAGAGGTGCCATTTTTTGGTTTTCAAAAACAATGTTTCCAACTTCCTCCAGATGCGTAATATTAATCCTATGTGAAAAGGTAAAATGAAAGATTTGTGCTGAGCACAAGCAAGAAAAGTTGGCAAAGCCCACAGCCAGCAGGAAGTCTAATCAAAAGACTAATTAGAGCCACACAAATCCTCTAGCCCGCCAGAGCTTTCCTTAAAGAGTATCTTTAGTAATTTAGCAGAATTGCTAATGATTTAGTGCTTGAGCTACAGAACTATGGCAATTAGTGGGTTAGTGCTCTCATACTGACCGTGAGTTGTTGTGAAGCTGATTTACATACAGCTTTATAAGAGAATGCTCATCAGCCACAGGACTGGCTACATTTATACCCCCAAGTAACCTGAATGATTCAAACAATGAAACCTTGTTAATACCCCAAAAAGTATGCGCAGAGAGTATGGTGTTCAGAGTGGATTCATTACAATAAATGTGATTTACAACTACTTAGAAAGAACAATGACTTTATGGCTTGTAAGTTGTGCTTTTTTTTTTTAATAACAAGATGCAATTTAAATTTAAAAGAGTTGAGAATAAACATGAGAATAAGCTGTGAAGCTCTTAAAATCCTGTTAGTGCAATGAAACAAAAGTTACAATAGCTTTTATTATACAGAATCATTTTACATATCAGGGTACTGTTAGCTCTAAAAGAGCCAGAACTGGTTAGTTCTGCATCATGGAAACTTTTGTTGTATAAGGATGTCAAAGTATGCACTTAGTCCGGGTACCTATGGTTGTGGAGTTCTGTCTCCTGCCTTCAGAGGATTCTCCATCAATCAGTTCTCCCTCTAGGCGGAAAGGAATTCTAATGGCCCAGGGATTATCTACATTTAATCCTGACAGTTAGACAGTCAGCTGCATTACCAATGGGGACAAGAGTAAAATTATCAGGAATTATTTGTACTCCAAAAAATCCAAGTAGCCCAGTAAATAGGGCTGCAATTATTCCTGCAGGTTCTCAACCTACATGGCAAAGCACACTGTTGTTGAATGAGCACAGGGACTCCTTGGGCACAAAGGGAAGCAACAGCTATACTCTAGAAGAGCATTGCTCTTAAAGACCTGTCTTGGAGAGGCCACAAATAGATTGTTATGCCTTGTCCCAGCACATAAAATCCCACACGCTCCAACTGTAGAAATGAATTTGGATTTGCAGTTTCACTGTGTGTACAGGCAGCAGATCTTGTCTTGGGGGCTGCCCTGGGGCTGGCTCTCAAAAAGCATTTCAGAAATGCTGTACCCAGCAGCACTTGCACTAAGATAACAATGGGAGTTTACAGTTTATAGCTCCCAGTACCAAAGTTCATAAATCAAAGCAGTAGCAAAACATCTTTACTCTGACATTTCAGTGTTGTACATTGAGGATTTGTTTTCAGTGTTAAAAAAGGTAGCCATGCATACCCAGAGGTTGTGTTTGGTTATTTGGGAACACTGAAGCACTGCCAAATACAGCAAGGACCAAGCAATAAAATGCACCCAAGGAAGACATATCACTCTTCCCCAGTATAGCAAGAAGTTATTCTCCTGCCACCTTCTCATCTATGTACACTGGTGGGCTTACATAGATTGGGTGAAACAGCCAGCAAGTGTTACACACATATTTTGGCCATGTGAGCCAAAATACTAAGCCAAAATGTACATGCTCAGCTGCAAGCACCTTTTCGTTGGGATTAATGTTTCTGACCACTCTTTTCTGTTTCGTTTGTTCATGGGTCACCATATTCCAAGACTTGTAACCTTCAAAGAAAATCTGAATGGCTTAACAGGAGGAAGGGTGCCTTGCTACCTTGTGAGTATAAACGCATTTTCCCTTTGTTCATATCACACCTTGCAATATGAAGCAGGCATTCCCTACTGGCAATGGCATGTCCCAGTTTCTACTCCCACAGCGCTGCAACATCTACAATAAGGCTTATATAGCTCATTTTCAGCCTCTATCTGTGGATGCCTAGGTAGCATTTGAGCACATGTAGTAGGACTTAGGGGTACAAGTAAGAACTGAAGCTCTGTGCTCTGTCTTGAGGAGTTTGGGGTGCCTTTACTCAAACTTTCCATCTGGATATCAGGGTATCAGTCCGAAGTAACCAAGACATTTCGCATTTCTCTGTTCATGTCTGTTAATTTTTTATTTTTTTTTTCTGGGAGGGGGAGTTAAAATCTCTAAAAATCTCTACCACCCTCATACAGTCATTTATCATAAATTAGGATAACAACTCACCTTCTGTTTGCAAAAGGACTTCCTGAGGGAACAGAGTGGGAGAAGAGTGTGTCATTCATGCTGGTTACAGGTCGGGGTGGCCTAGAAGAAGGCAAAATATCCAGCTCTATTAATGTTGTACAAAAAAAAAACCAAACACAACACCACACCATCCATCAGCAACAGTATTTGCAGAGAATTAAGTATTTTTTTTTGTTTAAAGTAACATTACTGCTGGCATCTTCTGCTTTAAGTAGCGATGGATCCAAATTAAAGATGCAGTGTTTTTAACCAGAAATTGATAAAAATATGCTCTTGCTTAGGTCTGAAAGGAAATATTGCTTTTGTGTGCTTTGAGGTGAATTTTAAGGAATTCAGTTGACTTTTTTCCTGCTTTGGCAAATAATTACTCTGCAATTTTTTTTTCTTTCCAGAGGCTGGTAGTCTGTGGTGCAGTTGCTGTGTTCAACCTCCTAGGTTGAGCACTGGTAGCAGGTTAGCTGTGGCAGCATGGAGGTCTGCATTGCCAATAAATTGCACAGCTTTTCACAAATTTATCCCTGGTGCTGAGCTCCATGCTACCATATCCACACAGTGACCACAGTGTCCCCATACCCCTCAGTGTCCCATAAAATACATGCAGTATGAAACTGCTTTAACTGCAAAGCTTTTCAACTGGGATATCACACCCCAAATCAAAATTTCAAATAAGTATCTAGTTTAAAAGGTCCCATTAATAATAATGGGTTTATTATTACATTTTTTATTTCCTGCTCTTACTAAAAATGAAATGAGAAGGATTATTTCCTCTCCTTTCTTTTATTGTCTAGTCTTAAAAAACATTTTGTGCATAATATTTGCTTCCATATCCATCAAAGTGAAAGTTTCCCTTCTTAATGGACTTCTTATGCAACACTGGGCGAAAAATACGGACACTTTGGAAAAAACGAAAAATAAAATACTAAAATCACAGGGTTTTTAAATCTGAGCAGAACCTGAAGCCATATATAATACAGACTGCAAACTGCCTAGGTTTCAAGGTGTTTAATATCCCCTTTAAGCTCTGTGGAAGATCTTTCTTGTCTTCTCAGTTTTGCATATGTGCAAACCAAAATATAGTAGCCATCTGCAAAAAGTTCACTGTGCTCTAATTGCACAAGACAATTGGTCATTCAAACTCTTTGTAAGAAATGAGGAAAGCCAGCTCAGCACAGAAGTGACTGATTAGTATATATTTTCTTTCTTATTCCGTTACTGTTAGGAAACAAACATAAATGTCTTCTTTGGCAAGTCCAGATGGATTTCTCAGCATGAAACCACCACACTGATTTTAAAGAAGTTAAAATCAGGGTATAGAAAGATGCAGGATTTTCCATATTTATATGAAAACACACTTTTAGCCTGTACCTGCAGACCCACATGAAAAACTGCAGATCTGGTCAGTCATGAATTTGGGAAACACCGCTTTTTGCTCTGCGCACTGATTGCTGGATGGAAAAGTGCTTAATATTATTTTTTGTGGACTGCTTCATCAAAGCTAGAAAGAGCTGGGATGAGGCCATAATTGGAGCCAAACCACTTTTACGATAATGGAAAGGTCATTGCAGTATGAGTCTTGAAATAGAGATTTGAAAATAAACTTTGAGAGAATACTTGGAAGCTAATCTTATTTAATGTGTAAGCAACTGGTGATTTGTTGGCTGGTAATTATTTAGGAGCAACAGTTCATACTAACTGCATGTGACTACTGCTGTGCTGCTTTTTTTTTCTATTCACAATGCAACCAGTGTCCAGTGAACACCTTCAAACACTAACTGGGCAGAAGCCAGGACTTCTGAAGATGAGTCCAATCCTGGGCTGTGCAGTCCTAGACACCAAAGGAGAAGGGAGGAGAGGCTAATGTTCTCCCAAGGAAGGAGACAGGGAGAGTGTCCTCTTGGCAGAGCTTGGGCTCTGTTTTGCCCAGTGGGTATGCTGCACCTATGAATTTCAGCAAATGTACTTATGTACTTCAGGTTCATGTCTTTCCTAAGTTCTATATCAAAAGCTGGGTGGAAGGGAAAGTTTTTCACACCCTTGAAGAGCTCTTTCCTTTTAGTATGTCTCTGTGTACACAGACAATTATGGATTTGGTTGCTGATAAAAAGTCAGGGATTGGTAGTGATGAGATCATAGACATTTCTCAAGCTGTTTTCCTCCAACAAGTGTACTAAAGAAGAAAAATACTCACCAAGTATCTCTTTTGCAGCCAAAATGAAATGGAAAAGACATAATTAATTAAATTGTCAGTATACAACATATGTGGTCTGAATACAGCATTGGACAAACTCTACTCTTATGACCCTGATTCTGCAAAAATTGTGAGTCTCTACACATAATAGGGCACTGATGATGTTTATATATGCAGAGTCACTCTTGTGTACAAATGTCTACAAACTCCAAGGCTTGGCTAAAGTTTTGTGCTTAGCATTTTTTTGTCAATTCTTGTATCAAGAAACTATTAAAACTAATTAAAACTAATTTGAGCTTTCCCAAGTCAAATTCTTTAAGGTTCATGCCCACTGTCACATTCCTCAGGTTTAACATGAATATTAAGTGGATGTTCAAACACACCTATACAGTTGTGTGATGTGATAAAACAAGAACAGCAGACTTTATGACAAAGCAAAGCAAACTCTTATCAATTGACTGTAAACATCTATCATTCGGAGGTTATTTCTAAACTTCTGAAAGTGAGTCATTAAGCTTTCTGATAAACATGAACTGTTGATACCCAATCAACTGTCCTCAAGCAGGAAGAAAACACTTAACACTACCTAAATATGCTATGTAATTAATGTGTGCTATAGCATAACACATACCCACAGTAATAAATCAAATTAAATAACAGGAATTTTCCAAAGTGTTCCATGCTGGCCTAAAATCTTCATGCCAGTGTCAAAAAATAATGCTCCCACTGATGTAGATGGAAATGAAGTCAGGCCAGAGCAGAACGCCTTTGAAAATCCCTCTGTGATGCTCTGGCCATGCCATGTCTCTGCAGTCTGGTGTGTCTTTGTTGTTGCCAATCTTATGTACAGAAAGGCAAAATGACCCCTCAGAAGTTCCTCTGTCAGATTAACTACACATTGATGACTACTTCTTTAGATAAGTCTGAGATGTGTTTTTAATTTAATTGAAAATTTTGTGTGGCACCAGTAAAACAGAAAAATCCTCCAATCTTTTACTCAAAAGTGTAAGAACAATGAAAAGCAAAGGCAGTATAGTAATGCAGAGAGTATTTGTCCTCATTTAAGGAAGAAACTACTAAAAAAAGGATATGGTTTTGTTGCCAGAATTCTTCCATTAAATGCATGTATAAAAACCTTTTTGCCTGGATTCTCGCCCAGAGCTGTTTCTCTCAACTTCCATTACGTTTAAAAATAAAAATCACATTGGCAAGAAGATAGAAGTACTCAATGAGGTACTGTGGCATCTCTCTCCCCTCAGTTAATTTATGTGAATTATTCCGTAGATCATGCTACCTCCACAACTTACAGGTTTTTCACTCACGTCCCATTATAGCCAATATAGTTATATTGCCAATCTACGGATAAAGAGAAACCCTATCATAAAACAAAATGGATGGTGGCTCATTCTCACATCCAATCACTCTAAATTATGCCTATAGAGCTACGAAGAAGGAAGGCATTAATTTCACAGCAAAGATTTGGAATGGATCCTACTCAGTTACGGTACCTTCTCTTTTTCTTGCCTTGCCTAAACGCACTCGGTCCCCTCACAGTAGCCCAGCTTTTACCACCTGTTTGCTTCTGATGTACCCCGAGGCCTCGGAGGGCCTCCAGCCACCAGGGAGCAGAAGCTTGTTTCAGTTCCATGTCCCTGTCCTTCCATTTCCCCTAAGCGTGGCCAAAATCCACCCAGCGGAGCTGGGTTTTACACCACGCAGGGCAGCGTGGTAGCAAATCAGCAAATCCACCCCTGGCTGGTGCACTCCAAAGAACAAGCTCCTCTGTAAGGAGGTGCGCAGGTTTTAAGCGACAGCTGAATGCAACAGCAGCTTGGCACAACATATCCACCCCGGGAGCCTCCAGTCTGAAAAGCAGAGTGTGCTTTTATGCCTTGGAAAATTGCTATAACCACTCGAGGAAGACCATCAGCGTGATTTATCCTTCAAATGTCAGGTAGGTTAGATGAACTTTCAGCGTGCCACACAACCCACAACGGCCAGCACGTGCTTACCCTTACAGATCCTGCATAAAAAGCATTCGGTAGTGACTAATGTAAATGCATGTAGTAATTACAGATTGGAATAGTTTCAGTAGCCATTAACACAGACATGCAGTATGCAAATACAATCGTAATGGCTGCTGCCTGAAGTGCTTCACTCAGAGCCCCTAAGAAGGTGGTTAAGAGAGATCCTTTCTTAATAAATACAGCAGAACATTCTAAAGAGAAACACTTTAAAGACAATATTTTTGGAATAATTTTTTCACATTAATTTCTTGTGGCTTTCTTGGCGTTCTTCTAATCAATGTCTTGGTTTCCTGAATTATTTAGAAAATATAACTTTAAATTTTTTTTTTTAGGACCCAAGAAGCAAAGATAAACTCATGAATGAGAAAATCTGAGCAACTGCCAATATGGACGGTGGATACCCTTGAGAAAAAAAAGTCCGAAGTGATGACTTCCCACCCTGTAAATACACATTTTCTCTCTGCTTCAAGTTTCTTGATTCCTGCAGAGAAAAAGTAATGACACAAACTACTACACCAAAAATAATTTCTCAAGGTACCAAAAGGTAAAGATAATAGGCCCCTTTCAAGTGACTTGGCAATTAAAGACACAACTTATGCAGACTCACACAGCTAGTCTTTGGGGTCAGGTGAAGTCACAGCTCTCCTGAGGTCAGTGACAAGTCTGATACTTATTTCAACAAAATTGGTCAGACTTTACTTGTCTCTAGTGCCTCGTGTCAATACCTGTGACACACTGATGTCCGGTGTCTGTAGATGACAAAACTAATGTTCTAAGCATAAACACATCCCAAAGTGCTGAAACTGTAAGAAATTGCATGGATATCTCTTCCCTACTTCTGAGGAGAACAAGGATATATCAACATTGTGTCCCATGTTACGTACATACTTCACTGACTTTCAAGTGCAGTCACACCAGAAGCACATTTTTACAGTAAACATCTCTATCAGCAGATGCACTGGAGATGCAGTGAATTTGGTAATGCCACAGCCGCCTCCTGTTTTGTTCGGAGGTACAGCATCTACGCTAGGTGTACGCAACTCCCACAACAAAGCTTACTTTCTCTACAGCACACAGATACTTACACAATATGAGCCAGGTTTAGAGGTTTTTCAGGCTGGTCAGGGAACATTGGGTGCAAAGGTTCACGGCTGGAAGCACAGCTTAAAGACTTGCTAAGTGCATTAGTTAGCTTCTTAGCAGGCGATTTCTGGGAGGAACAAGGAAGGTAGAGGTAATGTGGACGAGTAAGGTGCATACTGTTTCTGCTGTAGGACGCACAAAACAAAAGCAAGCTCTACTGCTTACATTGGTATGGCTGACATCCCCCCCCCGGCCCTTCCCACCCCGAGAGTACGGCAAGCCGTTCAGATCGGAGGACAGATTGCTCTTACCTTCAGCTGCCTTTAGAGTAGGCTTTTTAGGTGTATATCTATATGGACAGGTGCAATCCCCATGGGTTCCTACAGTGCTGTGCTCAGGTAATGCTGAAGGTAGGGCAGTACAAAGGTGGCTGCCCCAGGCTGGAGCTGGCTTGTGCCTCACCAGCTGGGGTCGCGAGCAGAACAAATCTGTTTATGCCTGTCCATATAGATATACTCTACGAGACCCCATTAACTTCCTAGCTGAGGGCCAGATACAGAGCTGCTAGGTTCTTTCTCTTTCTCCTTCCCTCCTCAGCTCCACGCCCTGTTGCTATAAAACTCCTCTTCTGCTCCTGTGGCTGCTGCAGCCCCTGTTGCACCGGGGAATGCACCGGGGCCCGGGAAATTTCAGACACAAACATGGCCAGAATTGCACCCACTGAAACACAGAGAGGCTTTGCAGGAAAAGCATGCTTTTCTGCCCCAAATCCCACCAGTGTTCAAACAACACGAGTCTAAAAAAAAAAAGTCTTCTGCTTTCCAATTTTGTTTGGGCACTCTTCGCAGTTGAACGCCTTTGTAAGGATGGGCTTGGAGATGTAGAATCTCTTTTAGACTTTGTGAAAGATTCTCAGGGAATCCAATTTGTGTCTCTGTGCTTCAGCTTCTCTGCCATTCAGACCAGGGGCTGATGATCCTTACACTCCCCCCAAAACAGAGCTCTGTATGCTGAAATTTAAAAATGCTTTTAGAACTTAGCAGGAGTGATATTGTACATGTGCACACACATCCCACATAAAGTTACTACTGTAATCAAGATAATAATGAAATATTTCAATTACAGAATTCCCACCTAAATAGGTAAAGTTCAGGCTTTTTCTCTTGTATTGTAAATGCAATTTCACACTGAATTCAGATCATTTGAACTCCACTGTGTATATGAACACCTTTAATCTGCATGTGGAGCTCAGTATAGATGCATTATGGATAATGCTAACCTGTTTTGAATGAGTGCTAATGAACGCTATAGAAAGGCAATTTCAGACTTGAAGGAAAACATTTGTTTCTGACAACGAGACATTTGAAGCCACTAGGCACGTAGTCACGTTTTGTCTTCAGTTGAGCAGAAATCTTAAGTTTTAAAATGATTTCCTGCCTATAATTACAGCTCCCTTGCTACAGCCAAGAATGATTTTATAGCACAGATTGCTATTAGTGGAGTCAGAGCTAGGTAGCAGGCACTCTCCTATTCAGAGACTAAGCTCAAGTCATTGTGTCTATGCAACAAGCAGCAATTAGGTCCCACAAAAACATTTACAGACCCAGATCTGCTCTGAGGCAGTGCAGGGCCATGTGACTGGCATACAGAGCAAATCACATCAAATTTAACCCTTGCCTGCTCCACCGGCAGAAAGACAGCTATTTTAAAAGTGTCAAGTTTCAGAGCTTTGCTAAAAAATACACAGGAAGCACTGTATGTATGTGAGTTGTTGCTACGCACATAATTTTCTTTTTTTTATAACAATTATATATATATTTTTTGGTATTCAAGATCAGTTAGGATTTCTCTGCTGGTCTCTGGATTTTCACCCTGAAGGATGGGGATGCTCAGTGACTAAGGGCTTCTCTTAGGACTTTGCTCCAGCAATGGAGAGCGTAGCCCCCAGACCTGATGTCCTTTTGAGAACGTTAATGCAGCTGCTGATACTTCTCTGCCAGCTCAGTAAAAGTGCTGAATTACTTTTTTTAGCAATGAAAAGGTCGAAGTGTGTTTTTCTCCACAGTAAGCAAGCACTACCAAGGATCTAAGTCTGCGACCACACTCAAATCTACTGTGCCAGGACCATCCCAAATGCTATGCATATCCTGCAGCCACTTGACTGAAAATATTGATGAGTGAGCGTTAAGTACTCATCACCTACAGGCAGCCAACAGCATTTCGAACAGAAACAGCCAAGGACGAGTCCCTTGTGCAGGGGAGGACTTACTGTGCGGCTGGCGCTCTGCTCCGAGCCCTCTGGCGCTGCGCTGCCCTGCAGCACGGACCTTCACGGGCACCCCAAATCCACGCTCCGAAAAGACCATTCCCACCTCCGCGCTCTCCCACCAGCTCCCAAGGGTGCAGCTTCCCAGACAAGGGTGGCTGCTCCCCGCCGGCAGCCCGGCTGTCAGCCACCCCTTGCCGGGAGCTCCCACCGGAGGGGCAAAGCTGCCCGCGGCGAGGCGCGAGCCTCCCCTTACCCATGACGTGTACTCCTTCATTTGGTGCTGGTTGCTGTGGGAACCGCTGGCATGGCCTCTCCAGAAGCAGTCCTGACAGAGCTGGTAATTGTGACACTGCTGGCAGCGGTAGCGAAACCCCATCATGCTCTCGCTGTGGCAGTAGGAACACTCGACGGGGTGGAAGACTGCGCAGGAGAGAGACGCCGAGCTTTAACCCAAAGCAGAGGAACCCCAAGGAAAAGCTGACAGACAAAGCCCTGAACAGAAGGGCAAATCCTCTCTTTGCTTGCAGCTGTCTGCAGCGTAAGATGCTGTCTGTAGCTTTGACCCATGGAGAGCTACCCACGGAAACTTGTGTAGCCCTCCATGAAGCTGTCCTGAGCCACAGACAACACCTGACACATTGAGCCCCAAACCCTTGATCACTTTTGGACAGATGCATGCACCTCCTGCTCACAGCAGCAGAAAATGCATTCAAATGGCATCTGAAAGAATAACCCATAGAAGAAACGTGAGAAAATGGGAAAATCCCCTGCATCCTTAAGCTGTATTGCTGGGGGAAGCCAAAAGTTTTGCTGTGCTGTTAGGAGGTAAAGCAACGTGCCCCAGAGAAAAAGTCACAGAAAAAGACTTGCTGTCTGGTTATACAAAGCACAAAAATGTCCTTAGGCATAAATTGTCCTTAATTACCTCTGTCTCATCTGTACAGCTGATGACTTTTAGGTACCTACACAGGGAGTTATACATTTGGCATTGGATGCCCTAGTTTGGAAATGTGGCCATTGAAGGGACCAGCTCGGTCCCTTGCCCTGCTCTCTGTTCCTCTCAGGAGCAGGCAGCGATGAGGATTCAAGTCACTGAGCACGCTAAGGCACCAGCCATGACATTTGGAACCTCCTTCCTCACACTGCTGCTGTCTCTGTTCCTCTCCCCTTACTGTACCATGTGTCACATCTACCACAGGGTACTGCACAGCTCCTTCTTCCCAGACACCTTCTGCTCTTCTCTCGTTAGGTTCAGTCTGGGAGGATTTGGATCAGTCTGAGTGTGTCGGGATTTTAATTCCTTGCCAGAACTTCACAGCAGGAAGGCTTTGTGCTCTAGGCTGGGAAACAGTGCAAAGCTGGTGAGGAACAGGGATGGATGGCAAGGGCTTGCGGAAAATGGTGGGTGACAAAAGCTGGAGGACGGTGGGGTGGACAGCTGGCTCTGTAGCCGAGGAGGACTTGGGGATGTCAACTCACCCCCCCTTGTGCCTTTAAGTGGAATGGGGATTTAGTATAAAAACACATACAAAATCCTCTTTCTCCTGTTATCATAAAAAAATGGCTAGCCGCCCCACTTTCTCCAGACTCATTTACTTGTAGGAAATACATTATAAATATGTGAGTATATATGATATGTTCTGCCTCCTGTGTCCCACTTCTTTTTCCCTGCATTGTGCCAGCTTCAGTTATGCTGGAGCAAACCTTCAAAGAAGCAACAACACAGGAATATTCGACAAGCCCCTTACACAGCAGCCCCAGAAGCAAAATATTGGGCTGGAAAATTATTTTTAAAAATCTATTTATAGTCCAAAATCAATATTTTTATTTATTTTATTTTATTTTATTTCATTTCATTTCATTTCATTTCATTTCATTTCATTTCATTTTTTATAACCTTCCTCTGCTTCTAAATCTTCCTTGTTTTAGATTTACAGTACTGGAATAATGCTTGTCAGCATCATTGCCTCCTGATGATCATGAGCAAGAAATGCCACATTAAGAACAAATACAGCTAAACAAGACAGGCATTTCTTGTCTTGATTTTTTTTTTTTTCTAATTAATATTGGCAGTGTTGGTCTTTCTGGACAGCAGAAGCAGGCTGTTTTGGAGCTGAGACACCCTCCAGAAGTACATGAGGAGCTGTACAGAGTTTGTGGGGTGCAATTTGCTCACACACTGAAATGAGACGTACAGGTTTTCTAGCTCTGCCCTTGTACATTCAGTGTGACAACACTGTCTGTGTCCTACGTAAATTGTATATGAAGGGTTTGGCTGAAGGACTCCACAATTGTGAGTCTGGGAACTTTTCCCAAGGTGGTCAAGGAGCTGAAAGTCTGAAAAATGTTACTATCCAGAGACATACAAAGTGCCCCACACAATAATCAAATTAGCTGATCTTTACAGGCCCTTCCTGTTTTAATGTCTGTAACCTACTCATTTTGGGGAAAGAAAACCCTTGAGAAGAAAGAGACACCTCACAGTTAATCCTCATACTCCCCACAAGCAAAAGATAAGTATGAATCTGGATCATCCTCGCTGCTTTTCAAAGTATATTGTCCAACTGTGTAGGCTTAGGAGGAGATCCTTCAACCTTTTGGTTGGTGTTTTCTACTGCACTGGCCTTCTCCTGCCAAGAATATTGCATGAACGGAAACTGCCAAGCTGTTCCTTCGCTACTGCCATATGTCATAGCTAATATAAGCTATGGTCTTGGAGTATGGGAATGGATCAAGTCTTGTCACTCTTTGCTTATCCAGAGCACAGGAGGAGCGGACATGATCAAGATAATTTCCCAAGCATAGCAAAAATTGTGCCACGTTCCTGGCTGAAAGACCAACAGGATTCTTTAAATATTTTACCAGTGACTGTAAAAATAGCACATGGAATCAATGAACCCAGTACAGTAGCTCCTAACAAAATCACCCATAGAGTGAGAGAATCATCACACACACACACAAGGTTACTCCTGCAACTCTTTTTTTTTTTGTGGCAACAGCTCTTACTTACCATTTTCAACATTTGCCAGCCGATGAAGAAGTGGTAACCACACTAGACACTGTGGTGGGGGATCAGACATGAGAGTATCCAAGAAAGTGTTTAATGTGACTTTTTTCTGCTCAAATAAGAAAACAAACATGCACAGAGAATCAGTAATCAGAGATATCAAAATGAATTTATCTTGTACTTGCAGAAACACTTGGGAACAGGCTTCAAACACTGTTTACTTGTAGCCTTGGTTTACTAAAAAGAACAGTTGATACTAGCAAAGAACTTATGGGCTATTTCTAGAAGTTACAATATATATACTGTATATACTATATATAATTATATTACTGATGACTAACTGTCTCTTTCATGAGGCTGGGTTCACTTGCAGACTCTCTTCTAAAGTTATTACCTGAAGATCCTTTGTGAATAAAGTTCACATTTTTGTCCTCATGTTTTGAGTACCCCCTAACAGGTACAAGTGCATGTAGGGTTATCAGTGTGCATTACTAATATTCAAATGAAAAACTACTGCGAAGAACGACTGACGACGAAATCAATGACAAGTGAGTATAACTTCAGTAAACCCTTGCTCTTTCCTATGTAGTATACTGGCTACATAATGTGTACTAAAGTACGCAGCTGCTAGTTGGTCAAGGACAGAGAGTCCTTAAGAAATCAGAAAATGAGACTTCCTTCAAAGTAAAATTAAGACATGAAAATATTAAGCCCGGTTGAGAATGTGTGCAGGTGTAATTTAGACATACATATTTAAATGGTATCCCCATATCCAAAGAGATTGTTAAATTTTCATATCTGATTGCATAAGCTGCTGCTTTAGCTTGCTGAAGAACTCTGGTTACCCCATGAGAAAGGAAAACAGCAGCTATGCAGTGACATGTATCATCTCCATGTGTTGTGGAGTGCTTCTCAGAGCTGAGATTTCCAGATGGAATGTCTGAGCCGCATTTATATACAATTGCTGCCAGATGTAAAGAAAATCAATATTTCTCTTATACACTGAGAGATCAATGGAAAACATCTCACTCTGTGACAGTTTTAGGGTTGATATATTGCAAGATATTGGGAAATGTATAAAGGTTTCTGTCCCTAAGACAAGAGAAAGTACTTCAGGTTATTTGTGAAAATGATCTTTATTCTTTAAAGACCATAAATAGCTGGAATACGAGCTTTAAATCTCATTGAAAAACTGACTTTTCCCACAATACTTGCAGCATGAAAGTCCTAACATACAGTCTTATAAGAGTAATCAAAGCTGTGCCAGTCCCCCAAATCAGCTCGTGTCCATGTGCTATCAGAAGAGCTACCACCTGCTTGTTGTATGGATGATCCTCCCACCCTTGCAGAGTGGATAACCAAACCAAGGGGAAAAAGGGTCCTCCAGTGCCCCAGATTCAGATCCAAGTAGCCCTAAGTCTCCTCTCTGCTCTTGAAGGGACGTGTGTTGGCAATGCACCTACAAGTGGTCTAAACAAGCAAATAGATGGGGAGACAAGACCAGCTCTTCCACAATGGAATAAGCTTTTGAAAGCAGCTGTAATTCAAATGTGACTTGCACCAAATAAAACAACTTAGCTTCATTGACAGCTTTATGGCTGAACTCCTCTGGTGGTCACTGATTTTATGGATTAGAGAGAACGATGTCGCTTAAAAAGGCACAGCAGAGAAATTTCCATACATTTTAAAAGACATATTTTCCTCTTGCAGTTTCTATCAGTTGCTGGGAAAGTTGAAACTGAAAGCTGTTTTCTAAATATATGCTACATGCAGATGGAGTCTGGGTTTGTGGAATAACACTTAGCCAAGTGATAAGAAAATGAAGTTAGTATCTATATATTTTTTTATTTTGGGATAAAAATGGGAAATAAAAAGTGTGTTTTTTTAGCATAATAGCACTTTTTAATATGAATACAATATCATATCACTTTAATTCTACCCATGGGGGAAAGTGGTAGCTATAAAATTCCTTTTTGAGCCACAGATCTATATTCTGAAACTTTAAATCACTTGCTCTGTCTGGCATTTCTGTTCCATAAATTTGCTTATGAGGAAATGCTGTTGCTTCTATTTTGAACAGCCATTTCCTCTAGCAGTGGTTCACAGACAGAGGAAAATACATGGTTTAATCAAATGAATGAGTGCAACGGGGAAGAATCAAACATCTCTGCAATAGAAAAATTCCTTTTAGTTGCAAACTGAAACAGATTTGGCGCCATGAGCAGAAGATCATTCCCAGAATTTTTTCTTCCCATGAAACTGAGGAATCTGTATATCGTGGGGCTGAGCTCTTCTGGTAAGTAAAAGTGATCCATACCAAGGGCAAAAAGGGGATAAATGAGCAACCCAGTCACTTCCCTTAGCACTCCAGGGTGGATACTGGCAAGATCTAAACAGACACAAAATGCATTTGAAGTACTAAAGAAAAAAGATGAGTCATGCGCATGTGTGAGAGGTCTCTCTTCTACAGCGCAGTACGTGCATTGAGTCAGAAACATGCCTGAATGTTCTGTCCCAGTGAAGGCAAGGTCTAGGCTGAGAAGCAGATGCGTGTGTTTCCATAGAAAAGCACAGTACTGATTATTTTTCATACAAAAGAGCTCAAAGGTGGCCATAATGCTACCTATGTAACTTCCTAGCTGTGGATAAAAAGTATGTGTCCATATTACTCAGAATCTGCCATCTCAGCTTTTTAGACAGTAGGACATGATGGATGACTGATTTTTTTGCAGTCTTCTAGGTACTGCAATGAAAAACTTCCAAACTTTTTCGGAAAGCACTTAAAAATAGGAGTGTCATTTCTCCAATAACACACAAGCAATTTTATTTGAAATTGATCAACCTATTCATGTTTTTTAGATACTGTGCTAAAGTGAAATGATCATGTTTGCCCAGGAAAGTGGTATTTTGAGACATACAACTCTGAGGAAATGGAAAAAAAATAAATAGAACAAAAATGTATTAGAATATCAGGATGAACATGTTAATATTTAGATCTTTTTGGATGTACAGCCTAATGGGAACTGAAACAACCCTCCTGGTACTAATAACATGGTACTAATATGTAAAAACTCCTGGGCTCAGAAATACATGCTAATTGTTTCTACTTTATATAACCAATTAACTGCAGTGGAAAAAATACTTGAAATTCATGAATGCTTAAAACAACAGAGTGAGTGCCAAACTCATCCCATGGTATACTAAATGCAATATGAGAGAGTGAAAGAATGACCTTTGGGGTGACTAAGACTGTGGGTATCATGTATCACAATGTCATGCATCAGAATGTCAATAAACTGTTTAGAGTCTCATTTCTAGACTCTGGTTCATTTCTAACGAGTATTTAATGAGAATTACATAAGTAAATTTAAGTGAATTATTAGACCAGATTTACAGGAACACTTGGCTGCTTACAGATGCAAACCAGCAGCTTTGTAAATCCACTGTGTACCTACGCAGTCGGAGACCTAACTCTCAGTAGCTTTAAACAGAGACACTGAATTAAACCATCTAATGGCTGTTTGTAGACTATGTCTTTCTTAAGGTAGCTTAATGTATCTGGTCCACTCTTGGATGCAGTGTCAATGAAACTGCATTGCAATCATTTCTGATGATTGCTTAGATAGAAAATGAGTCCTGAACAACATTTAAAAAAAGAAAAAAAGAAATTGCATTTTGATTTTGACAGTATCACGTCCAATGTTCAAAGCTTGAATGCTCTGTTGCCATGCAGGAGGACTTTTTATTATCTCAACACAAAATTACCAAAAGTCACTTCACTATGTAAATTCTTCAACACAATATGAAATGCTATTTTAAATCCCCCACTGTGAAACAAGACTATTTTCACATATGCAAGCATTACCATTTAAAATCATTTGGGAGATGATTTAACAAATGAATTTCAACAACGCCTTTCAGTTGACTGGAGTGACTATTGATTAGTGATGAAACTGAAGGAAAATAAGAAATGAGACTGTTTTGCATGAAAATGACGCTATTCCTGCTCCATTCGTTCAACACCATTCAGTTATATTTTGGTAGTGAATGTAAGGATAAAGAGAAGCAAAATATCACTTTATTTCTAACATTTTCCCAGTTTCAGCATCTTCCCTTATATTTACGCAGTGTGCAGCATGGCAAGAGCCAGAGGATCTCTTTCCTTCCACTGTACTGGAGAAGTGGATAATCAGACCCAATTATGGGACCTTACGGAGTGCTAGATCTTAGCTGCAGCCAAACTGCCATATTCAGTGTGCTTACACAGCCCGGTGAATTGTGGAAAATCTTGTATTTTCTTCCCAGTAATTTCATTGTTTTTCCGACTCTGTCTCGTTGGCAGTATCTGTATGGGACTAGGGATTTTCTAATACCTACTGGCTCCCATTTTCAATAAAGATTTAAGACATAATTTTCTACTCGCTTGTAAACTTCTCATGTGTGTACAACATCACTTGAAAAAATGTGTAGTTTGATTTTTTGGTGAGAGCTGGGCTTTGAATGGTGAAGTTAAAGTCTCATATGTGCTTGTAGCAACAACGAACTGCAGTGGAGAACTGCATGTCTTGGGGTATTTATGTAACCTAAAAGTAAACATCTAACTTCAGTGCTTAAATTAGTAAGTTATTCTCCCCAGGCTCCCTGATTTAGAAACATGTAAGTTAGGATCCTGCTCTGAATCACTTTTTGTCTAAGACTCTCCCTTTTCAATATAAGGGACCTATAGAGACTAGCTCCCTTCCACAGGTACCTAAACTGCATGCCAGAAGTTAGCAAAGTGAACCTGCACCCAGCCACGTGTTCCCTGGGTGAATATGCACGTATGTGTAAGAAAGGAAGAAAGTCTCAGTTTGCTCTGAGGTGTGGTTGAAAACCTGTGTCTTCATTTACCTGTTGAGAGAAACAGGATTTTGCTGATTGCTCAGTATAACCAAATGAAGGCCCTTCAAAAACAGCTGTGGGCAGCTTGAGAACCTCCCGCAGAAACATGTCGTATCTGCCATAAACCATCACTCCACTGGAGTCTGAAATCATTGAGAAAATATCTGAGGGGAGAAAAGACAAGAAAAAGACACAGTCACTTCAGTGAGCTACAGATTTGCTCTTAATTCAATATCATCTGATCTGAACCAGAAGTGCTAAATAACATGTTCTGCTTATGGAAACAGCCACTATTACTGCATTTTAATTATAACCCTACTCAATAAAATACACAGAGAATGATTTACATATAAAAAAGAAGCTGATTTTGATATGAAAATATTCCTGCTTTTTTCATTGCGTGGGGTCATTTTTTAAATGAAGTCTGATGCATGACACGAGACAGCAATTTAATCAGATAAGAAGAATTTAATTTGACAAGATACACAACATCAGCTTTTTGCCTACTGCCAGCTTACCCTGTCAAATCTAAATCTTCACAATGAGCTCATTAAGTTAGTTATTATTGTCTTGGACACACAAGGCACTGAAGCTCTTTTAAATGCATTACTTTTTATTCTTCTCCCTGTTTTTTTTCTTTTTTCATGTACAATATCACAAAGTTTTATAACTCCAGAGATGCATGTTTCTCCTTTGTCAGCCTGTACTTTTCCCCCTGTTTAAATGGATCCTAAGCTTATCAGGGGATCACAGACTAAGAAACATGCATTATTTTTCAGGCTGTGATGTCAACTGCTTCATTTCTAGGAAGCTGGAGTAGAAATTCTAGTAGCAGGATCCGGGGACTGCTATGGGAAAAATCAGCATCATTCTCCAGCCTTCCACTGGATGGACCCTGCTCCTTATTCTTAAAGTAGCTTAGGGAACAGTGTTCCCTAATTTACAGTCAGTGTTCCCAATTTATAGTCAGTCTATATTTGAATCTCTACATAGAAATAATGTATTAAAAAAATGGCACTGAATCTGGAAGACTAAATTAGCATCTGTGATTTCTACTTGCCTATTCTAATCATTTAAATAAAACACAAATTAATTTTTTTTGGCTGTGGTAGAAGGCTTAGATGAAACTGAAGGTTGACATAAATCCCTTGGTCAAAAAGTCTGGAAAATGGGGCTCTGGACCTGAACTTCAGACATCATAGCACTAAATAGGAAGTCTTTCATTGCTGCTGCAAGTAAACTCTGCCTTGGCTGTTTGGGAACTGGGAATAAATCCTGTGAAATGAGAATCCATTCTGCAGAATAGATGGAATTAATATGTGCCCTATGGGAAGAAATATAAATAGTGCATAAATATATTGTACTTCTAAGTGTGAAAGGAGATAGATGTTATTAAAAAAAAGCCTGAGAAATTGCTAAATGATGCCTCATCATGTTGAATATTTGAAGCACTAACCAATCAGAGGCAGAATATATGCAATTTAGCTTCAAAAATAAGAAGTTTGATGTCACATTCAGTCAAACTTTTAGTGGGTTTTACTTGCAGATGTACGCAGTGCAAATCTTATACCCAGGCATGAAACTATGGCTTATCATAATTCTGTCTTCTCTTACCTGTACTTTTGCATCTCCAAGTACAACAATGTTTAACAGACAAAAATATCACCCCAAATACTTACATCTTAATTTGTCCATGATCTTTCCTCCACAAAGAGTCGCCAAGGCCATTTTGACTGCAAAAACGGAAATTTTACCATGTCCTTCCCTGTTCAAAAGTAGAAAGTAGACATATTTTGTAATATGGACCTCTTTCCATTTCATATGTTTATCATTGACATGACATATTGTAATGCATACTATATGTAGATTCATGAACAAAGAAGCCAGACTCTTAAAACCGAAGTTTGTTTTTCAGGAGCACACATCAGGACATTGTTCTGTAAAGGTCTCAGAGATGATTTATTATGTATACAAGCATGTATATGTATCTCAATATTTAACTGTTTATCTAATTATGCTTTAAGATAATGATTATTACTGCTGTTTGTGCCACAGCAGCAGTGAAGGACACCTATCACACTCAAGGCCTCCCTATCTGAAGTGACCTGTGTGTTTTCTGCCACTAAAGGACTGCAAATGAATGTAAAAATTAACACTCCAGGAGCAAAAGTGAAAAAAAAGAGAAAAAGGATCACATGATTACACCAGCTGGGTATTGTACCCATTATAGATCCTAGCATCTTTAAATGATACACCTGACCCCCATGAACTTATAAGGACTTTGCTGAAATTGTTGAAAGAACACGCATCCAGAATCAGCAAAGGACATTTGCGGTGGTATGTAGAAGAGTCTTGTCCCTGATTACTTCAGGTTGAGGCTATGCCTGGCTCTCTATTTTCATCTTAAAATGAATAATGCTATTAAAGTCCAAACATGCACAAGAATATGCCATGTAGGCAAAAGGACATTTTTTTCCCTGTAGATTTAGTCATGTTCAGGTAGAAATAAAAGACTTTTTTTCCTCCTTTAAAAATATATGGTACTTGCAGGATACAACGTTTACCTTTCACACATTGCTACCTCTTCAGTTAACTGTCCTGAAGCGTTCAATGGCTTAACTTCATTGCTCCTCTTGCTATATTCTCTCACTCTCCCCCCATAGTCCTCATGGCACCCAACAGTTATCTACCATTATAGAAACCTTGGTATATTCCAGTTGTGTGAATAATATATTAATTGACACACTGCAAGGCACTCAGCTCCTAAAAGAACTATCCCTGAGTTTAGGCAAAACTAAGTATTCACGGGAATCGCAGAACAAGAATGTTATAATTTTCAGTCCCTGTCCAAAGATGAGAATGAGCAGACTCTTAATATAATCTGCTTTTTTAGATTATTTGTTTTTTTTTTTTCCTCCTTGGTATCCAAATGTTGAAATGTGCATTTTTTCCTTGAATCCTCAGTCTTATTATAAGGCAGTCCAAGTCCACATTGCACTGGCACAACATTTATCTATCATCCAAACTCCTCAGCATTATTTAGTAGCTTTGCATGTATCTGTTTAATGACATCAGTAAAAACACATTGTCGTCATGCTTAAAAAAAAAGAAAAAGAGACGTTCTCAGCCACTATTTGTGAGCTTAACAAAATGACACCTATGTTCTCTTCCAAACTCTACTGATAGGGCTAATGATGGGGACAGATAACACAGTTTTGTGCCATTTTGAAGTGGAGGTTTTGTAATATTCAGTCTTTACCAAAAACATTATGTTTATAAGGGATTTCCTGTTAATATATATATTTATTTCTTAAATAAGATTAACTGCACTGGCAATAGCAATGCATGGAAATTTAGCTCTCCATCAGCGTTTATGAAATTACTCTGTTGATTGTCACTCATAATTTTAATGAATAAACTTGTGTCTGATCAGAACTGAAAGATTAACTGATTCTGGAAAGACACAGGGCCTGTGATTGTGCATCCCTCTGCTAACCCCAAAGCAGACTAATACTGTAATATATACATATGTTGCAGACATGAATGGTACACCCATTTTAGTACATTAAAGCATGCTACATGCTTCTCGGCTATGTTCATTCTTAAGTCACTCTGACTTTACAAAATGAGTCAGTTCCCTAAGCTTGGCTAGCTAATCTTTAGGGTTCAGTTAGGTTCAATTAGATTTGGTTCTAGTTCAATGTAATACATAACTCTAAATATTAATTCTAAATATTCTTTACACATTTACAACTGCTTTTTGTCAGAAAATCAGCTAGAGATGCAGACAAAATGAAATAAAATCACTACGTCAGTATTTAAGATATAAATCTTTACTACACTCTATAAAGCAGGCTTTGGTGCACATTTACTTTTTCATTACATTGTGTCCTCTTTGACTGGCTCCATAAGATTAAAATCCCAGTACAGGAATTTCAGAATTTATTCCAGTCTTCTGCATTTCCATCCTTTGTTGGTTAGGCTCTAATCTGTGCAAACAAATTGTAGGCACGGCTGAGAATTCAGTCATTTGGTGTTCTTTTGGGGCATGTTACCCTTTAGACCTCTGGGAGTCTTTCTGCACTGTTTTATCATGAGGTTTTTACCTGACTTTAAAAGAATTGTTACACTAAAGAAAAATAAATGCTAAGCGGAAGCAACAGCGTTATTAAGAAGCTGCAGAAGAACTTGAGGAAAAAATAAAGCCCATGTGGAACTGCTTCAGATTTAGATATTTTTCCCAGTAGGTTTAGTTACATTTACTAACAGGATTACATTCTTGAGTGGCAGGCTCATCAACTCGCCTTCAGCTTTCCACCCCAAAGCCACTAGCATTTCCTGTACTCAAACAGTTACGGAACAGAGGAAAAGAAAAAAAATAAGATTTCATTTATCTCTTCAATCTCTCAGTTTGAGCTGATCAGTTTTGACACTGTATTTTGTATCGGTCATTTGTATTCATAAAAGCATCACTAGAGCCCGTATAAATTCAATTTGCCCTGCAAATATGTATGTGTGCGTGTGTGTGTGCATACATATACACACATGCATGCATAAATATATGCGACTGATGAACAGACAGGATAATAGGGCCTAAGACTTTCCAGTATCACTTGGATCCAGGAGTGCCCTGAGCTATTGCTGAGCACTACAGATGCCCTTGACTGGCAGCAGTGGGGCATCGCACTGGTTGCAGCACAAAAGCAAACGCCGAAGCAGCAGCTGACAGCAGCATGAAGTCCTCTGCTCAAGTCGGCGCTCCCCGAATGAAGCTTTAGGCTGGCTAATGCAAAGAGATATAAATTCTACTAGTGGAAATTGGACAGGACAGAAAATATTTTGATTTTATAAAGCACCCCTCTTCTAGCAGTTACTCTTCAGTTCCCTACAGAAAAGCACTAGAAGTGTTAATGATGGCACAGGCAACTGCTGGAGCTGATGTGCACTTAGCAGAAGCACTGGATAGAGTACTTAGAGAAGGGAATGATGGCCAGGGCACTAAGGTTATCTCCTGCTGCTTGGGGGAAAAAGGGCAAAAAATAATACATGCTTTTAGACACCAGAGCAGAGCAGAAAGTTTCTTCTTTAAATGTGTAACGGCAGAGAGAGATGGCCTCTCTCCAGAGCAAGAAACCCCCCCAGACTGCCTGACAAACTTTCCCCTGGTGCGCTCCATCAACTCTTTGTGTTACCTTTTCCAAAAGTTGGAAACTTTCTTCAGTTACTTGTGGACCTCCTACTACCCACATTAATTAGGGCAATGGCAGCTGTAATGTCAGAGGCTGTAATTACAAATTCCCATTTTCAGAAATAGGTTTCAGGGATGAAATTATTGGAATCATGCTAAATTCTTTCATTTAGGAAAGCAAAATTTGTAGCAGCCAAATCTCTTAAACACAGTTTTGCAGGACTTCATTCCTAAAAGCCAGCCAGACTGTATCACTTCCAAAGATTAGCAAAGGTGGAGAAGAGAGGCAATTAAACACTTCACAGCTCCAAATGGATGGCCAAGCAAGACGTTATATTTCCAAAACAGATACTGAACATCTTTATGTGTTGAACTCAGCATGGCTCTAATGCACATTTGATTAAAAAGGGCATATATTTCCTCTTTTCTCTGCAGAAGCCTAGCCCCTACAACTAGGTTTAGTTTGTTTCATCGCCCAGAGCTCACAGCTCCAATCATTACACAAATGTGTCAAGGAACAGAAAAATCTGCTATGATCTTGTCAGTCAAGCTTTGCAGCAAGAACAGCTGTATTGCAATACTGAGTAAGTGCTGAAGATGACCTAGCACAGAATATCTTACAGTCTGTATAATAAGAGTCTTTTTAGGAACTGCTTTATTGAATGAGGCTGACATTCCACCTAGTCGGCTGTCCAGGCTTTGACATGTCTTGGGATGAATTTTTCTGAGAGGTTTGAACTTGTCATCTTGTTACATAGTACTTTTGTGCCAGTGAAGGAAGTATGCTATTACTCCATACGGCCAGTTTATCACCTGAGGCCTCAAAGCAAAAGCTATTGCCCAATTTTCATGTGCAGTTAAAACTGCAGATCAGGCACATTTTTGTCCAGAATCTTCAAAGTCTGACGTGTTCACTGTTTTTTGTCTATCAGGATCCTCTATGACATGATAGTGAATTCCATACACCAGGGGCAAACTAATTGGAATGGCATTTGTGTCTATGAACTTTGATTTTGTTGACTTGCAGTTTTATGAGGTTGCACTTTGATTTTGGCTTAGCATGATGGAGCACCACTGTCAGTGTAATGTGAAATCTTACACACTGTAATTTCTCCTCACTTTTTCCTCCCTTTGGGATCAAGCAGCAGGGACATATATTTATCTGTAGGCCTAAGGAATCCCCAGAGACACGAAAAAATCTGCGTTTCATAGAATTGGGATGAATGCTCAACACCGGCAGTAGGCAAGCTGGCCAACACGCCATGGCATTGCACCACAGTTCCTCTGAGTTTTGCCGGCCAGGCTCTAGCTCCTGGGAAGAAAACGGTATTGCAGACCTAGGAAAATGCCCCCTGCCAGAGGGCAGAGAAACCTGCCAGGTTTTCAGTGGGCTATAAATGAAGGAAGAAGCTCTGTTTAAAACTCAGAGGATCTTCAGCCTGTTGCTAGCAGATTCCCAGCAGAGTACATACACATGGGGCAGTATGTATCGACTAGAGCGGAATAAATGAGAGAATGGTTAGGCGTATTGGGTTTCAAATCACATATTCACTTGTCCCTTGTTGTCCTTTCATACATGCGAAGTGACAGACTCCACTTCTCCACTCCCTTTCTTTGCATTTCAAATGGCACATGAGGAACCAAGCAATCTCTTCTGGAACTGCCCAGAGCGCAGCAGGAGCAGCCTTTGCTCTGCATAGCCACAGACACCAAAAAAGTCTGTGATAGCTTTGAACAGCATTTGCACTTACACTGAAGAGCTATTATGCTGTTTTGGTCTTAGAAAGCTGTTCTGTTTTTTCTATGGTTTGTTTTTTTTTTGTTGTCGTTGCTGTTGTCTGTGTTCATAGAATCAAATGTAATCTTATTAACATTCATTAAAGAGAAGGAATAATTCCTCACAATCTGGAATTTTGGATGGCATTTTAGAAAGGCTGCCCATTTCCTGAAAACACAGGCTAAAAAACTGAGGAGTAAACCCAGGTCAAAGACAACAGGACTATTTTAGGGGTGACTATTGTGACTTCAGCATGACTCACGCACCTAATAAAACCCTTTTTTTCCATCCAAGAAGGCTCTATGTTAATTTAGTTTAACTGTCCAGTTTCTTCATATGAGGGAAGGACATGGAGAGAGACTTCACCCAGCCTCACAGTCCCAAGCCTGTTTCTTCCTATATCCAATGTATGGCTTCTGTGTGAGCATGAGACCACTAGAAAAGGCCTTGCTCCTCCTTCTCCTAAGTCAAATGAACCAAACGCCAGATATTTGGTGCATTTCAAACAAGGTCATATGCAGCCGGTCCCCTTCCTAGACCCCAAAGCAGAGTGCGTCTTCCTCAGGGCCCTCTGGCTGTCTCTGTCCTCCTGGGAAATGCATCCTGTGCACCCTTCTTGGAGGCAGATGCATGAGGAGGACTGCATGAGGGTTACAGCCTCCTCACCTGCAGGTCCTTAGGGGGGGGGGCCAAAACAGGTCACAACACACAGCACGTGCGATGTTGTGCTCAGGAAAGCAAAACCTCGCCCTTCAGATTTTCTGTTTCCCTACAGAGGAGTAAAACCCTTCCCTCCATTTTGCTGCGAGCAGCCTTGACATCGAGCTGACATCTTTACCCCCGCTGCAGAGAGCTACAGAACAAGCACGTTATCTCAGCTCTTGCTTCCACGGCCCTGGGCCTTGTGTTTATCAGCCGGGAAGCGTTTTGCTTGCAGCATGCACCGATGCGTGTGTCCGGCCGTTTCCGTTGTCCTTTAGCGCTCCTGTCACGGCCACAAGAGCATAAATTAAAACGCCTGTTCCCTGTTTTACTGCCCTTGAGAGGGGAAAAATACTCCTGAAGGCGCCGGTTTCACAACTGATTGACTTCTTGTTTTTCCCTCGGAGTGGCCGGAGGGGAGGCTGGGTGCAGCCCTGTCATGTGGAACAGGCACTTTTTCTCCCCGTTGCCATGGCGACCGAGCCGCCCGGCTGGTCTGGCTCCGAGAGGTGCAACCCAGCACCAGGCCGTCAAGCCAGAGGATGGAAAGGGGGGGGTAGAGGGGCAGCATCCTTATTTTAAGGTGTCACGACAGCATTTTCAGCTGGCGAATTTTCAAAATATAAGCTATAAAGAGCCAATTTGCGGATTTAACCGCTGTTCTCCAATAATTTGTTTCTGAGGATTTTGAACACGGCAATGCAGGTTGATGTCTACATATTCCCTAACTATAATACGTATACACAGTACACTTGTTAAGGTAAGTGGCTCGCTCTATCTTGAACTTTTCCTTTTTGTAATACGGGTCCCATGCAGTAATAAACAACATGAATTTCAATTTCACCTCCTGGTCTTTATCCTATTTCTGTCATGGTCTCAAAATCATGCTGCACTGGCAGGAGCCAGAAAAAAAAATTGCTTACAGCTGCAAGAACTTGCAGGAAAATGAGCTCTTTCCAAATAATGAGCTATTAACCCCTGTCACTGCTGCAGAGTCATTGCAGTGGTGTCAGCCACTGGTATGTCAATAAATAACTACGCAAATTAGAAGTGGATGTAAATTCGTTTCTGTAGATAATTCCTCTTTGATATAAACTGGAACAAATCTGAGTAACTGGATGAAAACACAGTTGTGCTGAATTTGGCTCAGCAGAAAGGAAAGTAGAGGTCCTTAATTTTAGGTTCTCTCCCTAGTTAGCACTATTCACATGCTCATTATTTGGGTCAGAATATAGCTTGTTGAATTGTTTTCCAGAGATATTTCCGGAGCAAGCAAAATCCTTTCGCCAGTCAGGAAAGGAGGGAAGCCCGTGTGGGTAAAGAGGGCAGACTTACGGATCAAAGGCCGCTAGCAAGAAGTTCAGCAGTAAGCTGATGGATTGCTCCACGTTGATCTGGTGGGTCGTCGGCATCCGTTTGTTGAGCTGGTAGAAAATCGTCGAAATCACAGCTTCGAGGCGAGCCACGTTCAGTTCGATGTTGGGGTCCAGGTTGTTGAGGGCATTTTCCCGCAACGCTTCTATCACGTTCCAGATGTCCACCAGGTGCACTAGGGGACAGCACACAGACAGTCAGAGGGACACACTGAGCACGACACACTGCGGGGATAACACCACCATGCAGGATATGATCTATGAGTAATGAAATGAATGAATGCGTTTTCCATCACTGAGAATTAAACTTGGCAGAGAGAAGAGCAAATAAAAATGAAATCCGTTAATATGCAAACAATATATTGATATAATTAGTTGCAATAAGTACAACTTCAGCTCAGGAAATCACTCCTCATTGTATGAAGTGTTCAAGTAAAAATCTATATTTTACTGAAATCACTGGAAGGTAAACATATGCTAATTGTTTTTCTGAACCATGCCTCTATGAATACCCATTCAGAAATTACTCTTAGATATTAATTTGCATACCAGATGGGCTTTTCGGAAGATCCTACGAATACGAAGTGCTTAACACACACTGACATTTTGAAAATCCTTTTCAGCAATTTGTACTGAAGGCAAAATATTTTACACAAACAGAATTGCAATTGAGTCGGGGTAGACAAGCTACATTTAAATAAAGTACACATAACGAGTGATCCCAAAGTCATATTTTGGTCTTCTAAACATATTTGCCAAATGGTTTGTTAAATCTCTCTCTTTGATAAAGTCCTGGTCTAAGCTGAATTTCACGGGGGCTGGTTTTGCCTGCAAGGACAGCTTAAAGGACAATCTCTGCTCAACCCTCACATTGTATCTGAACAAAAATCTTGTTTGCATAGCACTGTTATTGTGACAGAATGATCAGCTTGCTGCAGATTGGCATTTCTTGAAATGGTGGACCATGCCAAAAATTAAAAAAAACCCACACTCGTTCAAAATTTGGATTTAGTTCAAACCTGAACTCAAAGAATCATCTCTCTCTTTCTCTTTCTCTTTCTCTCTCGATCTTAAGTATTACCTTTTTTCCTACTAAATTTTCAACGCGAAACAAACCATGAGTCTCAGGGTGCACATTCTCTCTTTTTACTAGATAAAGTACTGTATAGTTCTTATTACTTAGCATGGTGATATGCCTTCATTTCAAGGGCCATCCATATTTGGAATCCACCATTTTATTGTGGATAGAGAAATTTAATTCTAATCCTCATCATTATATTTTTACTTGCGTGGTTTGAAGGCAGTGTCTCAGACTGCAATGTGACATGATAGCCTGGTGGCAGAGAAATGTAAACTGTCACTAGCTAGATAAATGAAACCAGATATACTGTCTTTTTACTTAGTCTAGAATTTTTCCCAGTGGCTGGGTTTCTTCACCTTACAGGAAAAAAAAAATCTGCTACTGCTCGTGTAAGCTGCAACACCCAAGGAGGGAAATACAAGTGAGTGGCAATAGCAGCAGCAACTACTTCAGGCATTATATAAAGCACTTTTCCACTTCTTCTTGCTGTTCCCTAGCAAATGATTGGGAAAAACTGCAAGATGTAGTTCCATTGTTACACTTAATTATTTATTTGGCTTTTGTACTAGAAGGAAACTTCTACGGCTGACCTTGTATGCTGTCAGGAGATTGTCTTGAGAGACTCATTCTGAATTAAGCCAGGTAGGTGAGCACACAACTTCTTTTCAGATCCTTTTAATACAGCCATGCCCATTCCCATTCAACCAGTTTTTACTGTCAAGTTGCCACTAAAATAATCTGGTTAAATGGCAGATGAACAATCCCAAGGAAGACAGCTAGCACATAATAACTGCCCCTTTTTGGGAAGCTTCTCCACATGGCTTAGGGGATGGAAGAAGTCACCATAAAGCAGGTCATTGTATGGTCCAGGAGAGAAGAGTTAATGAGAGTTTCCTATTCTGGGCCACCAGTATAAGGCCGCCAGGGAAGAAATACAGAGCGATATGCTGAATGATGCAGCAAATAGCCAAACCGTGAGCCTGTATTTTGTGGCCCTACTAAGAAGGGAAAGGCAAGCAGAAAGCAGAAGGTTAAGTGTGACGTTTCCCCTAAGGTCTGTCTGCCGCTGTCCATGAGGATGGTCTCCGGTAGTTCAGACAAGTAGATGAAGGAGAAGGTCCTTCCACCAGCAGTGTCACCAGGCGGGCTTCTGGGTGCTAGGGTATGCGTGCAACCTGTCAAACCTGGGCTGCAGCTACAGCGGAAAGGTAGCAGTGCAAGAAACTACAAGGCATGAGAAATAGCAGAAAGGGAGAAATACATATGCAGATGGCTAACCTTGACTTGAGGCTACACTAACAAGAGAGCAACCCCAGAAAGAGCATAAACAGGGTTACTAGCCAAGCAGCACTGCTGACAGAGGCAGAAATTACTAGGGCAACCCTATCATAAATACTGAGTAAGGATGTAAAATCAGCACCATTGTGGCCAGTGGGAAAGGAATAAACAGGAACAGACTGTTTATTTGGGAGTGGGTGAGAACGGTAAATGAAAAAGAAAAGAACAAAAGAAAACATGGCAGTGGAAAAAGGGAATATAAAGGGTAACAAATCATGTCATCAGGGCTGCTTGGGTGTACATCTCAAGCAGCCCCACACTTGACCGGTGCAAAGGAACAAACACAGAGGTAAGTCCCTTGTCCTGGACATTTGCATACCTGGTTTGCTTCTGCAGTTGTGGGGAACTGCAATGGTGTCCCTAGCATTGATAAAAGGCCATCTAGGCAGGAAGAACCAGACATCCAGGCTCCCTAACAGTGAGAACTGAACACAGCATTTTAACTTTAATTGCCACATCCTATTAGCAGAAAACACTTGAATAAGAGAGCATGGAGGAAAACACATGACATAAGGAATGAAGTGGAAATGGGGCTTGGTGTCTTTATTCTTCATGTGATCCAGTACTGATATTATGTGGCTGCCTAATTTTCATGAGTTTCTTCTTTTCCCACTGATCCTATATTTCCCATAAGATAATCATATCCAGAGTTAGTTTTGGTGATGGTCCTCAGAATGGAAATATCCAGAGGCTAGCAGAGGTGGGACTAATAATATCAGTACACTAACACATTTGAGAGAAAAATATTGTTTTTAGCACTAACTTTAGCTTGAAAGACTCAGAGGCTATCCTGATATTCATTGGTATGCCACAAAGGTAGGGCATGCGTCTAAGAAAGTGATTTAGTGGAAATTACATAGAAGTAACTGTCCCCCACCCACCATAAAGTATTAGTCTCAAGGAACTGCTGTGCGTTTGTACCGTAAATAATTTCACTTGGGCTTTTTTTCCAGAAACACTTTGGTTCCACTTGAAGCCAAATAAACAACAATCCTGCTGCACCATTTTATTTTTCATTCTACTCATGAATTTCAAATCTCTTCACAGAGGCTAGAAAGCAAGACTTCCTGGAGGAGGAAATGAAAGATGGACAAAATCCAGGCTTTTTAACAAGATCTGCTAATTTTAAAAGTATCTGTTTAAATACCTAGCTCAAAATCACAAGTAGAGTTTGTTAGACTGCTGTACGGAGGACTGAAGACTCTGGCCTTTACTCAAGTCAGTTGAAACGGGCAGGATTTTGCCCATCTGAATTTAACTGTCAAAATCAGATGTCAAGTGTCAGCTGGTGATCAAGGTTCCCTCTACAACTGGTGAAAGGAAAAGGCATCCAAAACATATGTTTGGAGAAAAGTGGGATGAACAGTGCTTTGAAGGGGCCTCTGTTCCTTCGTTGACTACAAAGTGTATGTGAGCTGTGACCTCAGGGCTAGCAAGGTTAACTGAGATGAATCCCACACCTTGTTCTTTAAAAGTCAAGAAAAGATGTCTTCTCTGTTCTGACTACTACATGGCCTAGAATAATTAGTTTTTACAGAAAATATGAATAATAAATATTGTGATCTGTATAAATAGCTACCAGACCCTGTCATAGCTGCAGCCTCCGCATCCCTTGACCTAGCACAGATTGCATCTGGGTCTAGTACCCTACAGAATACTATTTTTAAAAAATTTACTCACGTAGTAAGTATTATACCACGTTGCCAAGTCAACCTATCAATGCCAGGATAAAGCAGAGAAAAACACAGGCCTCTGCAAGCTCCTCTTTATCCATTTGTACTATTAGAAACTTACGACAGTATCAATCTACAGCTAATAAGGTATCTGTAGGGTCACACCCTTTTTAATATAAAAACAGAATATTAATCCTGCAAACTTTGTATAAGATTACTTTCCTCTCTTTAATTTTCATCCTCTCTGCTACCAATTTCCTACAGTATCTGTCATGCCATATATTTATTCATCCATCCCTGAGACTGTCTTAACCTCACTGAAGAAGACATTTCTCCTTACTTTGTACATATTACACACAGTGCAATAAAACCTGAATCTGATTTCTAAGTACTGTGGTGATAGGAAGTTTGTTGCAAAACTAGCTTATGGATGCAAGAGAGCATTCTTTCCCCTAAAATCTGCCCTAATGCCTTCAACAAAGTCAAACTTTGCAAGTTAATTCTCAGCTTTTTTTTTTTCTTCACAGCTACTGTTGCTGCTTTTGCTGCCTTGCCCACATTTCCCCCTGAAAAGGGGATTACCCCTCAGCATGAGGAAGATGCCCTTTCTGAAATGGATCTCCTAAGCTGCAGAAAACCGGCAGTTTTTACAGCGCCACCAGGCTATCATTAGACGTGAGGAGAAAAGGCTGCTTGTGTATAGCAACTATGTAGTATAAAGCAATTCAAAACCATACAGCCCAGCCAAACTTCGAGGACCCTTCAGGAAGGCTGCCCACTCTGCATACTGCAGAGCTACCCAGGTATAGCAAACCTCCCTCATCTGCCTGCTGTCTGAAACAGATGTAGCTGATTTCCACATGCAATTGCTCAACTACTGTTTCCCCTCCGATTTTTTGTTGTGATTTCTAAAGTCACGGCTATGCAAAACATCTGCATTATTAGATCTTTTACAGCAGACACTGTCTGCTAATTTAACTTTTATATGAGATTAAGTAATATTTAAAGACTGTTGTAGCAGTTTCCATACTTGAGCACGTTCAGCTACAGACAGTGATTAGTGAATGTAAATAAAATTCAGTATCCGCTCAGACAGAAGTGGGACGAGGCAGATGAACAGCACTGCAGATGGCTGCCCTTCACTTCTTCTCCACAGCAATTGTTAGCAACAAATTCACACTTGGAGGAGACACGGCCCAAATCGCAGAGAATTAAGTTTAATGCATGAAAATACACTCCAAATAACAAATGTTATTTCCTTCAGTGAACTCCTTCACCTGTTAAAACAATACTTGGAGAGTGACTGTTGCCAGCACGTTGTAAATGAATTATTCCGTCCCTTTTGAAGTATCTAAATGTGGATGGAAGACGTCTGACTCAGTTTGAAAGGAGTTTTGCATTTTCCTCTAACTGAAAAGCTTTTAGAGACACACCTGAAGTTTTACATCCTGCCCTTCTGCCCTTACCTGTGTTCAGAACATCCTTTCCTATCACTTTCTATTGCTTCATTACAATGAAAAACAGTAATTAGGAGCCACAGTGCAGAATTCCTCCATCCTACGACTCTGTCAGCAGGTTGATTTGTGGAGGAGGTATACTCAATACATCGGGAGAGAGGAGAATTTTGGACAAAACTATGTTGTTTACTACAAATATGCATGGTAATTTTACTGATTTTGATCTTTTTTTTCAAGAGTTGTTTAGCTTCTTCATTAGGAGGAAATCAATGTATTTTTTAATTTAATGGCTACTTACAAGTAGTAGTTTTCTGTTTGGTAGATAAAGATATATCAATAGCCAAAATGTGAGAGAAGAGATGGACTATTCCCATTTTTTTTCAGCTTAAAGCAGAGAAATTAAAATTTATTTGTAAGGTGAAAAATTAAGTCTTGTTTCCATCATGCGGTTTATTTAGAATCACTGTGATATACAGAGGCTGTGAGATATAGATAATCTTGGATATATCACTAATCTCAAAGGCGGCAGCTTACTTCAAACATCGGTTGTCAAGAAATGATGTTGCCCTAAGCAAACATAAAAAAGAAAACTGTAGGGGAAGTTTATCTACTAAAAAAAATAATAATAAAAAATAAACCAAAAAAACAGTCTCTGTGCTTAAGCTTTCTTAACATTAAACTGATTGACTAATGCAAAAATCCTCAACTCTTCTACTGTATTTTTGGTATTCTACCTGAAACATTAACTCTACAATGCTATCTTTCCATTTATTAATAAATGAACATGGAAGAGAAGATTACATTTAATCAAACAAGGGAAGAGACTAAATTAGGGCTTTAATAATCAATTCAAATTTACTTAACATACATTAGGTCTAACTAAATCTATTTTAAATATGCCCAATAGATAGCCATAACAGCATTCTGCCTTGACAGATCTTTGTCGGTGAATTGAGAAAAAACTGTTAAGAAAGTATGAATTTAAATTATTTCTAAAATCTAAGGTTTTTATTAAAAAATTTAGTTCACCAATGCTCTTACAGACATGCCTGAGTTTAAACATACTAGCACTGTCACTTGAAATCGGTGGCACTTGTATGCCAGGTATTTCATGCAGATTTCATTAAAAGTGACAGATTTATGCTTCCTTGCCCTAACAATCCCCAAAATATTACAAGATATGTTAGATGACTCTTCTTTTTTAGATTAGAATCTGTGAACCCATCGCAAATCAGGATGCTGGAGCCATTTGTCATCGTTGTTATGAAGCCCTGGAAAGTTGCTCACTCTTCCTGCTCCTCTCCTCTTTCCTGCTGCCAGGGGGGTAGCAGAGCACTGAGCAAGGTGTGCTTTCCCACTAAATGACACCTATCTGTGGCCAAGTTGCCCCTCAAATCCAGCAGCCGCAGCATGCTCAGTGAAAGCTTAACCTACGTGTCCTACCACTATGCAGACCAGTGTGCCAGCTACAATGGTTTGCAATGTTTCACGTTTTCTGGTGCCAAATTACATGAAAAAGAAAATATACCAGGGTGTTGCTGCTGCTCAGGGCTATAAAGGAGGTATCCAGCTCTTTGGCTGGGTATGTCTGGTGACAGATGCCACCCTACATGGCCTGGCACACCCAGGCTATGCTCGTTGCCCAAATATCTGAACCTGCACCCTGCCTACACTTGGAAACATCCTGTATGCTCCTATTTCTGCTCCCACATCCCTTGGGCTTCCCCTCTACCTCTCTTATCTACCTCTCTGTTGCCAGACACAGTTTATACAGCACAGGGATTTCTAGCACAGCTGGGCACCCATTAGGCAGCTAACCCAACGAGCTTGGTGTGCCCTGGGCTTCTTCTGAATGCTCTGAAAGCTGTTAAAAGCTCTTGGGCCGGTCACCGCTGCTTTCCAAAAAGTGAGAGTGGTGGACATCTAGGTTGCCAGCGCATATATGAATTCGTTATTATCAAAATGTGTTTTGTTGCATCTTCCTGCCACTTCAAGGGATTTCTAGGTTGTGTAGATGCAGTGACTGCAGAGTAAATACTATAAGCTTAAAAAAGTAAACAACAAAATGTTCAGAATGCTTACTGCCATGCTATTCTGATCCCCAAATGCTTTGATTTCTATGGAAAATTCAGGGTACTACATAAAAAGAAACCTAAAGAGTTTAGATATTTGTGTTGTAGCTCCATATAATAGTTTCAAAGAGGATGATTCACTGATATATTGATAACCTAGAGTAACCGGAGACAATATTTACTTTTTTGGTTTGCAAAATCAAAGCCTTGTCAAAGACAGCCCATCTGGAGCTGAATTTGGCAGGGGATGTAAAGGGTAACAAAAAAGGCTTCTACAAGTACATCAGCAGCATAAGAAAGATTTGGGAAAATGTAGGCCACTGCCGATTGGGGTGTGGGACCTGGAGCCGAAAATATGAAGAAGGCTGAGGTACTTGAAGACTTCCCTACTTTGGTCTTTACTGGTAAGCTTCATTTTCAGGACAAAGGCTCCTGCGACAAGTGGGACAGTCTGCAGCAAGGAAGACAACCTCAGTGGAGGACGACCTGGGTAGAGGACATTTAAACAGCCTGGAAATACACAAGTCCATGGTACCTTATGAGGGATGCACCCCTGAGGGCTGAGGGAGCTGGCTGATTCACTGCAAGGCCACTCGACTACCTTTGAAAGGTCATGGTAATAGGGCAAGTTCTTTGAGGGCTGCAAGAAAGCCATTGTCGTTCTCTGTTCAGGAAGAACAAAAAAAAAAGGATCCTCACCTCACTCCATGGGAGGAGGATGAAGTGAATCCTCCTAAAGTCATTTCCAAGCACATAAAGGACAAGAAGATGACTGGGAGCAGTCATCATGGGGCTATGAAGCTCTCCATGCTCAATCTACCTGTTTGCCTTCCACAATGAAATAACTACCTCACTGGACAAGGCAGAGCAATGGATGTTCTTCACTCTGACTTTAGCAAGGCTTCTGGCACCGTCTCCTATAATCTTATTGAAAAAAACATGGGCTAGACAAGTAGAAAGTGAGGTAGACTGAAAACTGGCTGAACTGCCAGGATGAAAATATTATTGGTGGCACCAAGTCCAGTTGGAGGCCAGTCACTAATGGTGTATCCCCAGGCCTAATACTGGGGCTGAAGCTGTTGAACACCTTCATTAACGGCCTGGATGATGAGACAGAGTGCACCCACAGCAAGTTTGCAGCTGATGAAAAACAAGGAAAAGGTAGCTAATATACCTGATGGTCGTTCTACCATTCAGAGGGACCTGGACAGGCTGAGTGAGGTGGGACTGTTCAGCCTGGAGGAGAGAATGCTCAAGGAGATCTTATCAGTGTGTATAAATATTTGATGCAAGGGAGTAAAGAAGATTCACAGATTCACAGATTTCTCTAGGTTGGAAGAGACCTCAAGATCATCGAGTCCAACCTCCGACCTAACACTAAGTACTCCACTAAACCATATCCCTAAGCTCTACATCTAAACGTCTTTTAAAGACCTCCAGGGATGGTGACTCCACCACCTCCCTGGGCAGCCCGTTCCAATGCTTAATAACCCTTTCGGTAAAGAAGTACTTCCTAACATCCAACCTAAAACTCCCCTGTCGCAACTTTAGCCCATTCCCCCTCGTCCTGTCACTAGGCACGTGGGAGAATAGACCAACCCCCACCTCTCTACAGCCTCCTTTCAGGTAACTGTAGAGAGCGATGAGGTCGCCCCTGAGCCTCCTCTTCTCCAGGCTGAACAAGCCCAGCTCCCTCAGCCGCTCCTCGTAAGACTTGTTCTCCAGACCCCTCACCAGCTTGGTCGCCCTTCTCTGGACTCGCTCGAGCACGTCCATGTCCTTTCTGTAGCGAGGGGCCCAAAACTGAACACAGTACTCGAGGTGCGGCCTCACCAGAGCCGAGTACAGGGGCACAATCACTTCCCTCGACCTGCTGGCCACACTGCTTCTTATACAGGCCAGGATGCCGTTGGCCTTCTTGGCCACCTGAGCACACTGCTGGCTCATATTCAGCCGACTATCCACCAATACTCCCAGGTCCTTCTCGGCCAGGCAGCTTTCCAGCCACTCATCTCCCAGCCTGTAGCTCTGCTTGGGGTTGTTGCAGCCCAGGTGCAGGACCCGGCACTTGGCCTTGTTGAACTTCATGCAGTTGACCTCAGCCCATCGCTCCAGCCTATCCAGATCCTCCTGCAGAGCCTTCCTGCCCTCGAGCAGATCGACACACGCACTTAGCTTGGTGTCATCTGCAAACTTACTGAGGGTGCACTGGACGCCCTCATCCAGATCATCGATAAAGATATTAAAGAGGACCGGCCCCAGTACCGAGCCCTGGGGGACTCCACTAGTGACCGGCCTCCAACCAGATTTGACTCCATTCACCACAACTCTCTGGGCCCGGCCATCCAGCCAGTTTCTAACCCAGCGAAGCGTACGCCAGTCCAAGCCACGAGCAGCCAGTTTCTTGAGGAGAATGTTGTGGGGAACGGTGTCAAAAGCCTTACTGAGGTCAAGGTAGACCACGTCCACAGCCTTTCCCTCATCCACCAAGCGCGTCACTTGGTCATAGAAGGAGATCAGGTTCGTCAAGCAGGACCTGCCTTTCATAAACCCATGCTGACTGGGCCTGATCGCCTGCTTGCCCTGCAAGTGCCGCGTGATGACCCTCAAGATAATCTGCTCCATGAGCTTCCCCGGCACTGAGGTCAAACTGACAGGCCTATAGTTCCCCGGGTCTGCCCTCCGGCCCTTCTTATAGATGGGCGTCACATTGGCTAGCCGCCAGTCAACCGGGACCTCCCCCGATAGCCAGGACTGCCGATAAATGATGGAAAGATGGAGCTAGACTCTTCTCAGGGAAAGGACCGTGAAAGGATGGAAGGCAATGGGGCACTATTTAAAATACAGCAAAGTCCATTCAAACATATGGAAAAAAAGTTCAATGTGAAGGCCACCAAACACTGTGATAGATTGCCCAGAAAGGCTGTAGAGTCGCCATCCTCAGAGATAACCCAACTGGACATAGAGCTCAGCAACCTGCTCTAGGGTGACCCTGCCATCTGTTGAGCCACTGATTTTCTCTAAAGCCATCGATCAAGTAAGCTGTGCGCCAAGTCCCTTTTCTGATACATGCAGGCGAATGGCAAAAACAAACAAACCAACAAAAAACCACCAGAGCCTGCCCTGAGGCACCTTGAACACTTGAGAGTCCTCTGCATCCTCGAGATATTTTGTGTCAGGTGTACAGAGGGCAGGTGTGTGGTGTACACTAGCTCAGCAGAAGGCTGGAGTAAGGCAATCCACTTCTGCCTACCCACCCTGCTGATGGATACCCACAGTGAGGAGTGTGCGGATGAGTAACTAAACACTCCGACCAGCCAGTGGAAACATCCTTCCTCCAAACTACTGCGCATATGGAGCAATTCAGACGTTCTTGGTCTCCCTGAAATCACGCAGCTCACCTGTCCACATGGCACACGTCCCACAGGGCAACCTGGACTTTGTGCAAAATGGTGCTTTGAGTCAGTCTGCCCGAGCTGCGTACTACCTGGCAGGACTGGGGTTGCATGTGCACGTGCAAGCTAACTGCATGCACAGGAGATATTTCTGAATGGCTGCTAAAGCTGGCTGCTGGATAACTAGAAAGCTGTAGAACATGATGCATAGAGCCGAGGCACTGACTTTTTTGGGGGAAAGTTTTAAATGTTCTCCTGTCCACATGTCTAGGCTTGCATCCTTGTATCCTCACCTACTGTTTTGCCCAGAATGAAGTGAGTTATTCCAAAACCTTTTGAGACTCTGATTACTATAGCACATTAAACAAATGTGGTCTGTTGGAAGTGTCTGTCAACTTAGCCAAGAGCTATTAATGAGAAAGAACTGCTAGGATAGCTGTACACTGAAATGTGGTTTTTTCATCTTTAATATGGCACCTGAAAAAGCCACCAATGTGTAAGATTATTTGAAGATCTCCGGTAAAATTCTTCTCTTCTACATTAATTTCATTTACAACAAAAGCCCCTTCTCCTCCTGCTGTCATTTCCTGCCTATTTTGTCTCACCTAAATTAACTGAAGACCGAAGGGGTCTGTGCGGGTGGCAGAAGAGGCCATCAGCCTCCCCAGTGAGCATGGCTAATGACAGTCGATCCTGCAAAGGGCAACGGTGGGTGATGCACCCTGCAGTGCTGGGCTGGGGAAATGGTTGTTGTGTGCTTGTCACCCGGCTGCTGGGAAAGTGGTTCTTTTTTTTTTTAAACACACTTGGAAATAATTTATTCAAAATGCTGAGTGAAGTATCGCATATATAAAATAAAATAATAAAAAATGTAACTCTAAGCCCCTTAATATTTTTATGACAAACAGGAGAGAACAGTTAAAATGCTGTGCTATTGCTAAGAATTCACAAAGCTTAGATCATTTGATTATATACCATTTACCTGTTTTAAAAGTTGAACACGTTTATGAGTTAAAGACCAATGTCTCAATAGCAGACCTGTTAATACCTATATCCCATACCCAGGAAGTTTGTAAATTTCGTCCAAAACAGACAAATGGTATTCCTATCTTATAAATCTCTATTATTTTTATATCCCACCTTAACAGTATTCTAATAAGATATGCCTCACTTGAGGCACCATGCAATCAGGCCTCAACCTGATTAAACAGTTCCTTCAAATGGGTTTTGCAAGTGCCAGCCTTAAAATAGCCAAAGAATTCACAGGGACATGAGGTAACAAATTTTGGTCAGTAAATACAGATGGTACACAACAGATTACTCATTTCTCTTAAAATAAAGGCAATTTGCCTTACATCTGAGTTCATAATTCAATTAGTAAAATTACACCATTTCAAATTTTTGATAAGATATAATGCTTTTTTACTACACTGCAGCAAAAATATGTATTAGGAGAAAGCTTCTGTACTCTCAAAAGGAGGCAAAAAAGTCTCCAGGGTTGGGTGATAATGTATCTGCAGCTGATTTTCAAAGTACCATCCCTGCTATATGTATCTGGTGACAGAAACTGAATTATGGAGATTTTCAAAAAAATGTTTCCAGAAAAAAAAAACAAAAAATATGGTTCTGCATTCCTATTTATGAGATTAAACTAGAAGTTCAGAAATGACTGCTTGGATGAGTAGAAAACCATAATTTTACAGCCTGGCACAACTCAGATTCTGTGTAACAATCCAAGGCAAAATAGCTTTTAGGAAGCAGGCAGGAGGTTGTGCACAAGCCTTCTGTTCACCGTGGTCCTGACCACAGGATGGCACTACTGGGCGCATTTTAGTAAATGCAGCACACATTGGCTATTAAATTTTAACTCTCTACTGGCACAATGTCAAGCAAACTAACACAAATCAAAGGCTGTGTATTCCCACCGCTGCCTCCAGAAAACTGCCTTGTCCACGCATTTAGCTGAATAAAGACTATGTGCTTGGAGATTTGGCTGCGCGAATAGCCTATAAAGGCTATCACATCTGATAGGCAAATAATGCCAAACCTCGGAGGTGGAAAGGGCAGAATAATCTTCATGTTGAATGTCCTTATTATGGTGATAAAGCCTCCTCCAGAAGTATGTTTCTTCATGTGCCAAGTCTGACTAATACCACATCTTTCTCTCTTAAATAACTTTTTTTTTTTCTTTTTTTCCTTTTTTCTTTGATGCAACTGCTCCCAGCTGCCCTCTAACCCACAAAACCTCTCCATACCACAGGAGGCCTTCAGCTTGCTCTGGCACTGTTGTAAAAAGCAATTGTAAAGTGAATGCAAATGTTGGAAAAATGAGTTACTACTTATATTGTTCATTAATTTTGAAGTAGTATGTGTTACCAGTTCTAAAGATGCAAGGTATTATCCCCAATCTCACATTAACTGCTGTTTTCTCTAAAATCCCTGACACTGAAAGCTTGTGATGACAAGAGAATATTCAGTTTAACAGTTCTTTATAACAATTTCTTCCCTCGTGGCCATAGAAAAAATGTTGAGATTACATTCTCAACCTTTAATATTCAGTCATATCACAAAGGTCAGTGAAAAAGAATGAGCACTTATTATACATTCAAAACTGCTTGAAGACAAAACCTTTCCTTGGCCTATCTCTTGTTTTTCAGAGTTTGACTCATGGTTATATATATTTTTTAATTTTTTTAATCATTTAGGGTTGGCAAGACTGTAAACAGCAACACAAGGTACAGAATACTAATGAATTAGGAGCTGTGTATTTCCTTGAATATGAAAGATGTAGTATTTTAAATATAAACAGATAATTAAGCTGATCCTTTTAATATTAATTTAAATAATTTCTTACGTGATCTGGACTGAATTTGGCCCATAATATTTTCATCAATTAAAAACAGAGAAATACTGAAGCTGAACTTAATGCCTGAGTAAACTTCCTGATATCAGAATTGTATTTTTCATCCTCAGAACAGAAGGGACACACAAAAGAGAGATGGCATACACTTCTCTCTTCTTTTCTGAAGAGTTTGGGTTAATCCAGAGGGTTTCTGGGAGCGCTTGATTTATTTTGGGACAAAATCTCCAAATCTACCTCAGCTGTGGAGAATGAGAGACTCATTATGAAGTAGGATGTTCATGTGGCACACCGGACTTAGGCAGAAAACCATCTTATGTCTGAAGTCATAGGGACAGTTCAGACTTCTATCTCATTTAACCTTTTGTTGAGATTGGTAATGGAGGTGCTACTTACTGCCATTGATTCAGGCTTTCATATTTAAACACCTATTACATTTGAAAGTGAGGATTTATTTGCCTAAAAGTCTTTGGGGATCCGAGTTATAATCAGCCTTGAGATAAGGAGAGAAGTATCCTGCTATCCTGAAGATCCATTTTTTCATGTTAAATTCGTTTGAATAGACAATGTCTCATTCAGGCAAACTGTAGAGAACATTTGACTAAAATTTGTCCTTGTGTTCACATAATCTTTCTGCATTTGCTCCCCAGCCATTACTCATATTCCAAGCAGTGTCTTCTCCAAGAACCAGTGCTCCAGTCCCTGGATGAATCATTCAGCAAAGAGAACTCCAGAACCAGGAGGCAATTGTGGCGACTCCCATGTCCGCAGTTTGCGGTATCACGAACTAAAGCATCACATTTCTCAAGGAAACAGGCGTGAGGAATAGGCCAAGAAAAGGCGAAAAGCTCCAGTTGACACAAACATAACTCAACAATCAGCAACAATAAGAAAGGAAACAAAAATGCAGAATGTAGAATGACAGAGAAATGGGATTTAAGTGAAGTAGCACACATCTATATCCTTTCTCCTCCGTGTTTAATGATGTTGTCAGGGCCCCTAGATGGAGTAAGAGTCTCGATGTGTATGGCCACTTATCTGTCATCCTTTATTTTACACATGCAATTCTTAAAGATATTCTACAAATCTGAGACAAAAAAAAAAAAAGAGTTTCAAGGCAAAATGCAGATGAATGAAATGTGGAAAATTAAAGTTGGGGAAGATCAGCACCTTTACAAGAGATGCAGTGTGATACTAGCGTCGACTTCATTTGTTAGAAATGGCGTTCAACCTCCTCAAACAATATATACCGAGAGACTGATTCACTTCTTTCCTCATGTCATAGTAGTGTCAGTGAGTTCGACAGACTTACTTTCAATTTACTTTTTGTTGGGAAAGAAGACACCTACATGAACTGAAGTAAGGGCTGAACATACACAGAACTTGCACTAGAATTTGCCCCACTTTGCAGAGAGATGTACCAGAGACCCCTGGCAGCTCCACTGCAAGCTCCTCTTGCAGCCAACAACAATATCACAGATATAATTCAGTTTGAATTTGGCCTAGAAATGGATTAATTCAGCACAAGGAAAATTGTCTCTGTAAAGCTACTGTTCATCATAAACAAGTCAATGCTGGGAAGCTGAATGTTCATTGTGTGGAGTCCCAGAACCATACTGAGAACAACACACACTGAGGACATTATGCTGTACAGTCTCTTCACACTTACAAAACTGGGAAATTATTTTTATGGCCAACATCTTCTGTTCTCACAATTTGTCCTAACATACCAGATATATGCTGTAAGAAATCCTCCACTAAGACTTACAGAAAATGATCCTAGGTACAGCTGGTGGGTAAAAATAAGAGATAACCGTTAAGCTAAAGCCTGCCTTTGAATATTCTGAGGGTTATGAAGTTGACCTACAGCATTAGAGATACACAAACTGACTTTTGATGTGACTCTGGAAACAAATTAACATGGTTCTAGAAGGAAAAAACACTCTTTGGGAATTACAGAAGAAGTAATTTATAGTGAAAATTATGTCAGGCCCTACACTTTGAGTTTTCTTCTTTGGACTGTTTGCTCTGTTCACCCTAAAGAAGCCCATAATTGCTGACAACATTCACCACAGACAGACAGCATGTCTGCTGGCTCCACAGCAGTTTTATTTGTAAGAGTTACTGGAGACAGAGGCTGAAAGGGAATGAAGTGGGGAATGAGGAAGGGCAGAAGACAGATCAGACATTTTGCAGAGGAGGTAACTGTTCAGGCTGGAAGGTGGTGCAGACGGTTCAGTTAAGGTGGAGGAAAGCTGCATAGTGCCTAGTCATTCTCCAGAGCTATGTGATAGCATCCAAACTAGAATAAAGAAAAGAAAAAAGGAAAAGGAAAAGAAAAAAGGAAAAGGAAAAAAGGAAAAGGAAAAGGAAAAGGAAACACAAACCAAACCACCACCACAACAAAAACCACCTCAACAAAATTCTCAACTCAGCAGACGATATGGAGAAGGACACTTTGAATGCAATGTTACTACACATGGATGAGGCAAAATGCTGCAGCTTATCTTCTCAGGAAAAGTTTTTTGCAAGGGCATCAAAACTGTCCTCTACTCTCTGCAGAAAGCAGGTATGGACAGAGCCCATGTATGACTCCTCAAGAGTTTTCTGCTTTGAGTCCAGAACAGAGGCAGGGCAAGCTTGAGATGATGGACTGAAGCTCCCTAGGAGTAAAGGACCACGATCACCAAACTCACTGATACCTGCTCCAAGGAAAACTTAGATATTTTTTTCCCTTTCTCACATAAATATGATGTCATATGGCAAAAGCAAAGCAAAACAAAACAAAACAAAAAACAGTGAATGACCAACATGTGACAGGCATGAAATCACACTGCTTAATGCACTCTGGCGCCTTCCTATCAAAATACCTGAACTAGACAGCCCAGAATAGGACAGTGCAGTGGATTTACGTGGCAAGGTTTTGGTGGGGGGGGCATAGGGATGGCTTCTGCAAGAAGAAGCCAGAAGCTGCCACATGTTACATACGGGCCCCGCCGCTGGCCAGAGCCAATAAGCGATGTTGTTTGTGTCTCTGTGAGAGCAGATTTAAGAAGGAAAAAAAAACTGCTGGGAAACAGCAGCTGGGAGAGAGGGGTGAGAACCATACCTGCAGCCCCCAAGGTCAGTGCAGCAGGAGGGCAGGAGGTGCTCCAGGCACACAGCAGCAGTTCCCCTGCAGCCTGTGGAGAGGCCCCTGGTGGAGCAGGCTGTCCCCCTGCAGCCCATGGGTCCCACACGGAGCAGATCTCCACGCTGCAGCCCGTGGAGGAGCCCCCGGTGGAGCAGGTGGATGTGGCCTGGAGGAGGCTGCGGCCCATGGAGAGCCCCCGCAGGAGCAGGCCCCGGGCCGGAGCTGCAGCCCGTGGAGAGGAGCCCACGCAGGAGCAGGGGTCTGGGGGGAGCTGCCGCCCGTGGGGGACCCGTGCTGGAGCAGTTTGCTCCTGGGGGATGGACCCCGTGGTACGGAGCCATGTGGGAGCAGGTCTTGAGGAGCTGCTGCCTGTGGGCAGCCCCCGCAGGCTCAGTTCGGGAAGGACGGCATCCCGTGGGAGGGACCCCACGGGGAGCAGGGGCAGAGTGACCGTGAAGGAGCGGCGGACACGAAGCGACAGGGACTGACCGCAGCCCCCATTCCCTGTTCCCCTGTGCCACTTGGGGAAGGAGGTGGAAGAGGGTGGCTGGGGGGAAGGTGTTTTTGGTTTCTTTCCTTTGTTTCTCACTTCTCTAGCTTGTTAGTAATAGGCAATAAATCTTACTATTTCCCTGCTCTGAGTCTGTTTTGCCCATCATGATAATCGTTGAGCGATCTCTCCGTCCTTATCAGAACCCTTGAGCCCTTTGCATCGTATTTTCTCCCCCTTTCCCTTTGTGGAGGGTGAGTGAGAGACCGGCTGTGGTAGAGCTTGGCTGCCCACCTGAGTAAAACTACCACAGGTTGTGAAAACACAGGAATGAAACAAAGGCTCAAGTGTAAGACTTTGCCTAAGAAAATGTTCTTGCAGCCATGAGGGTAACATGAAGGAGAGAGCAACCAAGAGACCAACGGCTGAAGAGAAGTCAGAGATAAAACACATGCCACAGGTAGTAAGATGAAACTGAAGAAGGGGGACTGAAATGATGAAGGGGGAGATTTAGAAATACAGCCTCAGGTTGAAGGAAAAAAAAACAAGAGGGTCACAGAAGAAAAAGCTCTCACATGAAGTGATTCTGTTATCATCACCAAGATATCCTTTTGTTTTCATGAGATTGTATGTTTGCATGTATCTTGCAATTTTCGCAATGTCTAGAAGAGTACTAAGCTAATACCTGTTGTTGTTGTTGTTGTTGTTGTTGTTGTTATTATTATTATTATTATTATTATCTTTTGTTTTAAGTCATTAAGGACATTGGTCTTCCTAATGAAATATGGAAATAAGATGCACAAGCTTTCTGGTTTTGGGTGAGTAAACCAAAGCATGCCAGGTCACAGGTGACTAATCCCTGGTGCCTGGAGCAAATGTTCAGTCATCAGCTGGTGAATTGAGCAGACTGCCCAACCTTAAGCCTGTGTCAGAAGAGCCATCAGAAATAGCACAGCGAATGGCAGTTTTAGCAGGGCTCAGGAAGTCAGTCAGACAAGGTTTTCAGCTAGGATCCGATTACAAAGCTGTCTGCATCAAGCCTCGGCTGAGCCACCTGTGTAGTGGAGGGCAGTCTATCGGTGTACCTGGGACATGGCCTAGTCTACGTGTCTGTCAGCTACTGACTCAAAGGATGCCAGTTCAGTTATCTTCCTCTGTAAAGGACAAAATAATATCATCTGACATTTTTTTTGCAACTCAGTTCTTAACAGGAGCTGCTTGGAATAAGGGCATGGTTGAAAAGTCAGTATCTAAGCACATGAGGAGTTGTAAGTTTAAGATACACAGCCTTGTTCGGTTCGTTTTTCGTGTTTTTTTTTTTTTTTGACATTGAAGTGAATTCCAAATGTCCACTGATAGGTCTTGTATTAATCCTGTACGAGACAGAATTGTGGTGGTAGCCTTTAAAAGCAAACAATCAGGGACATCTGAGAGACCACAAAACCCAGTCCACTTTGTGCCACCACTGAAATAAGGCGGAATTTGTAATAGTAGTCCCTCTATGAACGTGCCAAATACACAGGTTATATGCCTGCTCTCTAACAGCTATTAAGATCTGTAAAGCATATTAATAGACTTTTACAGTTAAAAGGAGAAGAAAAGAAAATCTGAACCCATTTTCGGGATATTGTTCTGTGAGTGAACACTTACAGACTAAAATCCTTATGAAGGATTTGTCTGCAGGGAATATGCTAAATCAAGCCCTTTTGAACTTTTGATTAAATAATTGATGCATAATGCAGAATGTATAATATATGCATCCTTTTCCCATAGTTGCCTGGAAACCCATATGGAATAGTACTAGCAGTTCCAGGAGCATTTAGTCTCTAAGTCGCTAGTAAAGACAAAGGAACAAAAAAGTTTTTAAAATCATTAGCTCATCTTTCTTTCCATTATTCAAGTACTGCAGGATACCAGAATTAGTAACTTACACAATGGTATTGTGGGTCTTGTAATACGGAGTGATTTTTCTTTTTCTTTTCTTTCTTTTTTTTTTAAAAAAAAGCTATATCTTTTGGAGTCATATGAATGACTGTAAGTCTCAGATTCTGATAAAAAACAAAGAAAAACTAATATTATTATAAATTAATGGTAATAAGCAGATCATAGAATATCCAAGAGGATCAACAGAGAATAAAAATAAGAAATCAAATTTTTAAAAACATTTATAGAACTTCTAAGCAAATCTCCCAGAAGACTACCACTGACTATCTAGAAGATAGTCTAGACTATCTAGAAGAATATGAAGATACCGTGATCAAAAATTCTAGAGGCAGATTGTTTTCACAAGAAATAATGTTTCAAATTGCAGGCAAGCAGACCTTTTACACTTCTCGAATATGCAACATTGCTTGTCATTCAATCTGATTGCTCTGTGACCCAGCCTGAATCTATCTTGTGCTTTACTGCTTCCAGGATGAAATGAAAAACATGATAAAAACCAACAATGAGAAAAGAGCACTAATCACAGAACCCTACAATGATGAAGGATTAAGTTATTTAACTCAAACAACTCTATAAATATGATAATTTGGTGCCTCCATTTCTTATGGTCATCCTAAGGAAAAAAAAAAAAAAGAGGGACAAGCACAAATTGCACAGGCTATACAGTCCTTGAGAACTAAAAGGCAGGATTACTGGGAATGATGGCCCCTTGCCACAGCAAGGATTTTCATGGGATTCTTGCACACACCATCAAGCATTTCTTGTGGACTCTGGACTCCATTTAACTTTAGTGAAAGTTGATACTGAGTCAAAGAAAGAATGGCTGTATGGTCTGGTAGTGAATCATTTCATTTAAGTAAAAGGAAGCTGTTGTGAATGCCTGAATCAATGAACATATAACTATGAAAGATTTGGTGGGTTAAATACCGACAGGCCAGTCCTGAACACTCCTAAATATCTTCTAGGTTTGTTCAAAAAGGTCCCAAAAAGGCAACTTTTTGGATACTTAAGATCAGAGCATATTTTCTCATGATGAAGAGAAAGCTGACACGACATCTGCTATCAACTTCCTAAACCACTGGATAGAACGAAGGTCACAGCACCATTTCCAGAGTGGAATCAAGACTTTCATATCCTTTCCTTTTACTCAAAGTACCAGATAATGTGACTTTGCATTTTGCTGTGAATGGCAGATTAAATGGGTTGTCTTAAGACAGTTTAAGCATCAGCCCAGTACAGAAAACAAAACAAACCAAAACCTACCAGTATTTTTATTTCAGTTTAATAAAATCATTTTTTAAAAAAGTGATTGCCACCCTGAGGAGGGCCTGTACCTCATACAGGTTGATCTCATCATTTTATACTAAAATTGCCAGTTTCTAGGACAAACCAGTTTCAGCAGCTTGCTGTAGCATTACAGGAGGTATAAGAGCACAGAAGGAAAAAAGCTCTAAGTATCTAAAAATAGTGTGTTTACAATAACTGTCATTCATTTTCAGTGGGAAATTATTATATTTCAGGAGGGTGAGAAATTATTCTAACTTAAAACAAGTGTAAAAAGGCAGATCAGATCAGAGAGGCACCCAAGAGCACGTATGGAGATTAAGCTGACATGCCTACATGGCTGGCTGTGACTACTTAAGCCCAGAGGAGGTAGGAGGAAGGGCAGGGTGGAGGTGGAGGAGGCTGCTCTGGACATTCACAAGGTCTCCATCACAGTGGTGGCAGCTCCGCTTCCTATGTGCAAACAGCTGTATTATGACTTGGATAAGACAAAACAAAACAAAACAAAAAAAATTACTCATGCAGAAAAATATTGAAGGGAGAAACAAAGACACTGAAACCCTAAGGTGTTGGGATTAAACTGTCAGAGAAAGAAGCTTCCTTTTTGTTTGCATTAATTAAGCCGTATATTACAATCATCATCATGGCTTTAGATTCAAGCTTTCAACTGCCAATGATTTATTCTGATCTAGGGAAATCAGCAAAATTTGCTTTTTGCAGCCAGAGTCATAGAATAATCTCACAACATGTTCAGAAAAGTTCATTAAGGACAGCAGTAGTTTTCCAGCTGTACAGCTCTGTATTAGTGAGTGATGTTTAATTGTATAATGGCTTCGATTATGATATGTTGTTATGTTCCACTCCTGCTGCCACCATAGCCCAGAGGGAATTTGCATGTGAACATGGTATTTCATCTCAGATTGTTTTTCTGTATAAACAAATCGGTTTTAATAAATTCACTGGAAATCAAATATTAAAATAAACCAACAGAACAATGATGACTGGGGATTACTACAAATCATACTTCTTCGTGTTTCCTGAATATGTGAATGTCGAAAGATGCATGCAGCTGCTGCCATCGGTCACTCACGCCTTCTTTTAGGAAAGCCTTATTACTCTTCTGTGTCTGAATGCTATGGATAGAGAGCTGTAAGTTAAGATGGCATCTTCCTTGCATGGTGAGAATGTACATTGGATGCTTCAAAACTATTTCAACACACAGGAGGTCAAGCAAAGTACAACACCCTAATGATTGACTTTGAGCAACGTTGGGTTTGTAGGGTTTTCAAGTTCTGTGACTGTTGCAGACCTCATAGTGCTCGTATTTGCTCATCTGTAGTTTTTCCATCTGCCCCCTTGACAGTGGGCACTATTTAGGTTCTCCTTTAAAGCACACTGGGAAATCTAGGTGATGAAGTAGTCAGCTAGCTGCATTTTGTACATTTTGCACAGTACAGACTGCAATAAACATGTAGCACTTTTGATCAGGTTTCTGCACCTGCTTCCTGTCTGTTTTGATTATCCCAGATAATGAAATTTAACCTCAGATGATTAGGGTGCTGTTATTTCTGAGACTACATTCAACACAAAGACCCAGTAGAGCAGCCATGGTCAGCTCACATGCTCCCGCTTTACATTCTTAGACCTAAAGATGATGCAACCAGCAGTAGGGTTTTTTTTGAGGTCCATCTCTCCAAGACTATTGGAATTCATCTGAAATTATTCATGCCCCGGTCTCAAGATCTTCTCAAGATTTTTCTTTTTAGCATCAAATTTTCTTTGATTTTTTTTCTTTTTTCTTTTTTTTTTTTACAGAAGAGGTATCTACATCTTGTGCTAGTCTTTATGATTAAGAGAAGACTACTGCTATCGCAATAGCTCTATTTCTACAGGAGTTCTGCAAACTAATAAGCAAGTAGCACGTAATAATCTCTTTCTCTACCCCACATATCCTCAAAGGTACCTACACTACCGACAGAGTTTGTCTGTTCATTACTTCTGTGCTTGGAAATTGTAATCAGAAATAGGGAAGCATTAAGTGAGTTTATATTCATGCTGCACGAGTAAAGTTTCCCAGGTTTTGGAATTCCTGCATGTAGAATTTGGGATGTCATGGATTGCATTCCACATTTGGGCACTAGCAGATTTCAGAGGTGTGCCACCAATGATTTGTAAATGTTATTGTTATTCATTGGTAGCATCAACATAGGAAAAGGAGAATGCTTAAATCTGAAGGAAGCTTTCTTTAAAAGATAGCATTGCCTTTTTTTTTTTCAAATTTATGTACATATTTTCTGACTCTTTATGAAGAATTTCTTGCTTCTCTGAAGAATTAAGCTGGACTGATTTCAATTCCATCCTGTTTGACAAAGAACTGCAATGACTGGTATTGATTTTTCTCACTCTGCTGATTTTATTTAAACTGGCTGTTGGTTTAAATGCTCAGAGAGATTTCTATAAAAGAAACACTTTTCACATGCACAGTAGTTTTCCTAAAGTTTTATAGAATTATCACAAAGACATATATTTGCAGTTTTGAAGAATGTTTGCTATGTATCTTTAGTTATCTTCCTATTGTGAAAATGAAATAATTCAATAGTGCAATTAAGTTGATCAACAAGTGTTAGTATTAAGAGCACGACGTATGTAGTGGCATTCTGGTAAATGGTGGTGAATTGTCACCTCCCCTATAATTTTGGCCACATAGTCTAACTAGTTTAAGGAGAGATACTGCAAGAGAGAACAGCCCTTAGACTGTCAGCGCATCTTCGCCCGTTACACAGCGCTTACCTCACCAGAAAAACCCACTCTTCTGATGAAGGTTTCAGCAAAACACTCTTTTGTAGTGAGAGAAGAATTCACAGAGGGAGGCAAGGAGATGTGCCTGTGTCTGTCTGCATTAAAGACAGCAGAAACAAACATTGCATTGTTTGCGATAAGTGTAGCTGCCTGATATCCCAGGACTGTCACACACTGTTCTATGCTAATGGGCACCTTTGGGTAAAAAAGCTGGTGTTAATAAAACCTCTGCTCTGCTTTTCTTGGAAGAGCCACTTCTGGCACTCAAAGCAGCTCTTTGCTTCCATCCTCATACACCTCCAGCCTGCAGCCAAGAGCAGCTCCTGCAATTTATTAAATTAGTTCTTTTAAAGAACCCCTTAAATACATTTTTTCCGAGCAATTTTTTTCCCAGTGAGCCGTGGCTGGCATAAGCGAGTGAAAAGCTGGTCGAGGCAGGGCAGGAGAGCACAGCTGAAAGCATGGCTTGAGTGACAGGAGGTGCTATCCACAGGGAGTGGAGTGGGACTGCCTTAGAGCTTTTTCTTTTTATATCCTCCCCTAAATGAAACATCTCACATGCAGCAGAAGGGTTTTTTTCCCAATGTCACTTTTTTTTTTTTTTTCTCTTGAACATATTATTGGGTGCTGCTTAATGGCAATTTCTGTAGGAAATAAAAAAGAGTCACTGACATGAGCAGGAGGTCTGGTATTAACCATTTCAGGGCAGCTCTTGGTTCAGTGGCTCTCTGCTTAGAAGCTCTGCATCGGACAGCCATTGCTTGAAATCACATCGGGTAAATGAATGACGTCTCTTCCTACTAGTAAGAGTAACCCATCTGGAAGAACAGCAGTCAGACAGAAGCAACGCGAAGAAAACTGTACTTCATGGTGAAAAGATGTGTGCAACTCATCCCATTCCAGAGCAATGGAAATTATTCTCCTAGCTCATCAGTGGTAACCAGAAGGCAAGCAGTGTCCATGAGGGACTTGGCACAAACTGGCAAACTGAGGGGCATGTGCATTTGCTCACTATATGATGAACAGAAGGAAAAGTTCCACGTAAGCAGATCCCACTTGATAAACATGAGGAACAAAGCTAAGATTAACAACCAATATTTTTAATTAGCCAGCCACTCCCAACTATGAGGCTATTGCACCTTTACGTTTGTTTTTTTCATTTGCTTCATTAACAGTTATCAAAGTAATTAGTGCTACAACTTTGCTATCAGTATGAACTTCATTAGATATCTCTGTCACTTCAAGTTATTGAACTATAACCATGAAAATGAAGTGGAAATTTCATCCACTTAAGCATAAAATATAAAAAAAATAAAATTAACAACTGAATGCAGCATAAATGTGTCTTTTGATACATTTCCTTTTGAATGGCAGAAGACAGCTGCTGGGCAGGTACTAAAACCCTCCTAAATTTTATGTCTGGCAGCCTGCTTACAATGTGATACGAATCTTACTTCAGCTAAACACAAATTAAAAATATTAGAAGTGTGCTGGAGAGGTGACTGAAAGACCAACTCTGTAGCTAATTATCTAATAAATACTCTCCAAAGTCTTCCGCCACAGCTTGGCCACTCTAGTATGTTTGGACAGCATAAATTAAATATTTCTGTAACACAGATGGATGTAGGCTCAGAACTAGGAACTCTGTCCCAGGCGGGTAATCCCTATCTACACTGAGCATTTCTTAATGTATTTACCACTGTCCGTAACACAAAGTGTAGCCAAGCTATCACTCTAGTTTAAACGTGAAAACCAAAAAACTTGTTTTCTCTGCATTAGTCCTCTCCCTCCTGTTACTGCTGACATGAGTTCCCATGGGTAGGATTTTTTTTTAATTAAACTTAGTGTGGAAAGGCCCAGTAAAGCACATAAATCCAAACCCACCATTCTACGTAACTGCACAATATTTCAGACAGAGAACAAATGATACAATCCATTACAGATTTTATATGCATTTTTCCATTAAAGTTTATAGCTTTTCTCATGAATGTGTTCATAGAAGTTGAAGCTGTAAAGGAAGACAGACAGAATCTCAGAAGAAATGCTAAAAAGATCACTAATTAAGCGGGAAACTTCTCAGGAATGAAGCCTAGAAGGTGGAAGAACGACATGCAGGGATTACAAGCAGATTCCTCCTCTTGGAAGGGATCTCTCCAGCCGACCTCCTGGAAAAAAGGGGCCGACTAATGTTGCACAGATTTGGCTACTAGCCAAATAGGCTAGAATCACCATCTCTCCTTCACAGAGTTGCTATAAAAACACTTAATTTGCAGGATTGCTGGAACTCCCAAATATGATTTACAAGAAAATTGGAGAATGTAGTCAGCATACATATTAATTAAAGCTGTGGCTTGCGTGAAGACCCACACTTCTGTGACAGAATCATGGGCATATGTGTGACAAGATCCTTACCTAAATAAGCCAGTATTTAAAATCTGCCCAGGTACTCTGGTTAGTGGCTTTTTTTGCCACGCCAGATCCAACTGTTCTTTATTGTGATGGATCTGAGGGACAGACCGTGGAGTGCGACGGACAGCTAATTGCAATAGTGTATGAAGGAAGTGCTGACATACTTACAGTTGCATTTCTTCTGAACAAATCTGAGCTTACACGCTGTTCGGTAGGTGGACAAACGAATGCGATCCAGATCTTGAGCCCCTAGTGGAAGAGAATAACAGCAAAATTTGTATGGAATATAACCTATGTGTACCTTTGATAACAGGGAAGCCAGAGAACAAAGAGGACACAGGAGCCGACTCTGTATAATTATTTTCAAGGTTATCTCCTTTGCAGGGAGATCAGTGAGGGGAGGGCAGAAAGATGGGGAAAAGTAGGAGCTACAGTGTTAAAAGACTTTTATGAAGGAAGGCAAGGAATAGTCAGCCCACTGTGTCTGTCACTTTGAAGAACAATCTGGTCAAGCTGCAGGCTAAAAGACACACTGGCCAGGCTCCAACAGAAGGGAAAACCTCCATCTAATTTTAATATTTAACAACAAAGCTCATAACAAATATCTTTGGCAGACACGCCGGATCAGAACAAGGTATTGCCAGCAAACCAAATTAGAAACAATATCATGCCATAACTAAAGGGCTGATAGCGATCTGCAGAAGGGGGCAAAAATGCTGCAAGGAGCGTGGGGCATCCTCCGTTTCGCAGAGGTATGTTCTCTGCAACGGAGATCTCCGAGCCAGCTCCCTGGCTCACACGCAGCTTGGCCCTGGCCTCTCCAGCTTAAAGACCTGGCAGCATTTCCAGAGCAGCTGTCCAGGAGATACGGGAAGGAGCTGACTGGTAGCTACTCCATGTGAAAGAGCAGCAGAAAGGGACCGGTATGGGGGGCAGAATCTGGCACGGTGTCTTCAGGCATACTGCTGGTGTGTATCATTCGCCACGCTTTCCAGAAGTCTCAAAAAGTTGATGAGTAGGTTGTTATTTAAATGTTGCTCCTTCTTGGCTGGTATGTCTTACACAAGAAGTGTTGCTGCGTAGCTACAATATGGCCTATGAGATGCGAGACTGCTTATTAATTGTGCCACACATTTCATGGAATCATGTACAATTGAGCTTTTGCATGTTTGTTTTCTCATTGTGGTTGGCCCTAGAATAAAAGAGTAAAAACCGTTCTGTTCAGTTGAGCAGCCTCCTCTGCAGGAACGGTACCAACCTACAAAACCAGGGCTTCTCAAGGAACTGTCCAAATGAAACACATCCATACAAGTGAAATATGGCCCTATTCTGCTTTCACCCATTTCCCAAAGGCTTTCTTTAAAATTCCTCTTCATGTTATTGGACTGGCCACTCAGCTTCACTGCTGCACGTATGGCCATGTCAGCCTCGTTCACCCACACTTTCTTAAACAATCTGGCACCCTCTGGACCCGAATATTTCACATGTGCTCTACCCCGTGAGATGAAAATGAGAGTGATACTCTTCCTTCTCCCCAGACTCTGCTCTTTTCCTGACCGCATTGTCCCACACCATCTTCCCGGGGCTCTCAGCTACTCCCTTCTGCCAGCTGGTTGTCTTAACACCATCTGTTCCTGGAAGAAGCTATCTTTAACTACTTCACATCAGGTCTGCAAAGCCTTATTTTTTTTCATCATAGTCTTATCGCTGAATTACAGTTTTTCTCTTCTGCATTAGTACCCCACTGACAGCTTTTGGAAAACTCCTTTATTGGTGAAGGAGAGTTGGTAACACTTGCAACAACAAATCTTTCCTTTTTTAGTAGGACCAATGAGTAATACAAACTTAACTTTTTTCCCTCTTAACTTTAGTGAAAGACACTAATAAAAGCTCCCAAAGCTCCTTTATAAAACTTCAGCATTCTAATAAGATGAACAGGTTCAAAGCAAAGTGAAACTGGCTCATTATACTTTCTAGGTTGTAGTATCAATTCCAAATACACAAAACTGTAGGCAGTACTGTTGCTTTTTTTCCCCTACTATTTGCACACACTGAATTGTGTTACTTTGGGAGGAGGTGTTTCTGTTGATAAAACTGTGGAACATACTACTTAATTTTATCATGATTCACATTTTACCACAGTCTGAGATCCATTTGTCAAATAACTTCTGTAGAAACATGACTTCATTTTACATGGAGAGCGCTGAAAAATATGTGGAAAGATGTGTGGGACTGAGCATGGCAAATGAGACTGGGAATTTGTAACTTGCCTACAGGATTGCCAGTGGCCTCTCATTCTCTTTGCCGACTGGCAGTGTTTCACTGTTTCTTTTGAATATTCTCGTCTAGGTAATACTGTCGGCAGTTCTCAAAAATAATAAAAGGATACATTGAGCCCTTGGCTGCTGTCTTCATGCTTGGTAATATGTGCTGGCAGCACTACCATAACGTACATTTTGATTTTTTTTCATCAGAGCAGTCTGGATATATGAGCATGTCAGGTACGACTAAGGGTAGCCTACTGATTTGACATCCAGTGGTGCACCTTGAGAGATAAGATTCAATCTAAACTTTAACTCTACAGAATATGATATTGGTTATGATACTAATTCACAAAGGTTTGTAATTGGGAACTAGAAAGATGCTTCTTCTGAAGAAAAGGAAAGAAAAAAGTCAAACGAAATGTCTCTAATTACAGAGGAAATCATACGCTGCCTCAAATCTGAAGTGAGAGTCCAATCCATCTACTCTTTGTTCAGAACAAGCTTCCTACAAAGGCATGCACAATTCGATTTTTTTGCTGTCTGGTGCTGTCTGGAACACGATCCACTTTCTAAAAACATAGTGGGGTTTTAATCACAGGCTTGCAGATATTACCACAAGAACCTAAAACACTGGCAAACTCCTCTACATCATTTACTTTTTTCATCTAACATGGGCAGGTTTGGAGTTCAACTTTCTACCAGAAACTTATGTTTTTTCACAACATTAGGAAACTTTGCATGACCCAGGGTATGTAGGGTATGTTGAGTGCCTGATTTTTGTTCAGCATGGACTTTGTGGGCTTGCGCACAGCTGAGGGGACCTGAATTCAATGACAATAGGATGAGTTTCTGTTTCAGTGCAACACACCCTTTATACCCACAGTATCTCAACATGCAAAATTGAGCATTTTATGAATGTGAACGTTTCTTTGCCTAAAACATATTTAGTTTATTACACACAAAAGAAACGTATTTTCCCCTCTATCTTTTTATCTGGTTGGAACCTGGTTCTCTGTGTGCGTGTGTAGCAGTAGTAGGAACAAAGGCAGGCAAATAGGAAAGGCAGGCATATATGAGATAAACCAGACACAAGTAAATATGTCAAAATACTAAAATGTGAAAGAAAAATAACTATTTGTGTAGGCTATGGGAAAATAATCCCTCCTCATTCTCCAACTACTCATTGTCAATTTTCCCAGCACTGCCTTAATTCCCTCAAAACAACCCAGAACAACAAAGCAGCCTTCAACCCTGTGGGAGCAAACCATAAACCCCCACTGAAAATTCTTAAGGAATTATCTCCTGGTTTAGGAGTTCAGATGCATTTCAAACAGACTGAAGTTAGTGGTATTTTTGCCACTGACTTGAGCTGATACAAGCTGAAGTCCTCCGTATAATTGTAATTAAAAGTATACTATGTTATGGTAAAGGAGAAATGCATCATCCTTTTTTTTTTTCTTTTTTTTTTCCTTCTAGCTAAAAAGTATTCCTTCCTTCCACTGGTCTAAGATGTTGTACCAAAGGGATAAGAGGAATACCCATCTGAGTTACAACAGAAACCCTTGTGTGGTATTGAAAGAAGTACGGAGCACAACAAAGCTAGTGGACATCATGGAATGGGCCAAGAACATTCTCAACAGGCTAGCTGAATGAGAAGTCCTAATTTTGGAGAGCTCGTGATCACAGATGCAGGCCATTTGGTGCCCCTGGGAACCGAACAGTCCCTGCCACATTTGATTCACCAGCACAGACCTGGCCTTTCAGTGTGCATGGTTGCTCTGGTCCCATTAATTCCCTGTTCCATTACGGCCTTGTTACTTTTGAGTTCAGAGAACTGAAGTCTTGATAAATGGAACAGAATGGGCAACCAGCTCCTAGTGATAACCAGGTCAAATATTTTGAAAAATAAATATTCATAAAAATCAAAGTATCACTTTTTCTATCATTTTTACTATATTGCGTGGGACAAATAATAGGAGGCTTACTAATTATGGATAAAACGTTGGTAAATCTAATAAAAAGGTGACGGTCTCAAACTTCATACATAATACAACTTCCCTGAAAATGGTGGTTTGTTTCTAAGAGAAGTAAGAGACAACTTCCAAAGAATAGCAGGAGGATTGTTAGTATAGCACACCGATGACACACTGTTCTGTGGGGACCAAAAAAGCTTCACTAGAAAATATAAAAAATGCACTGAAGTGGGCTGTGTTCTATATGAGACCCTGCACTGGGCCTGGCTGGGATGGAGCTTTCTTCATAGCAGCCTGCGTGGCGCTATCTTTTTGATTTGTGGTTAAAGCAGTGTTGATAATACACCAGTGTTTTAGCTATCACTGAGCAGTGCGTGAAGACCATCAAGGTTCTCTTTTTCCCACTCTGCCCCAACAGTGAGTAGGCTTCGGGTGGGCAAGAGGCTGAGAGGGGACACACCAAGGACAGCTGACCCGAACTGGCTAAAGGGGTAGTAGTCCATATCATACAGGGCCATGCTCAGCAATAAAAGCCAGAGGTAGAAGAGGATGGGGAGTTTTGTCTTCCAAGATAGACATTGCTTGAAAACTGCCTGATTATTGGTCTGGTTTTGGGAGACGGTGAGTAACTGCCTTTGCATCACTTTTTTATATATATATATATATATTTTTTTTCCTGTTTCCTCCACTTATTTAACTGTCTTCATCTAAACCCACAAGTTTTTTTGCTTTTGCTCTTCCTGTTCAGGGACGTGAGGGGAGTGAGCAAGTGCCTGGGTGGGTGCTTAACAGCTGGCTGGGGTCAACCCGCAACACACACCCCAAATATAGTGTTTTGGAGACCTTCTTTCCCTCTTCATTGCTACCTGTGTATTTCAGCATATTTGTCTCAAGAAGCCATTGATTAACATAATTCAGTATGGTGTAGAAAAATATATAAGCTGGCGTAGAAAATCCCTTTCCCCTGCTATTTGGTCAAATCAGCCCATTTTCCTGTAGTTTTGGTCTCACAATATTAAACTTTCTGTGAAACAAATGTATCAGTTACTTGAGATGGAAAGCTTACATAAATTTTACTGACATTGCATTGCAACTGGCATGGTCTACCACAGTGAAATTTCTAGGAAGTACTTACGCATTTCTGCAAACAGCTGCCTTCTTTCTGCCATGGTATTTCCTCTTTTCCCGCAATCTTCAATCATTCTGGAAGACAAAATCATGTGAAAATATTGAGCATTATTCCCAGGCTGACCATACATGTTTAAGCATCCAGAATCGATCCCGGTGAACCTTTGAGGTTGACTGGTGCTCCAAATGTACCCAGTGCCTTTTGCCAGTCTCTCTGTGGCATCGTTTGGGGGGAAGCTGGTCCCAAAATTGTCCTCCATTCCCTAGACTCTTCTTTCAAGCATTTGTTTTCCCTCTCTCTCTCTCCCAAAGGCAATGTTTCGTTTTTCCGCTTGATGTAACTGACTGACTTACATAACACAAGCTCTGAAATTCAATTTAGGTTTTCTTAAATAAGGAATCTTCAGTTTAAGTTATATAAGAGTGAAGACATCATAAAAGATTCAGATATTATTTTATAGTTTAGAAAATGCCTTTCTTGCCAGTTCTGGGTGGAAGAAACAGAAACAAAAAATAACACAACAGCAACTAAATCCATATAACACCTCTATTTACTCAAGCAACTACACTCCAAATATTCATTCAAATTCAAGACAGTATGGTTCTGATTAAATGAGTCCCAGTAAAAGGCTCAGAAGTAAGGATATTTTTTCCTTCAGTTCTCAGATATCCAAGTCTTCAGAATATTACTAAGAGCGCTACTTCTGGAGAGAGAATAAACAGCTTCCTTCACAGCCAGCATTCAAACTGGAAAAGACTAAAGCCTCCAGAATAAAGACAAACGCCTTTAGCAGCACTCAAAAAATGAAACCAGTGTCAGCTTCACCACTTCCTATGGATAATTACTCTAGCAAACCAAAATCTTTCCCTCCCTGCCAAGCCCGGTTAGGGCTTCTGACCTGCATTTTAATCTACACCCTTATCTCAACTAGATTGTGTGAGATAACATTGGGCCACCTGGGATAAAAAAAGAGATACTCTGTAGAGAAACACAATCCGAAATATACCACTGTCTTCAGTAGCAAACCCACACATGTATTTAATAGGAAGGATGAAAGTATTGGATGCTGAAGGCTACCATCTGCCCACCAAAGGGCTCAGGATGGAAGACCAGTTTCCTTTTACTTCTTGGAGAAAGGAAGGCAATCACATAAGAGTTTTTTGATTTTTTTTTTCTTCCATAATGCACTGTTCAAATGAAGTGCTGCTACATTATAGCTGTCTTTTCCAAATAGTCTATTCAGTTCTCAGAGTACTGATAAAGGCTCCACTAAAGTGCTATTTACAGTGGACGTTTTGTGATGTGAGCAGCAGCCCCACTAGGAGGAGGACAAAGGGTACGGCTGCAGCGTGTTTGCAGGTATATTCAAGTTCACTCATGCTCTAATTTGGCTGGGAGTGATACGGATGTGTGTAGCATGGCATTAAGCTGCAGCTAATATATCCTGCCCTTCTGCAGAGATAACAGCTTTCAATACAGAGCTTTACTGAGGTGGCCACGCAGCCCCTGATCTGAAGCTTGTTCACGTCTTGCTGGTGGAGAAGTGTCAGGGAAGGCTCACATCTATCTGCAAAATGAGATATACCTTAAGATCCCCAGCCTGCATCCTAAATAGGAATGTTGTTTGTCCCTGCATCAGCCTTAATTCTCCGCCCATAAAAGATGAAAAAATAGGTAATCCCACTAACCCCAGCTCGAATCTCCCACCCCTTTCTCCTTCTAACAGAATTTACAGCAGTAGACAAATTTGCTATGGAAAACCACCAGCTCTCCTACGACAGCTGGGTTAATAAAGCCATTTGAAAAGAGCATCTTTTATCAGGCAGGACAGTTGAGTGAATACTTCACAGCAAATACAGTTTTAGATTAACTTTTAGTATTTGTAGGGTTGTTCACAACGGCCTCCCTATGGAAGCCTGAGTTATGTGTAGATAAATACAAATAACTTTGAAAGACTCTCACTGCAGTAGATATTTTTCAGATTTTAAAACCTTCATCCCAAATGACAATCCTGAAGTTCTCTGCAACAGCATATATGCCATTAAGCTAATGAGAACATCAGTGGTGGCAGTATTTTTGGAAGTATCCTCTCTCCCTTCTTTGCATCTTTTCTGGATAGAAATAAAAAGAAAGACAGACAATGTTGCTCAATAATTATTATTTTTGAGTTCCCATTGATAGGAACTCATTCATCTTTACCTTCCAAGCTTTTCTTACACATTTTTAACTCTAGAATGCACCCGAGCCACTGCTCAGCTAATGACGATGGTCATGGGTTTTGTGCATTTCCCTTTTTAAGCTTGTTCACCTTAGAATGACAGAATCATGGGACCACTTAGGTTGGAAAAGACCTCCAAGACAATCTGGTCCAACCGTTAACCTAGCACTGCCAAGTCTACCGCTAACCTACGTCCCTAAGCACCACATCTACACATTTTTTGAATACCTCCTTGCTCCAGCTCACAGATACGAAGCTCAGCTCTTAAACTCAGAGTACAAAGACTTGTACTTTGAGGTGGCAATGTTCTCAGTTCAGTCCTTGGGGCTGGCCATGAGCATAATTGACTATAATCACGTTCCGATATTTCTCATTTGGCTTACAACAGATGTCAATTCACAGAAAAAAAGTACTTTTTGTTCTACAGGGAAAAAAAGCAAATCACAAAGCGAACTTTATTATACTTTACAAAACAGAATAAATTATCAGAGACATAATTTTTAAAAATATTAATTCATGTATACTCTTCCCAGAGTAGAAAAGACATATTTGTCTTCTCTTGATCCCTTCCACTATCTGTTTCCCTTCACTTTTCTCCTGGGAAATAACTCCTCCACTGCAGGTAGGGAGAACACCTACTGTGCATCTAATTAAAATTCTTGTCATGGGCTAATTAGTAATGTACTGATTAGCAAGGTATTAAGGCTTCACTATATTACAGACATTCTAGAGCAGAAATCATTCCAAACATAAGGTTTCCAGCCTCTGAAAAAGATACCGTGAATGTTTCACGTCCACTGGTGCTTTGAGCTGAAATCTTTTATAACATCAGCAGAGCTTGAGGGAAAACAATCAATAAACAAATAGCTTAGTCTGATTTGAGCCGTTTCATGTGCAATTCCATCTTCATGCTTGTCATGTATCAGAAGCATAGCTGGCTCATTTTTTAGTATACTTTATTTGTTTATAAAATCTGGGAGGGAATAGTTTATACGCATAAGGTGAGAACTACATGCCTTATTTTTCTTTCCTTTGTGCCGCTTTGATTTACGAATAATATAATAACTTCTGTCTCACATAAGTGTTTTTTCTTGCTTTAGTGTATCTAGGATAAATAGCTTATTTTATTAACCTCTGTTTTAATCATCCCCCTTGTAATTAGTGTATTTCTAGTTCTTGAGCTACTGCCCGTGCTTGGTAAAAGCAACGCCTGCTACCACTAAATCATTAGCTCCAAAACACAAAAAGAGGTAACCGCCTGTTTACCTGGAGAAGGAGCTCCCTACTTGAGTGTTCTGTAAACTTAATAGGAAACTGTCAAAAATTACTAATGTGACACACACATACGTGCTCAGTTTGACGACTCTGAGAAAAGCCACCCCATTAACACTTCGACAAATCCCCATCTTGTTCATCTGTGACAGATGAAGTGCCACGGGGAGTCAGGAAGTGTGCCAGCGAGGAAAATCGTATGCTGAAATTGATTAATTGTGGCATGGAAAATTTACAAAGTCCCACGTGATGGCTGTGACGCAGCTGCACATTTTTACATCTTTGACACAAGAGGCTCCGAATCCTGACCAGTGACATTCCTGCCCGCCTTGCAGACTGCATAGAAGTTGCTCTTCCCATTGCAGCTGGCACAGAGGAAAAAGAAAAACACTTCTGTCTGCCTGAGTCTTGTCCAAATGTGCTCACTGCGGCTCTGAAGCGCCTGGGAATGTTCTGGGATGCAAATTCTAGTTGGAAGTTTTGCTCCAGAAGAACTGGTAAAATCAACAGTGAGTATCCCAAGATCACTTCTGGAATTTGGTAAACTATCAATAAGGCTCGAGCATCCTTTATCTAAGCAGCCTGTATTTCCCTGCTGTGGAAATTTTCAACTCCCAATCTAAACAACTATTTCTTTTCCTACCATGAAATTTCAGAAGACTTCAATTTAGATATTTGCCCTGGTATCTTTGAGAGTTGGAGGAATTAGGATGCAGAGAAATGTGCAGGTTTCTCTGTGGTTGATCTTCATGCTACTGACAAATCAGATGCTATTTCCTATGCAGCTGGTCGAAATTTAAACCCAGGTTTGACTAGACAATAGTAACGTTTTTCAGTAGCACAGGCTTCTTGTCTGCCATTGCTTGGGACAGTTTTATCAGAGTGCCGCTATTCCTTTTCAGGCATTATCAGCTCCAGAAATTTTGATGCCTGGAAATGAAAGAGCCTGCTGGGGTCTAGCTTTCAGTGATTTGATGAGGAACTCAAAAGCTCTAGTCGATAGCTGGGTTTGAAGCACTGTTCATGCAGAAGTCATGTAATATGAAAGAGAAGATTTCAAACCCATAGTTTTTCCCTCTTCCATATTCTCCAAATTCAGCCCTGGTAGGTGGGTGCTGCTCAGCCAACTAAAGCAGAGCTATAGCTGCTTATTTCAAAGTGAATTTGGACCAGAGAATAGAGGGTTAAAAGGGACTGTGAGTGCTAACTAAAACTGTATTTGCCAAGTTCCCAACCTCAGCAATCCTTGAAGTTAATAACTAGAATCATGGAAGGCCATTTCTGAGCCCTCTTCCCCTTAATGGATTTATTGGTGCCTTATGAATGTCTTGTTTCACATCTTTTAATGAAGCAGATCCATAATAGGCATCTCTCAGCTTTACATTCCAGGACTAATCTTTGGCACTATAATAAAATTGTTCACTGCTTTTTCCTGAGGCTAGGTATAATTGCATTGCACTTACAGTACTTGTTTGTATTTTATCTAGATGAGCTTTTACAGTGAAGAAGTAAAATAAAAGCTGTTGCTAAGCTTACTTTCAACTTGAGTCTCAGCAAATCCACCTCTTCTTAATTTTGTCATATTTTTGCAATTTTAATATTACCCCCCCAAAAAAATCTCTCTTGATGTATTCTTTCAGCAAAATGTGTCTCTCGTTTTTAAGAAAAAAATTTCCAAAAATTTTTCATCAGTTCCCCTTTTGGATCTCCGTATCCTTAGTAGGAAACTGTCAAAAATGTCCTATAAGGCAGCCACTGCAACTCATTTTCGTAACATCCAGTATTCAAAGAAGTTTGAGTGTCATGCAAATCTTATTTGGGAGGTCTGAGAAATGAATTGGGGAAAATTTAATGGTAAAGAAAGATTTGATTGGGGAAAGTTTGATGCTCAGGCAAAAAAGAACAATTCGGAGATAGAAAACATGAGAGTCAAAGCACACTAATTTCATATTTAATACTGTACAGAATGAGAATCTTAACAGAGGATGTCAGGACTGACAATTCACTTCAGGGAACGAGCGAACCACCAGTCATTCATTTTCCACGCACACCAGGCATTGTCAAGTTTAAGAATTCAAATAGTTATTAATTAGGCCAGAATATATCCTAAAACCATTATTTTTCTGCTATCTATGTGTGCTTGTATAGCTTTCAGCTTTTCTCTGCAAAACTAAGGAGGAGGAGTTCTCTCATGTAACAGAGAATCTTACAACTCCAGACATGAAAGACACATAACAAAAACAATACTTGAGACTTACTACAAATATGTGAAACTTTATAAAACTGCCTTGCATGAATTGCTCAGATGCATTTTTCCAACCATGTGCTTTTATAGTCAGCCTTCCTGGCACTAAAAGAAACTGATCCATTGGATGAAACACTGCAGGAAAACCAGTGTTCAATGCTTCAAATACGTTTTGACCCTCTGAGAGTATAAAATGATCCAATAAAATAATTTTAGTCAGCTCCAATTTTTTTTTCTCCAGTACTTCATTGACATCACTTCTGATAAAATAGTTCTGATAAAGAGTAACGATTGATTGTAGCTAAATGGTGCAGATTTAAATACAGCTCGTCAAAGTCCCATTGAAATGCTACCTTTAAATCACATTTAGTCTGAGTTTCATGAAATATTTTAGAACAAATAAAGCAGGTATTGATTTTCTTTATACTCCACGATGTTTCAGAGCCTTTGTACAGCCGAGGACTTGTCAGAAATAACTTCCGCTAACAGTCATGTCTTTTTTTGTTATACTAAAAACATTCCAGAAAAAGAACAAACCCTCCAAAACTCAGACGCAAAAGTCAACAATATTCAGTACCAAATCTGCTTGTCTGATGTGTTAATCTGTTACAGGAGCTTTGCCATGCCCTCATCACGGACCTGGATTTCACCCAAAATGTAGTTTTTCATTCAACATATGTTTTTATACTATTTTACTAAAAAAAAAACAGGATCAATAAAGTATTGATTACCTCTAACCGCTCTAATTTGTGATTCTATTTCTTTCAGTTGCTTAGGCAAAGAATAATTTGTAGGGAAAACCTTAATGAAACTCAGGGCGTAAAAAGTTAGAAGGACTTTATCACAGGAAGCGTGTAATTGATATCTGATACTTTGGTACTCTGGTCTTCTCTCAGGTCTTTCATTTGCCGTTGTAGAGGCACAAAGGAGGTTGCAGGATTTCACATATAATTAAACTCCTACTTAGTCAAAGGTTTCTTTCAGTTCTTCTTGTGCTGGCATAATTAAACCCAAATTCATTTGAGTAAGCTGTCAGTGATACAATTGTGTTGGGAAGCATTTCCTGGCTTCTGCCAATTTTAATAATACAAGTTGTCAGTTTTTGTAAATAGGGATTTGATGATTATTTGCTGTAGGACAGTGGGTACTTTCATCTCCTTTGAATTACAAAAACATCTAAATAAACCAAATGGTAGCTGTGGGAGAAGATACATTCCCAGGCAGTTGAAATTATTGAGCTCCTTTGCGTGCACTGGGAAAATCTTTCACTGAAAGTATTGTTGAGTAGTCAAACAAATTAGTTAATAAGGGAGCTGCTGGCTTCTGTCACCTTATCTGATCAATAGTTTCAGCATCCAAACTATTAATTGAATAGCCATTGATTTAGAGAAGATGAAACGACCTTATCAGCTAAGAAGAGTTTTCCATTATTCAATTGAGATCCAAGAAGAATTTAAACTTTTTCGTCTTTATGCACGAAATAGGCCCCTTTGGACTTTTTCTACTTTTTAGTTTTCTGAAACATTGTAACAAATTGGTTCATGAAAACATATTCTGAGTTTTATCTAAAAAGCTAAGAATTATAGCTAAGAAAAAAGATTCTTTAAAACCATTCCCATGGAAATCCAAGTCCCTCAAGAACTAATTTGGGGAAAGGTGGAAAACAAATTACAAATGAAAGAATGATGAGGCACTGATGAAAATGGTCACATATATTCCTTCATAGTGGTAGCTGCTAATTTGTCTTAAGTTCAGTGATAGCAGGCACTAGAAGAGAAGAATAGCACTAGGATGGCAGTTATTGAACTTATGAGCATTTTGGGGATAAGTATAGATCTTTAATGCAAGTAACAGCAACATACAGGCTGATCTAATCAATATCTGAAGAAGGCATTTTAGCAATTAGTTATTGTCAAGGAATAAGGAAACAGGAGATTTTCTCCTTTTTACTTGGCCATATCCCTTCTGTGAGCAGCCTGATGACTTGGGTAAAAGTACAACTTCATCCTTTTGGTAGCTGTATTCTGTATTCAGCTGAAGACTAAAGCAGACACCAACTTTTAAATTCTGTTTTCAGCTTTTAATTCTGCTTTTAATTCTGTTTTCAAGTGCCAGATCACAATTAAGGACACCTGTCTAAGTCTTATTATAAGTTTGTGGTGGGAAAATAAGTGCCATATGTATTGTTCAAATGATTTCATTTGGCAGCCTTAGCTACAACAGTTCAGTCCTCAAGATATTCAGTTAAGATACTAACTGTCCAAAGTCATAATGATCGATATCAGTGTCTCTGTATTCTCATTCTGTACCTGCCTGCACACCCATGAATGATCACACCAGCCGTACAGCAATACAATTGCTATATCCAATAGAGACATAACAGCTAGGTTGGCAGTACCACGTGATAAGAGAAGAAAAAGCAGGAAAAAATCCAAGCAATGAGGCATCTAAATTTGTAAAAATGTAAGTGACCAGAAATTACAGCCAAATACAAACATTTGGGAGTCTTCTAACAATGAACACAAAGGAAAGGCAAACTCAGATAGGCTCCAGTTCAACAAAAGCTGCCTTTAATACGTCCTTATTCAGCAAACCCTTTATACACCCATTAGACTTAAAGGATATGCTTGAACTCCATTGTGCTGACTGAGTATTAGCTGAAAAGGAATGGACTGCTGAACTGGCTCGAAGATTTTTCTATTCTGTCCTTAATAAACACCTTACACAAAAAGACACAACACAAACAATGAATAGAAGAAGGAATGCACTTGGAAATGGCACATGGAGAAGGCAGAATTCCACTACGAGATGGGCTTTAGTGACATCGAGATGAATGTGAACTCTCATACATCCTCTGCATAACTGAGAACGTATGTCCACATATATGTAGAACTTTACAGAGTACTGAGGTCACTTAGAAAACACAAGGGATCAAAGAATTTAAGAGAATTAAGAGGGTAAAAAAAAACCACAAGAATCTTTCTGTCTTTCATCCTCTCCTCTTCATTATTTGGCTGTATGTTGAGATGCTGTTCAGGACACTCCCGTAAAAGTGAACTGCAGAGGAGACCTACATTTTCTGTCAGTTCATACACCACTGGTTATTCCTCAAGTATCCCACCACGGAAGGCTAGCATAAGCTCTTATGTTACAAAACTGCCTTTGATGCAAATGTATTCTGTCTTTGCCTCCCAGCAAGTTCAGGCCTGCAGTTGCTGAACTACTCACATGCAGCATTACCATACTTTTTCACATTAGCCTGGTTAACTCATTTCAGTGATTAATAACGTGTGGCTATTTATTAGGAGTGGGAATTTTTGCAAAACTATGCATTTAATAAATGGTAAATCAGGCATCTTACATCCTCACTACAAAATAAAAGTGTTAGATGTAAGGTGCTGAGGGGCTGTAATAACTTAATTAACAAAAAAACCCAACCACACAACAACCCTTATTTCAACAGGTACAGGATGACAGGAAATGAAAGCTGCTGCAAACTAAAAAAATGGCTATTTTGATATGCACTACCGGCTAGTTTATTTTCCCAAATAAAAAACCTAATACACCAAATTACTTTTAACCTAATTAAAATCTGACATTATTTTATTAGGCAATATCATTATTACGATAGTGTACAGAAGAAAATGAAATACAATATAATTATGTAGCAAATAGTCTTATACACTAAGCCAGAACACAGATCTAACGTTTGAAATATTGAAGGCAAAGCTAATGGCTGGTGATGCCTGTAAGCGGACACAGCAGAAATACCTTGCTTCGTATGATTACTGATCCTGTTTGTTCTTCTCAGATATGCACATTGACACTGCTTGGACCCTGCTAAATTCAAGTTACTGTTGTATATACAAAATATGCTCAAAGACAAATATTTTTAACAAAACATTATTAATTATATTGTGAAGGAATGTTTAGGTTATAAAAATCCTTCCAGTGCAGCATAAACTTTTCAGCTGATAGAAATATGCTGGTGAGCAGGCATTCATCTGAAGAAGTTTTGGTGTCCTGACTCTACCTCTCAGATGGTGAGGAGGGAATGTGAAGAAAGCAAAGGGGAGAACAACAACCGCAGAAGAACAGCTCATCAGGCTGGCAGTTATGTTTGCAAGGATTCCTGGTGTGCTTTGAAATCCCGCAACACTTGTTAAGGAGATTTTTGTTCATGTAAATGAAGTAGTTTCTAGTTTCTTAGAAACACCAATCTAAGGGCAGTCAAGACAAAACACATGCTCCTACGCAAGCGTTGCTCTAGGATGCTCAGAATGCATTAGCTTTTGTGGAAAAAATTACTTTTGCAACACTAACTGCAGGTTACAAGAGGTGTCAAAACAGTCAAGATACAGTCACAGAGCACTTTAGGTCTGTACGTGGTTCTGTCATGTTTCACAACAGACTAGAGTTCCTCAGACTAATATTTCAGTACCTCCTTCATTTACAAGGATCTCATTCCTTCTGTTTCTGCTCAGGTCTATAATTCTACCTAGGTTTAGTACAAAAATAAGTTTGCATTTAAATGCACACCTAAAGGTGTGAAGGAAATTAAATGTTTTACATGCTGTAAGTCTCCCATTGCCAGGAGGAATTAATGGTCTGAAGCTCACATTGTCACCGGTGCAGGATAGCCGGATAGCCCTGGGAGAAGTGCTGTGGACTTCAGCAAGGCTATTCAATACAAATGAATGAAGAAGAGGATCCAAACCCAGCTCTAGGAAACCAGTTACTGTGGCATCCTTTTGCAAGTTAATATTGGAGGCCGCAGCTGACTACTTCTTGTTTGGCGAATTAAGCAGATATAAGATAAGCAATACAACAGCTCTTCCACAGCAGTTCATGGACAGGACGCGGAGTTCCTGCTCCACAGAACAGACAGCAGGGAAGACTTTTTTTCCTCCCATAGAAAACCGAAGAGGGCACAAGAGGCCTGCTGCAAGATGTGCAGACGCACAGTCAACGCTGCAAAGCACAAACCTGAGAGCACAGCTGGAGCGGTGACCAAAACCCAACAGGCAAGTGAAACATGGCTGTGTCCCACCACAGCTGATGCTGATCTTTGTGCCTGGAGACTGAGGAAATCTGGCATACATCATCCTTTCCCTTCTCACAAGCTGGTATCAGCTGTTAAGGTTTTAATTAGGCTGGCTGTGACAGATGGTTCGTAACAATCCAGGACCACCAGTCTCTAAGTTTTGGGGGATACTCTGTGAGATTGAATCAGTAAGACTGCAAGTTACTGTACAGCCATATTGGACTTCCCTGTCCCTGTCTTTATGTCATGGTCACTTTCAGCAGCAGTTTTTTAAAAAACAAACAACTCACTATTTTTATGTGAACGGTCACAAATAACACCCAGCGGAGCAATCCCAGCCACTGAACTTCTAGCTGTCACAGTGTGATTTCCAAGATCCAGCACATTTATGTAGGTATTTTTCAAAGAATGGTCACCAAAAACGAGTGGCCAGCAACTATCAGGTAGGTTCACAGCTGACGGAAGAAGGAGAAAGGATGGTTGTTGCAAAACCAAGATAGCTTGCAGCACTGCCAGGGCCTTCAGCAACTTGCAAAGCATGATATATTTGGGAGAGAGAGGTACCAATGCAAACTGTTGCACATTAATTTTTTATGTGAAATGCTTTGGTTCTGAGCGGGTAAACCAGCACACAAATACTTTCAGTAACAGGCACTGACTGCCTGTAACTGTACCACCTCAGGGAGACCTGCTGGGGTATTTGTCCACAAGGGGACTGCAAACTGGGCCCCAAGAGCGAGAGTATCACATGGACCTCAGGGAGAGCAGTAACCTCTCCAGGCTTGAATGCTGATCAAAAAATGTCCCTGAACTGACTGTGACGGGTGAGAGGCACGCTTGTCTGGGTAGTTAGGACCAGCAAGTAGCACAGAGCCCTTTCGCTCTCAGAAGTGCTGTTCATTGCCCTCTGCTGAGCCAGCAGCCTGCTCCTTGCTGTGATGGTCTGACCACGCGCTGCTTTCAAAGCAGCCGCCAGTTTACTTCAGAAAACAACAGAAACTGAGACTGAGGAGAACTCTGTGTTAGTCAGAAGTGTCACGTAGCTGCCTTGACAAAACCACGTCCAAACCGAACCCTGCTGGAAGATGCAGCAGATACTTACGTTGGTACAGAGGCATCTAAACTTGAAGTAGTTTAAGCGGATTTAAACTAAGCTGCTTAATGATATTTGCAAACAAGAATGAGTGCATTTGCACCTTAAGTGTCATTTGCTTAATTCTCAGACCATGTCTAATATTCTTCCGAGTATTCTGGCAGAAAAGCAGCAGTAGTGTGTGTTATCAAATGCATCACATCAGAGCAGGAAGCAAGAGACTTTCTCCCTTTGTTTGGCTCTGGTTCAACCACACTCAAATACTACATTCTGGTTTTGGCACCACGTTGTCTGAAAGCTATTGACAGAGTGGAAGGAGCAAGGAGGAGACATGGGGAAGTAATCAAAGGGCAGAGATGGGAGGGTCTGATTTCTGGGAAGAGAATAACATCAAACTTACACAGTTTTGTTAAACGTTGGTGAACTGGCGAATGAAACAGCAGTATGCTGCTAATGTTGAGGAGAGAGATGAATTATTAGGTGTGACACAGGGTTTGATTAGGAATAAAAGGAGTGATATTTAAACACAGAAAATGTCGGATCTCAACAGGGAAGTTCTGAAGTGAAAGATGTATTATGCTGTGGACAGTCTCTCAAGAGATGTGCTGAATGCCCTATAGTCTGTGGCTTTTAAAACTATCCCAATAAGTCTTTCACATATATGTTGTAGGCCAAACCCTGCATTTCCAATCAGGTGCAATGGAGGCTCTGTAAGTGTTTTTGGGCCAGATCATCAGATGGTATAAAATAGCATGTAGTGGAGTCAGCCAAGCACTTTGTTCTTGCCTCAGCCAGCAGTGTAAATGGAGAGTAAAGGATGGGAGCGAAGTGCATAGCTGGATTTTGGATACTGGGCTCATCTCTTCCTTGTACTGAACAAACTCCAAAGGCTGAAACATTAAAAGGACTGAAGAATCACCAAACTTTCCTTTTAACCTATGAGAAAGACGACAATAGTGCAACAAACTATACATCAGTAAAGTGCATTAAGTCACACAAGGTGACTAGAGTATGGACTAGTGTTGTTAGGAAGCTGCTCCTTCCTGCAGAAAAGGAAGCAGGTGAAGCCCTTTGGTACAAGCACCTCCTTAGATGTTCTTCACCTCCTAGTAAAAGACATTCTGATGGGTGATTTTTTGAACTGGGCTAAATTAACTGCTACGTCTTACAAGCTACAAGCAGAACGAACCCCCAGAACTTTCTGGAGCAAAATCCTCCATTTCTCAGATTACAAATCTCTGCAAGGACAGGGGTATACGCTGTCCCAGTGCTCTGCAAAAGAATGCTATCCACCTTCCCACCTGGGCCTTCAGTGAAGGCCTTTGCAATGTGCAGAAGGGAAAGGCAAACCCTGTGATGAGCAGAGAAGCAATGGTGAGCCTTGCTCTGCCATCACAAAGCATTATCAAGAGGTATTCAGCATGGCGGAGCAAAGGACCAAACTGGAGCCAGGTAGCCAAGTCAAAACCATTCAGGATCAGAGGCTGGGGCCTAGGGGTCAGAGGTCTAGGGGTAGACAGACACAGGGCTCCACATCATGAAACCAGGTGAGTTCTGTGTGTTAGTATCCCAGGCAAGAGCAATACAGAGCTTCATCAAAGTCAGCAAAAGTACCAAAAGCAATTTGGCAGAGGAGAAGCAGGACTGTGCTGAAAAGGGGCAGGACTAATAGGTGAGATGAGTTAACACAGTGTAATACAAGCAGTGAAGAAAAACAGGTGGGGCTACCTGATACACCTTGTGGTGAGGCAAGTGGCCAGCCTGACCTGCATCTTGGCTGTGGGGGCTTGTCCTGCCAAGGAGACTGAATACAGCCTGTTGCAGGGCTGAGGGCCTTGAAGAGCCTGTCTGAGCTGACCAGGGCCTTTTATTGTCCCCTGACCAAGAAGACAGTGTCCTTCATGCCCAGGATGTAGGCCCAGCCGTGTGGGCTGTCACTGCGTGCCGCTGCTGATTTCCCACTGAAGTGCTTGCCTTTCCTGCTCACTTCTCCCACTGCTACAGGGGTGGTGGCGCCTCCCCATGGGCATTGCTTTCTCTCCAGACAGCCAACTTGGGGAGGGCTGAAAGGGACCCGGGAGGCACAGGAAGCCTGACAACACCCCGCTCAAAATACCTCTCAAGCACCATCTGAAGGACCTGAAACACCCAAGTCCAGCTCAGCTTTTCACCTCAAACAGTTCCATTTCCAGACCCTGGAGAAGCAAAGGATTGTGCTCTCTTCTCTACCCATTACCTACTGACTCAGGTTATCAGTTATCTCAACTCTATTTCAGCTCTTCTAATACCCGCTTTTCACTACATATGCCCAGAGGCAAAGGGTACTTAGGAATTAGAGGTGTAAATTCATTTCCAGAGGCACTGAAACAGATTTAACAAAATCTATTGGGTAAATATTTAGCTGCAGGCCTGGTTCTAAGCAAGCCCATGGAAGTGTGGTTTTACAACACAAATGAGTTAGAAAGGGAAATTTAAAAAGACAGAGAGGCTTTTTCTCCAGTTATTTACAATTTTATTTTACTTTTAAAAAATTATTTACAATTTTACCACTCAATTGTATTCATATAGCAGGCAGAGAAGACAAATATCTTTGCCTGGAACAGACTTGGATGCTGTAAGGTGTTGAAGTATTTGGTAAAAAAAAAAAAGGCTTTTTGATGGTGTTCCTTGTGTACACCTCATTTTTCTTCAGCTAGATGTACTGAAAAGATTTCCACTGCAATCCGCAATGCCAGGTCCATTCGTTTGTATCAAGTGCCAGTCATTCTTCACTATATCAGCAACAGGCTATTTAAAGTATTATCATCAATTGCATTTTTTTCTGCACAATACCACAGAGATTTAGGAGGGGTAGAAGAGTACTACAGAGCAACGCTTTTGGAGGTAAGCATTGCCAGTTGCATGAGATGCCTACATGAGGAGGACTTCTCAGGGCAGAAGTCCCAAAGGGTCCACAAGAGAGCAGGGTGGAGCAGATCCTCCTCCAAAGTAGCAGTGACCCTGGAAGCCTTAGAAATATGCAGTTTTTGATAGAGTCAGTCTGCTTGCAAAGGTTTCAAACATAGCAGTCACGGAGCTATAAATAACCCCTGGCATTAATAAGGTCAAAATAACGAAGGCATACACACACACACACAAATGGGATCTGTTCAAATGTTTTTTTCATCTAAGACCTTATATAAGGAAGAAAACCAATACATCTTTTGAAAATCATGTTATCTAGATAAGAAAAATACTCAAGGTTGAGACAAAAACAGCTACATTTTCTTCTGAGAGATCTGCTGAAATTTTACTGACTTACAGTGTGTCACTGTCTTGGAGAGAAAGACTAGAAATCACTAAAAATTTTGCAAGATTATTAATTTATAAAACCTTAAAAAATGAGGAACTAATGAACTTAAAAAAGAACTGGAGAATCAACATTTTTACACACCTGGAAGTTGCTGCAGCTGCTAGCAATAGTTAATGACATCAACCAAACTCTTCAACATTGCCGAAAACTCAGATCCTGGAACAGTTTTATGTGAGCTACTCTGAAGAGGAAGAATGCTGAGCACCAAGTCCAACACTCGCTGTTTTCATATGCTTTCTCTTCACCTTTAATATACAAACATATTTTAAAAAGCAGCTCATCAGGCTTGAGTAATATGTTTGCTAGGATCGAAAATACACATCCTACAATCTTTGTCTTGCCTATTCAGTTTTTGATATTGCAAAGGATTAGGAAAAAACAAATGCAGTACTCTCAAGTGTCCAAAAACAGAATTTTGCCCCCTTAGTTTTTGTAGGCAGAGAAAAACCACTCCCATCTGGATTAAAGCTAATACTTCCCTCTAACAACCCTGTTTCAGAGAACAAATGCTATCATGCCACCTGCCCAGCTTCTTACTTTGACAGAAGGACAAACCACACCAAACAGTTCTCACAGGTAAGCAGCAACCCACTCCATCCTGCCACTCATCTTTTATCAAAAAAATAAAAGTATACCACAAACTCTATTTCTTCTGTACAAACAACTTTTTTTTTGTACAAAAAAAGAGAAAGCAACTCTTTATTTCCTCCGTTCCCTTGCTCCCATTCTCCTTATGCATACTGAGCAAACAGAGATCACATCTGCACACATTTGATTATATCAGGATAAAAGCCAGCTTGTTTTATATTTGTTTCCCTAGCACTGCAAACACCGACTGCAAAACAGGTAGCACCTGAATGTATACAGGATGGAAAACCTTTAAAAATTAAGCCTCTTAGGCTTCCTGTGGGCAACAGCTACTCAGAATAATCTTTTCTGCTATATCCCTATCTATGAAAAAGATTTCTATACAGATTTACTGTCCTTCCAGGGAAGACACAGCATCTGGACTGCCTCTGTCCAGCTACAAAGCTTTTTCACTTGTTCTTGAAGTCATGGATGTATCTGCAACAAATCTGAACTTCAATACATGCATCTGTTTATGCTGATACTTCTGGGGAAAAAATACTGATCTGGAAAGAGAGGAACTTTAATTGATACTTCTCCTTTTTCAGAGAGTGGCTTTAAAAAAGTAAAATGTCTCATTTCTTTTTTCTCAGTAAGCTGTTTGTGCTCCAGGAAGGTAATTGCATGGGAAAGTAGGCATTTGCTCTTTAAAATCAAGGTTTTAGGCTTTTGTTTTCAGGGGCTAGGCCAAAGTTTGGCCTAGAACAACAAACAGCACACACTTGGGGAGACTTGTGCTTGAGGGCTCCTGGCCAGAGTTACCATGAGCACTTGAGCAAAATATCGTGGCAAATTTATCTTGGCTGTAACAAACACTGCAGATTTTATTTCGAAAACATGGCACCCTGGTACAACCCCTGCTTCTTACTTAAGGACGTCCATTGTAAAATGCAATATTACTTGCTTCGTTGCTTGCAGGCCCACGGGCAATCCTTCTCAGGTTAAACACCTGGAACAAGCCAGACCTGGCAAAGCTCTCTGCTCTTCGGATTTCTGCCACATGGAGAAAGGGCAGAGCTGACATCTGTCTGTGCAAACAAACATGTTTATAAGTGAATAGCCTTTTATAATGAACATTGCTATGGCTTAGTTTGCTGCAGAGGGGATATCCAATACATTGTTCTAAGCTGCTCTAACAATATACTTTTGCGACTGTATCCTGCATAACATTTTATGGAAAATGTCTTGCACTGCATGTGAAAGCCTCAGTAAATATGATTGAAACTACTCCATTTAAACCTGGCAGGTGAAGCCTGTTGAAATCGCTGTGGAGTTTTTTTTTGCTGCAGCACAGTCAGGTGAAAAGCCCTGCCTTTTTGCAACAAAAAGCACTGGCTGACGCATACAGCCATGCTTGGCCTTCACTTCTTAATGCTTCTCTGCTACTGGCGTGACTTCTTTCGTAAAGGTTGTGAACTTTAAGTGGCTCTTTCCCTGCACAGTACATTTATAGCAGAAAAAGGAACAGAAAGTGCGCATGTGTCTGTATGTGAAAAAAAAAAGTAAGAGCTCTTCATCTTTCTTCATCTTCTATATAAATACAGGGTTTAATCCCAGTTCCACTTAAACCAATAGAATGGTTTTCATTGACTTCAATGACAATGAATTCAATTTTGTCAGGATTTTACCCATCTTTAATTTTAGCTATAATGGCTCATATTTACAAAAGTAACCTGTGATTTAGGACATCTCTGTTACTGGAAATATTTAAAGATGTCCATTAGGTGTCTGCCTTTCACAAAAGGAAGAGTGCTTGTTCTCCCTCCAGAACCAAGCTAGGCAATGAAAATAAACATCATCTTCCGAAATGAGAGTCTAGCACGTTTGTATTTTTTGTAGTGTTGTGGTGTTAAAATTAGAATGCTGCAAGGTTAAATTGTAGCATGAACAGATCACAATCAAGACAGAGTCAAGACAACAGAACAGCAACATCAAAAATAACAACTGATAAACAATGAGTTACTGCAATGTGTGGATTGACAGTCCCTTCTACTCTTTAATCATTTTAAGATTCTCCACGAAAAAGGTGGTATTTGTTATAAACGACAAAATCTTGTTCCCCCGTAAGTGGCAGATGTGAAATACCCACTGCTGGGAGATGTTATGCATCATCATATCAGATCATTTCTCCACACCTTTATCCACTTCAGATAATTTTAGATTTAAAATTATATGTTGTTTTACAAAGATGGGAAATTAACTGAATGACCTTGATGTAATAATTTCAGTCACTGATTCCAATGAAAATAATCTATCCTTTAGCTGTCCAGAATTTTGATAGGAAAAGTGTATCTACTAAACAGTGAATATATAAAACAGAGGATGCAAAGGTATAGAGATTGACTGGGATACTCCCAGAAGGGAGACAGGCTTAAAATATTGGCTATTTTTATGCAACAAATCACGGGGTGGGGAGGAGAAGTTATTTTAAAATGCAGGCATAACCACTTAAAATGTTCTTCTTGGCCTGCAGGTATTCTCACATACCAATTTTTCATCTGACACAAAAAGAATTTAAAGGCCCAGGATTCTAATTAGCAACAGTTCACACAGTCCTGCCCTTTACGGCCAGCTTCAAAAGACAGCTGGAAGATGCTCCAGGCAGCAGGGCCATGTGCTATTCTGTCTCCAGCACACCAGTGGGACCTTTCTGTTTGCGTCTGACCAGCTGTAGTAGACAGGAGACTGGATCATTGTATTCACAGGCAGAATGCACTTACAGCACTGGTGTGACTTCTCCAGACGTCCTGACCACAGTTTCAGAGCTAGGACTTCAGTTTTTTGTTTTCTCCTTCCAATAGATACAACTGCACAATATTTACGTCTGGGCTTGAGAGTTAACTCAAGATGAGAAATATCATTACGAAGACATGTATTCTCTCATGCGATAGCACTCACTTTGAAATACACTGCACTATTTTATTTCTATTAGAAATTACAATTTACGCATAAAACCTTGGTTTATGAGTATTACAGACAATTGCAGGACATTTTAGGTAAATATACTGATGAAAAACTTATTGTTTTACGAACTGCTGAACTCATTACGACTTTGTTCTTACTCTTTTTACAACTTTGTATTAGCCTGGGCTTTGGTCAGAATTCAAATACATAGATGTGAGCGTACCAAAAGGGAGCAAAAGCATTTTCTGCTCCTTGTCTCACTGCTCCCAGACCTGTAGCTGTTCTCTATGTCATCAAGCCACATCATAAACTGAGGAACGTTTTCTGAGCTAACACTAATTGCATCGGTGGACTGCTGATTAAACTCCATATTGCCTAGGTTTTAGAGAAACAAATGAGAACGGAATGGCCTGGCTAAATTCTGAACCGACTTTCTGACATGATTTCTTTGAACCTTGCCCAGAATTTAGGGGCCTAGGATATTCCGCAATTCAAGACATATTTCTGACCTGCAGGATCTATTTCTGCACTTACCTGACGCTTTCCCCGCCTTACAAAAAATAAGACTCCTACAATGTCAAGAGTTTTAAATCATTTATGAGTAAATGGAGGTGAAAGGCTCCATTATAAATTGTTTTGTGACTGCTGGAAGACTGGCAGGAGGCAGTTGCACTTAGCCGAGCCTGCAACTTGCCGGCCCCAGAGCAGGTGTGAGCTGGTGGTGCTCTGGCTCGTGGGACTGAGCCTCACTGCTTTGCTCTGGTTTGAAGGCACAAGCTTTCCTGTTGTAGCCAGCTCTGCTTCAAAACCAGCATAATTACAGTCAGGCTCTTAAAAATCAAAACCTGACCCAAAATGAATAATTATTTCATTCTGCTTTTAGTCTTTTAGGTTATTTATGTGATTTACAGACTTTTACTTTGCCAACTGGGAGAACTCCTTACTAATGGCTAGCTTAAAACATCTTCCTTCTTCAGCTTCTAATCATGGCTCAGGATTACACTATTTTCCTGCATTCAATACATCACTGCAATAAAATCACTCTGAAAAGGAGACTCAGCAGTGAGGTGCAGCAACAAGAAAAAGATGGCATGACAGAAGCTGGCTTCATCTCCTTCTGCCTGGTGTAGCTATAAAAGGTTTCTCCTTTTCCAAGCAGGTAGCCCATGTCTCTGTGATACCCCACCATCACCTTTGCTCACTTGCCCATTGATTTTCCTTTCCAAAGATCATTGTTCAGTGTTCAAAGTGCAGAAACTGGATCTGTTTCCTCTCACATTATCTCATCCTATCCCCTACCTAGGAATGAGCTTCCTTGGAAGCACACAAAGGTACTGCAGAAATAAGTGACTTTGTAATTTAGACGGTTTTAGGGTATGCCTCTACCCTGTGGCATGCCCTTTGGCAGCCTTCCTGAGGCTGCCCTCTAGACAACCCAGACCTGGTGCCACAGCCCCTGGCACCTCCAAAGGTCACCTTCCAGATCTGGGTGGAAGGCCCCGTGATGCCAACAGCTCAAAACTTGCTTGTACCCCGGTGGGCACGCCTGGAGAAGCCGATACCCTGAAGCAACCCAGCGGCGCGCACAAGGCAACCAGGTGAACTAGAGGCAGAGGTGGGTGGGCCAAGGAGCACGCTTTGCTCACAGCCTCTCCTGAGAGCAGCTTCTCTTCAGGAGTGATGTGGGCTTCATTATGGAGAAGGTCTAGAGAGGGAAAGCTTCTCTGTTTCAGTGCCTTTCCCCTAAGTGACAACAAGTAACTGCTGGGCTCTGGCAATGCCTTACTTCAGTAAGATACGTAGGACATCAAATAGGTTGCTTTATCAGACGAAATGCAGAGATATGAGGGAGTGTGGGTGAAGTCCAATTAACATCTCTGAATAACATCAGCAATGGATCCTCCAGTGAGTGTAAAAATAATTGCAGCTAGAACGCTGAAAACCATCAGCATTCATTCATCACGCACATAACCAGTACTCTAAGAGCACAGGAAAACTTGCCATCAAAGAAAACATGACAAGAAGACGAGACATATGGAAATCATTAAAGGGAATGAAAAGGAGCAGGGATTATTATTATCAGGAGAAGAGATTCCTTGCGTACATGTTAAAGGACAGATGAGAAGAAAGAGCATCTGGCTATTAGAAAATGTGAATCTGCTTCAAGGAATAGAGCAACGGAGGCAAAAAATTGCATACATGTAAGGAGGATGGAGGAAGGGGTGAAGAAGGAGGAATGGGACAGATGGGTGAGAGAAAAGAACAACAAGGCAGACAGGGGAGGACAGTAAACATACAGGAGGTGTAGGAAAAGGCAATGAACATACAGCATGGACATTAAGGGGTCCTCTTGATGCCCTTCACACTGAGGTGTTGGAAGTTTCTTCAACGCCCACTGAAGTCACTGAATTATACCTTTGCACACAGTTTTCAGGTTCAAAGTTATATTTCCAACATGTGACAAACACACCAGACTCATGGAATAAAACCTGAATAGCAGGTATTTGAGGTCAGCCTACTCGTAAACCACGTCAGTTTGAAGCAGTGCACCAGGGAAGCATTTGGGTACCTCTGCTGGGTGACGGCTGATGTGGGAGCTGTGTGCACTGCACAAAGGAAACAAATAAAGGCTCACAAAAGATGATCAATATCATCTATAGTCACACTTCAAGCAAAACAGGAGGCATCCGGACCTTTCTCTCCATCTGCCTCCTGTCTCCTCTCTTGCAGTGCAGCCGGCAGGATGAATAAACTCACAAAATCATTTGGGGTTAAAAGCTCCCTTCCTACTTATCACAGGCTGGTGGTTTTGGTACGATACTGTCCCTGAATACCCATAACTGAGGCAGATGTTATAGTGGGCAAAATACCTAGTAAAATCTGAACAGAGCTTTAAGTGCTGTAAAGCCAATGAGGTCTAACTCATTGGTTACTTGCTAAAGATTAATAATTACCACAGTGCTGTTAAATTACGCACCCTAGAAAAGCCAACTAACATGAAAACTGGTTTCTTCCAGGAAAGCAGGAATGAATTGGTTTCCCTTTCCTTCCACCTGTACAGCCTGACCACTCTTGACGCAGGAAAAAAGAAAAAGCCAGCATATTTCTCTAATAACTCTTCCTTACGAGGATCTTTTATGAGGTTGTCTTCTGCCAGGCAGAAGACCTTATGGATACTTGGTGAACCAACCATTTGTTCAACACATTTTGTATTTTATAGTCTCTTTATCTTGACACCTTTGAAAACTTTCAGTGTCCTCAGGGGTGACTGATAGGAAACCATAAAAAAATTGGCTTTGGGGTTCAGAAAAATCTCCTTGTTTTGGTAATATCCTCTCATGGACTATTGTTTTTAAGGAATATTAATGGCTATTTATCTTCGGAATACAGGTACATTAATTCTTTTGTGTGTGGAAACACATGCACAACTTTTTTTTTTTCTCTCTTGGTTCTGTAAATATTCAATTAAGCTAATAAACATTTTAACTGAAACAAATCAGCTGTGCCAGCACAGTATTTCAGTTTCAATTAACCTTTTAATTTAATGTTCATCTGCTTGCTTTCAATATAATTTAAAGCTGGTAAAAATCCAAGAAATCTTCAATATACGTGAAAGATGGCCTGACTAGAATGATAATAGATTCGTAGGTGAGATGTCAGCAGTGATTTCCCGAGCAAATTGACAATAAGGAAGTGTGATGCATTTATGAAGCCTAGGGGTTACGAAAAGGAAAAAAACCCTTCTTTTTCTGCTTTGCTCTGCTAACTTCAGCAGAATTAACAATCAAGATGTTCCTATTTTTCCAGTATTAGCATTCCTCAGTGCACCCACAGCTTCACTGTTGTTGTCAAAGGGTGCTTGAAAGTCTGATCCGCCACTTTAAATTCTAAGCAGCATTCCACACAAAAATATCCATAGCTAAAGAGAGCTAGCAGGCTTTTAGTTTCCACCTCATGACATAAATGTGTAAGAAATACATACTTAATTACAGTTAGTAGGTAGGTGGCACTGTGCCTCTCAGCCCTGTAAATCCAGTTACTTTCAACCCGGCGTTAGGTTGCAACTCACAAGATTGGGACGTTCAGCATCAGAGGCAGGAGAATCACTTCATCATTTCAGATCAGCACATAATTTGACACAATTAGTAGGCTACCAGTGCAGTAGAAGGAAGGGGAGACTTACAGTTTGGTCATGTTTCATTCACCTTGACCTAATCTGATGTCACTTGTCTTTAATAAAGTAGCTTGTGGCATTTAATATTTTCTTCAGTCTTTTTTTGTTTGTTTGTTTGTTTTGTAAGCCATTAAAACCAAAGTAATTCATCCCAAATTCAATAATTTGTGTCTAATGACATACAACAAGGATACATGATTTATGTGTCTGTGTGTACATGTACACACAAAAGCATGCATATGAGGGTTGCATTACACGGGATGGGCAGGAAGGAAGAAGGAGACTTGCTGTAGATTAATTACTAACTTATAATAAATAGCCTGAGGCTGATGGAGGAGGTAGTAGAATCACAGAGAGGAGCTTTTCCTTACCACAGGATTGGATAGGAGCTTTAGCATTTGACATTCTCCATCAGGAGAAGAGGTCCTCATCTCTGACTCTTACAGCTTTTGGCATTTTTTCTGTAGAGACCATGAGACAGGAATTAGGAGGCTAACCAGTCTCTTTCTGCTCCACAGTATGCTTCTCCAAGGTTCATGGTTGCAGAAAAGAACATGAAACAAGTCAGAAAGACTCAGACAAAGAGAAGGTCTGAAATCTCATGACTGGCCTGTAGCATTGACTCATGATCTATGAGCAGTGGGACTTCAGCAGTACTGAAGTCAAGTGCCTGGGAGGAAGAATTATAGAAAGCTTGATGGCCAGGTGGTGGCTTTACACCTCTCCCTGAGGCATTTGTATACAACACTGCCCTACTGGATCAGTGGCCACGGCAGTCAGAAAGCCTAATTTTCTGCTAGTTTTTGGGTGTGTTCGTTTTGCTCTGTTCCAGCACACCCTTAAAACTGAATGGGTACTGGAGCTAGCTGTACTGACATCCAAGATAAATATCCTGATGCCACAAGCTCTTGTGCTCCATGAAGAACTGAATCAACGGCTCCTGTGATGATTTCACAGCAAATTTCTCTCCAGGGAATATATTTCTTTAATTCTCCGTGTTGAATGCTTTAAAGTTGCTGCACCTTCTGGAAATAACTGGTCCCAAAAGCACAAGTCCTGCATGTAAAGAAGATACCCCGGACTGCTGTCAGTCCACCCACTCCTGATCTGAGATGTGGCTCAGGAGATATTTGCTCTCCTTTTGGAAATGTTTTTGCCCATTTTGATTTGAGCCAGATGAACATTTGGATGTGGAGCTCAAGCTCTTAAAGTAAGCATCTGTTGCTGTAATCCTCCTTGTACATATTTATCCCTAGAAAAATATCTCAGCCATCTGACAGTTGAGTTGCTCCTCCTGGTACACATATTCCTGCATCAATTAGTCACTGCGAGTTGTTCTTTATTGGAATTTGGCCTGCATTATTATTTGCATACAACACATATACACGTCATATTAACTAGCCTTAAAATTTTGTGTCTGTTTTGATTCTGGGTAATCAAGACTCCAGATTTCTTCTCAGAGGCTGATGCAGTTGTGTCAGTCCAATGGACTAGTTTTTTTTCTTTCCAGCCGGTTTGGCTTTTCCACTGTTTTCCATGAATCCAAGACTAGTAAAAAGTTGACTACATTAGTAAATCATGATTTTCATAGAATCATTAGGGTTGGAAAAGACCTTCAAGATCATCTGGTCCAACCATCCCCCCCCCTACCACCAATGTCACCCACTGAACCACATCCCTAAGCACCACGTCCAACCTTTCCTTGAACACCCCCAGGGACGGTGACTCCACCACCTCCCTGGGCAACCCGTCCCAATGCCTGACTGCTCTTGCTGAGAAGAAGTTTTAATCAATAGGAGTGGGCAGATGAGCTCTCTCTAATAACCTTGTTGATATTATTAGTGAGTTATGAGTTTTCTATGGGTAACATCCAAATAGCAAAACCATGTAATGAAATTATTCTGATGGTAGGTACAGGAGTACATTTTAGCAGTCTTCCAAGTCTTTTTCAGTCGGTCCATATACAAGAGGCACCTGTACGTTATAAAGAATTATTAATGGTTTTACTGCATTTTTCAGAGGTGTCAGTTAGCACTGGGTATTAATACCTTGTATAGTCTATAGACAAATAAGGCACTGTCCCTTGTATTGAAAGTTTTATAAAAGAATCAGTGGGATTAATGAGACAGTAGAAAGCAACTGGAACAAAAGCCAAGGGGGAAGGTTGGTATGTAATTACAGTTCCTAAAAATGGACAAGAAGTGACTTGAAAATAGTCTTCCTCACCAAGCCATGACCACTTTTCAAAACCATTTTTAGGAACATCTGCAGTCCAGTATTGTCCAAGAAAAAACACACGAAGAAACACCTGATTTGGTGTAGGAAGCTTTTTCTGACAGTGCTCATGCTCCTTCTATTTACATCCATACCCATACTTATGAAATCTCTCACCCTTTTGCTGCTCTAGAAAAGACTACCTAGACACAGATGTTTCTATCGTGTTTGCTGTTGTTTAATAATGATGTCCCTAACTAAGACTCTTGCTTCCTTTTCACCCTCCCTTGTGATAAGCTATCACAACAAAAGCTCAAAGACAAATGAAATGGAGAGGGAAGTACTTATTAGAGGGTGCTTTATCTCCTTTCATCTAAATTCCTTATTTTTAGAATCCCCTGGACAAAATCACATCTAGTGCATCTCTGTGACAGTCAGTTAGATGAGTGTGTTAGTGATACTATGCTATGAAGCAGCTGCTCCCCTGATGCTTTATGCTTTGGGCCACAATGGATGTGCTGTATTAGTGATAATCAGCTCCTGGGTGTTTCAATTAGATTCCTCATTCACCAAATTGAACAAGGTCCCTATATCTAGAGAGATTAAGCTTCTTTGACTGCTTGGATAATTAGATCAGAATTTTCCTTGCTCTGCTTGAACTGGTGGAATCAGAGCTAAATCACAGTCCTACTTTGCTTGACTTTTCCCCCACACGGTTAATCTTCCCCTTCAAAGATTTCCACCCCTATAAAATTCTCATTTTCAAGAATCCTGATTCAACCCCTTATAAACCTGTTTCATTCTGGTCCTATAAACAGACTGCTCGGTTTTGCACTTTCACAAATTCTCTCCCGTTACGCTGACGGGCAGGGTTGGCTGCTTCTTTCTTCACCTCTGATAAAATCAACTAATTACATAAAATCTGAGCTCTGACCACTTACTCCCTACAGCATGGCATAAAGTACATGTTGCCTTTGCTTGTGGCAAAGTTGCCTACCACTCAGACTCGTTTTAGTTATACCATAACTCAGGCTGCCGCTGCTTGCCACTAGCAGGGGCGAGCAGGAGGGGCAGGCTGACCTTCACCGGCTTCCACAGGAAAGTTTCCAGTTTGCCTGCAGTGAGAATGAGGGTTTTTAAACACCGGACTGCCAGGGGTGTAAGTACATCTGGAGGAACAAAAAGGTTGCTTGAAAGCTTTTACTTAGAGCAGTGGAGAAACCCTGCACGTTTGCACTCTGTTGTTTTGGTGTAAAAGTGAAGAGCCAGGCTACTCTTTCCTTATATTTTATATCCATCTACCATGAAGTACATTGGAGCCTTTGACATGGAGCAGCTTCACGCACATGTGTGCAACCTGTGCTTTCTGACAGAAGCTGGGAGTCATGACTCTTAAGCCTCACCGCTGCCCCTAAACCAGCACTAAAAGTATCTGATTAGTGCAGTGTGCCTCAGACTCTTTTATTATCTATACAAGCAGAGCCATCTAAGGAGCAAAGGTTGAGGCTCTTCACCATCTCTTAGTCTGTCAGGAGAGAAAAGCAACTATTTGGTGAAGCAAAGAGAAGCCGAATGGTTAGAAAGAAACAGTTTCTAAGTAACAGAAAGCATTCAAAATGTTGGAAACCCCTCATGGGAAGCAGGAAAAGTAGTGAACTATCTAACTTGAACTTCAGACAATTTGTCCACCTTCCTCAGTACTGCTTTTGTCCCTCAGTTACTCCCTTTCCACAGTACAGCCGTCTTCCTTCACCTGATGGATGCTACTTGAAAGCCTGTCCCATTTAACCTGGTTATGTGAAAAAGCCAAAAAAAAAAAAAAAGGGGGGGGGGAATAGAGAACATGGAGGATAGATCTTGTTTTTGAGTTTGATATGGGTCTGAACAAACAGATAAATCCAATGCTGAAGGTAATTATTTCTATTTACCTGTATGCAAATGAACGGTTAACAGGGAAAAAAATAGAATATACTGTGGCACAGTTTCCACTTTCATGTCCTTACAAGTGCATTGAAGTTTGGTTAATGGCACTACAAAAGCTACAGACTTAAGGAGGCAGCATAAAATCTGAAGAAGGAAATTGCACAGCAATTCGTTTCCAAAGACTCGGAGGCACTGATGTCACTGATCAGGAAGGAAGAAATATTAATAAATACTAAAGATAGCAGAATCTTAAAAAGTATTGATAAAAAAATGCCTAAGTAGATAAAGGTATTGATAAAAAATTCCGGACTGATGAGAGATGTTTCGAACCATTGTGCAGATAATAACAAAACCAAAATTTGTCCAATATCTCAAAGCAAAGCTGACAGAATAGCAGGAATCTCCATACACGTCTGCATTGATTTGAAGGCACCCGCCTCCTGAACTCTAAGATTTGCTTCTCTGCACTAAGAGAATCCCGCAAATAGTTGAAATACCTGACAACATATTCACATCGCCACATGAGGAAACTAACTTTCCAGAACTCGGAAAAACTACGAGAAAACTCTCCGGGAAGTTCCACTGCCGCAGGGAGGAAGGTAAGGCTTCAGGTTAATCGATGCTTACCTGCTTCTGCTGCTTCATTCAGCCACGTGCTCCTTTCTCTGAGCACAACATGTGCCGGACACCAGAGCCCTTGGCCTTGCCCAGCTCTGCAGCAGCAGCTGAGAGCAACCTCTGCCTTCAGCAGGGCGCTGGGCTCGTTTCCCCCTCGTGCTCCGCGGAGCAACCTAATGCACCTCATCATGTGGTGTGTTGCCTTGGCAGCGATGAATCCAGCTGCTGTGACAGAAAAGACTGACAAAAAGTTTTGGGGAGGGGTTGTGTTTTCTTTTTTTTTTTTTCCTTTTTTTTTTTTTCCCTGTCCGCTCACCCAGAGAAAGTTAGGGTTGTGCAGCAAACCCAGTCCAGACAGACTCATGCCACTTACGAGAGCTAAGCTGCGAAGGAGACTAAAAAGAAAGACACAATTAAACTCTGCATTTTACTTCAGGGGATTTGGGTTTCATTTTTAAGGGAACAAATGAGTTAATAGGTATGAAATCATCACTGATCCCTTAAACAGCTGATCATTATTTTTCTGCTCCTGCCATTGACTGGTTTCAAAATTCAGGTCACTACTGCCATAGGAAATGCAAGCACAGGATCGTGCTCGGCAGGCAGAAATGCAATGGTATAGCTGCGTGATCAGTACAGGTGACACACCCCAGGTTCAGAAACAAAACAGGCATGCACTTCCACCTCCTCGGCCTGGAAAAGTTTTACAAAACTGTGTGCTTGAGGAACAGAATTGTATTTATCTGGAAAATGCTCAACAATCATTATTAGTGCTGCCCTACTGCATTAAACATGAGCACTAACCACAGCAGAGTTTCTGGAGTTAAACATTGATGCTTTCCAGCTTCAAATGAATTCTTGCACTGCTGAGATGGTATAATATTATCACTCAAAGCCTGCCTTGGGAAGTGTACTGGAATACATGAATTATCACCTTGCAACTGCACCTTTGAGAACAAAGTCTTACTGCGGAGAGCAGGGTAAGCTTCCCCCAGCAGTTTCAGCAGGCAGAAAAGGATTGAGGGCAGAGGAGCCAGGCCTTTCCCCTGCAGGAAGCTTCTTCAAGAGCAGTGACTGAGCTGACAGCGACCCGATCCGTGTCACAAGAACTGTGCCGGTATTTTCAGAAGGGTTTCTCATGGGGTTTTCCCAGCAACTAGCCTTCCCCAAAACCTGCTAGGCATTTTGAGTCAAAATAACTTAATAATGTCTCCAAGATACAAAGTCTAGTCGAGGTGTAAAAGATACCATTGCTTCAAAAATGCCCTAAGTAAAAATGTATTTCTGCAACTCTGTCATCAAAACTTCAGATTTCCACTTGTCCGAATAGGACAAAGGAAGAGAAACCAGCTGCCGCTGTCATGGATCTTGACCTACCCTGTTAAAAGTCCAAAATAAAGAAAAAAATAAAATCATACATACTAATTAATTCTCCTACTGTTTTATGATTATAGTCAAACTCTGTCCAGGTTATTTCACAATATTTTTTTCCTGTTTTCATAAAAGCCAGCGAAGGCTGGCTTCGGAGTTTACAGATCCCCAGTTTTGTAGACGTTCAGAGCCACGGCTGTCCTAAGAGACCCCTGAAGACAGAAAACAGCAATGCAGGCTCTGGAGTCATCGTCTTACTTTGCCTTGAAGTAGGTATTTATTTATTCATTTGTAAAATTCTGTCTGGCATTCTGGATTGAGGGACAAAACACATGGCGCAAGAGGATTCTCCTCAGAACAATTCCTACAATTACCCAACTCGTATCTTCTTAATTGTTAGCATACAATGAATTTTCTTCCCCCGAATTCTCACTATCAGGAGAACAGGCCATAAAACACTTCCTAAAGCTGCGTAATGGGATCCAGCCTCGGTTGTTATATAGCTGTTTGCAGACTCTGTGATAAGCACTTTACGCACAAAACATCGGAAAACAAAAACAAAAACCAAAAGACAAGAGGCAAGCAAACCTTCTGTGCATGTCTACTAAAGTTACTGTTTTTCCTGGATGCTTTTAATGACTTGGCTCTACTTGTGTGTAGACCAAAATGCATATATATATATATATATATATATATAAAGGAAAGGAAGGGGAAAAAAATCTACCAGGGGAGTCTAATGGATTATTAAAGGAAGTCACATGTTCTAAAAGAAATGAACGCAAGCTTTTGAAGAGGAACATCCCCCGTCTGAACCAACAGATAACCCAGATCACAGAGCCGAAGCCGCACGCTAAGCCCAGCTCAGCTCCCCCTTACCCGACCAGAGGGCTTTGCTGCTCGCAGGACGTGGGGCAGGCAGCCCCTGCTAGCTGCTTGCAGCAGGCTGACAACACGAAGATTACCAGAGCCGTAATTTCAATAATTCATGCCTGCTCGGGTGCCCCAAGGCTAAAAGCCGACTCCTGTGGCGCTCACAGTTTAATGCCTTAACAGAGTTTATCTCTTCTGCTGTGCTGCCCCCCCCAAGCCCGGTTCTCCTTCACCCTTGGGGGTTTGCAGCAAACTTCAGGGGAGCTGCAGGAAAAGCAAGCCAGTTTTAGAAATTGTGCTTGTTGGTACTGGGGAACGGCGCCGAACCCTTTCATAGCTGAACAGAGGTAAGCACCCGGAGCGTGCTCCTCAGGAAGGTGGGAACCAGCTTCCAGGTGGTGCCTCCTGTTGTATGGGAAGGGCCGGCGGGGCTTGAAGGTGGTGTGCTTATTGTTCTGGAACAGTCAGTTAATGGGAAATAGTTCCCACTCCCTGGGAAACGCAGGGCTAGACCAAGCCCACGTCAAACATGCTCACAGGAAGGTGACCCTGCCTTTCCCTAAATGCCCTCTGCCCAGGGACTGCCTTACAGGGACCTCATCGAGCACATTTGGGCTTCTAAGATGAACGGCCACTTTGCCATCAAAATACTTGCTATCAGAAATGCTGCTGACCTATTTAAAGCTTTCTAGGGGGCTCTCTTCCTTCTACGATGTCCAAGCCATGCGAAACAAATGCAAAGCCTGGCTCCTACAAGAACTGGCTCTTTTTGGAGGAGCCCAGCCTGCAGCAGCTGGAAGAACAGTGCAACTCCAGCAGAGAGTGTTTTATTCAAAACCCGTTTCTTGTTTAGCTTTCAGCATGTTCCCACAAGGGCCATAGCTTAAACTGCCTCAAACCCCCTCTGGGCTAAGCCAGCCCAACCACCGGCCTCTTGCCACCCACCTGAAAGCCCCGTGGATGTTTCTGGCCCTGCACAGGCCAGAAGCTTCTTTCAGCAGGGAGATGATAAATCGCCTTCAAGACACAAATAGATGTAAGCAGTGGACTAGGTGAAGCTAGCAGACGATTTGAATTTGCCTATCTGCTATTTTAGGAATCTGCCATGAATGACCTGAATTGCCCACGTAGTGACATCTGCCTCTCTGCAATGAAGTTGCAGGGAATTTCTGCTCCCAACGCTCTCCTCTGAATCGCATCCAAGTTGGGTGCATAAAGCAGATGGTATCAGTGCACCTCCTAAGGCTCTGCTTCGAGTAGACAAACTCTACCCTCTTTAGAAACGTTAGATCAGTTACAGGAGGAACACAATTCATGCGAGCTGGGGGCAGGAGGGACCCTCAGCAGAATCCCCTTATTCCAGGGTGGTCCAAAGCATCCAGCGATGAGGGCTCCCCTCAGAAGCTCTAGCATCACTTCACCCATTTATTTCCCCTCAGGTAAACGCCATAAACCAAAGAGGGCAACGTCAGTATAGAAAAACCACCCCTGGGGGGAAATCGAGGCCAGGCAAGGAGGAGGGTGGAGACTGGGATGTGGCACCCTTCCCTCTGAGCTGCTCCTGCATTGGTGCTGGTGCTGGGGTGGATGGTGAGCGCCAGCTGATGCTCTGGGGGCTCGTAGGCAAGAGGCCAAACAATACTTCTGATTATCCATCGCAATACTTCTGCCTGCCCATCCTAAGGGATCATGAAGTTCTTCCTCGCAATGTCCTGACCTGAGGCACTGGCCAGATTACGCTATCAGTGAGTAATTCTGATCGCTCCAATTTCCCCTGCAGTTGCAATCCGACACAGCAGCCTTCCTCGCTTCTGACCCTTGATGCAGGTTCCTCTGATAGGAACGGATATTAAGATTCCTGTAAATACAAAGCTTTATGCAATCTTCTGCAATGCTTAATCCCTGCGATTATTAGGGATACATTTACGTATCATCGTTATCAAATCTTGTGTGGGTTTGTTATTTATTTTTTTTAAGGCTACAGCTGCCACAAAATATATAAAATTCTGCCTTGTAAAAGATTTAAGGATTTTCTGTCCTTAGCTTAGCATAAACTATACATGGTGATGTTTTTCTCTGCAGATATGGATAGGAATCCTGTTAGCATTTATATATGCCTCCCTAGATACTTATTCCACGCTTTAATTAACCCTAGGATTTGAGCCTTTCATGAGAAAATTAACAAGTAGGGGCACTGTAGTGTGACTTAACCAGTCAGCCAGAGGGGGACAAGGATATTTTATTTTCAGAATACGAAGGGTATGCCAACAACCTTTTAACGACAGTAGTTCACTGGTGGTAATGCCACCATAACAGAGCTAAAGTCACTGAAAATAGTACCATGATGTTACTAGCTGAAAATCTAAAATTGATATGCGTAAGTCTGGCACTTGCCATTGAAGTTAGGTTAAGGACATCAGGGGAAGCAAGCCCTACACATAAGACAGAGGAAAGCAGCAGTGGCAGCATCCTCCACGCAGCACCCACCTCTGCAGAGCTCCTGGAGGCAGAGCCTGGCCCCTGCGAAGGTGGGTGCTTGGCTCCCTGGGGCACTGCTGAACAGCTAACGCACGCTTCTTGTCTGGGGGTTTTCCTCCTCAGCCATGAATGTCTTAAAACTTATTAAAAAAAAAAAAATCAGTAAAAGTTTTGTCCATAGGCTACTGGGGCCAGACTGCCTATCTTCGGCTGAACCTGGCTGCAGGTTAGGGCTGCAGGTTTCCAGAAGAAAGGCAAAGACTCGGACTCGGCCTATAAGTGAAGTAAACAGTGTCCAAACACCATGGCAATGAGAGCAAATTCCTACCTATCTGCTCTTATATATGTCCTCTCAAGCTTGCTGCAGCGTTACCCTGCTGCTAGGCAGCATGTGCCTTCTGCTGTGGGGTGCAACAGCATGCCTCTGCGAACGCTATCAAGGTTATTTTGCCCTCAAGCAACAATAATCTGCACGGGGCTCTGTTTGACTGTGCTCCTTACTACAAAGAACTGCAGTACTTCTATGAACAGTCCTTAAAAGATATAATCAACCTTTCTTTTTTAAAAGAATACTTCTATGACTTTCAAAGGTGCTATTATTATGTGATACTTAAAATGATTTCAAATAAAACAATTCTATAAATAAATAATTTCTGATTTTGTTGTTTTCTGTATGGTTTGAGCAGCAATTTGCACTTCTGTTTGTGTTGCTTTTCAATAAAATAGCAGAAGAAAGGGAAACTTAGAATAGAATAAAAGTAATATTGAAATAAAAATATGGACAAGAGATTTAGGGAACAGCAGTAACTGAAACTATTTTTAACTTTTACTTTAATATTTGATTACACTTCATGGCCCATCTACATTTTTGAAGGGAAAAAATGAGGGAGATTTTGCTGCAATTTCATATATTGCTTTATTATCTTACCTCAAACACTTTCACTTATAGTGCTTTGCCAATAGGCTTCTGTGTTTTTTACCACCTTGCCTTAATACGTTTGGAAAATCAGTTGGAGGCAATAAGGTACCTGAGATGCTTCAGTCTCTTCATTACTTGCATGAAGCCAGCCATTTCCCTGTGTGTTTAGCAAAGAATCACAGAAATGTTTGGGTTGGAAGGGACCTCGAAGATCCCCTATTTCCAAACCCCTGCCATGGACAGGGACACCTCCCACCAGACCAGGCTGCCCAAAGCCCCATCCAGCCTGGCCTTGAACACCTCCAGGGATGGGGCATCCACAGCTTCTCTGGGCAGCCTGTGCCAGGGCCTCACCACCCTCTGAGTGAAGGATTTCTTCCAGGGAGAAGAGCTAAGCTCGCAGGATCTCATCCCTCCCAGCATTATTGAACGGATCCAAACCCACACTCAGGCATGGACTTCAGAGAAACCCTGGAGCACGGATTGGGCCTTGTGTCACCTGCCCCACCACCTTGCTGTTAGTGCTGGCCAAGGCACTCTGGTCTCTGCATGCATCGTGGACAAGCCAGGGTGCATCTACGTCCCTCTGTTCCAGCCTTAAGCTTCTGTCATTTAGCCCCTCATATTGCGCAGAGGTATCAGCTGGCTGACTTCAAGCAGGCACATCGCATGTACACTGTCTTCAAAGTGTCCTGCACCACATCTAGGAAAGAAGGTATCGCTGAAGAAACGTGTTGCCTGATGTCACGGTGCCCCCACGCAGGGGAATCCAGAGCTGGTGATGTGAAGGCTCGCAGGAGCCAGCTCCTGAGCCCCTGCTCCTCACAGCACAAGAAACACCACTTTTGAATCCAGTGAGCCCAATTAAGCATATTCATAAGCCTTGGGAGGACTGGCAACCAATAAATCTTGCATTGACAGAGATGCAACTATCAAAAAAAAAACCAACAACTTTTGATTTTCATTTATAGGCCTATTTGCATTTTTTTAAATTAATGCACTGGGATGTAGTGGTTTCCCTCTTTCTCTGTCTCTTTGAAAACATGTTCATGTCTCTTTTTTTTTTTTAATTTAACAAAATAAAAAACAGATGGATTCAGCAAATCTAATGCTACTCAGAAAGAAGTGATGTTAAATAGGGCAGCATCAGCACCAATTACAATAATGTGTTAGTATTACTGTGTTTGCTATTAGGATGAACAATAAGTACAAGGAATAGTATTGCAATAAATGTAAAAGCCTTTCTAGAGAAACCTTTAAAGAAAATGTGATTACATGAAGTGGGCAAATGGGCATCTAAACCCCTCCATCTGGCTGTGCAATTAATTACTATGCATACCAATGTCCAAAGAGCTCCAGGTTTACATGCTGAGGCCTCATCCATAATATCCATGACTTCTCTCACTTAGATGGGTGGAGAGTTGCATGCGACATAGCAGTGCTTTCTGGCTAGGATTTGCTCATGTAGTCCAACAGGGGTTCCCAGCCTCCTCAGGGAAACAGTCTGTGGCAAGCTTCAGACATGAAGCCTGAAAGAGACTTCAGAATTACTGTAACAACCCTATTCCCACATCTAAAATGGCCAAATGGTTTCACATCTGTCTGTTGAGATCACCTGGAGGACCCTCTCCTGTGCCCACCCCTCTCCACTGCGTGGCTGCAAGAGGCAGCAGCAGCACAGAGTCAGAATCATTCAGGTTGGAAAGGACGTCTAAAATCATCTGGGCCAACCTTTAACCTAGCACTGCCAAGTCCACCATTAAGCTATGTCTGTAAGCACCACATTCCCATGTTTCTTGAAGACCTCTAGGGATGGTGACTCAACCACTTCCCTGGGCAGCCTGTTCCAATGCTTCACAACCCTTTCAGTGAAGAAGTTTTTCCTAATATCCAGCCTAAACCTCCCTTGGTGCAACTTAAGGCCATTTCCTCTTATCACTTGGTGCTTGGGAGAAGAGCCCTGATCCCCACCTCGCTACAGCCTCCTTTAAGGTAACTGTAGAGAGCAATCAGGTCTCCCCTGAGCCTCCTCTTCTCCAGACTAAACAACCCCAGTTCTCTCAGCTGCTCCTCACAGGACTTGTGTTCCAGGCCCTTCACCAGCTTCGTAGCCCTTCTCTGGACACGCTCCAGGGCCTCGATGTCCTTGTAGCGAGGGGCCCAAAACTGAACACGGTACTCAAGGTGCGGCCTCACCAGAGCAGAGTACAGGGGGACAATCACCTCCCTGCTCCTGCAGGCCATGGTATTCCTGATAGAAGCCAGGATGCTGTTGGCCTTCTTGGCCACCTGGGCACACTGCCGGATCATGTTCAAGAGAGCATCAGTCAGCACCCCAAGGTCTCTTTCCGCTGGGCAGCTTTCCAGCCACTCTCCCCCCAGCCTGTAGCGCTGCATGGGGTTGTACCCCAAGTGCAGGACCCAACACTTAGCAGCCCCCCCCACTGCCAGTGCACAGAAGGACTGTCAGCCCCAGCTAAAAGGAGGTGGAAAACGTGGGCGAGAGGTTAAGAGAGTAGGATATGAAGCGTGAAGGAGAGGTATCGCCCCTTGACTGGGTCACTGGGGAATTCACCTGGGTGTGTAGGTGGAGCCAAGGCTCTGGGGAACACAGTAAGGCTGAAGCCAGCCATCTTGTCTGTCATCTCCTGACATTTATCCCGTTGATTCCCCTAAAAACATCCCACAATGAGTTTTGGCATAAGGGGCTCTGACAGGAAAGGCTGTAAGAGTTAACACATTCTGTTTCCAGCTCTGGCAGGCTGGATCCATTTCCTACTTGTATCTCAAATGAAAACAAATTCAATCATCTCCCAGTGCTTTTGCACAAAAAAACAAGTTCCCACTCCATTTGAGAAGATAAGCAGCCTTTTGCTCTGGAGAGGCCCACGTAGAAAGCAAAAAAGTAATGGTGATTACAGAAGAGGCAGAGCAGTCCCTGCCTTCCTGAGGAAACCTGCACAAGTCTTACAATAACCATATCGCAGCTGCACGGTGCTTCAAATACAAGTCGTGACTCTCAGGTGACAATCCTTTGGATTGGGGTCCTGATCACTTAGAAATGCAGCATCACCCCAGGCCGCATTCACACAAGTGAAACAGTCGTTTTAACTAATTTTCACTGAACTTCATTAAATTTTAAACAATGTGCTCAAATGATTTTTAGCAATTGCACTGTAGTTAATTTAAGTTCTACTTTTGATATCAGCTGGGAAGTTGAAATGTATTCTCTTAAAAACAGTTTAAAATCTTTAATTTGGTGATGTTTTATAACTATTTTTTTAAATCTAAAATTAACTGCAGCTGCTTTTCTTTCAAGAGCAACATTTGGTATTTATACCAAACAATCACCATAGCAAGGAGGTACCTTTATCTATGAGCCCAAGAGAATTGTTATCAAAATAGTTCTAATAACAATGTTAGACAATTTATAAAATCCCACATACGGCAATACTTAGGTCCCCATTTTTCCCTGAAAACAAAAAGAGCTGAAAACTAATTTCTGGCTTAAGTTACAGATGAGGTTCAAAACCGTATCAATCAATCCCTCCCTCCCCTCCCTCCAAAACTCCCCGGCCAAGCTAAAACAGTGTTTGGTGCTCTCCCAGCCTCCATATTTTGAGCTGAGAACCACATGAAGGACTGCTATCTGTAGCAAAAGTGAAATGTCTCATCTACAGGTGTCTTAGGACATGCCACTGAACTCATGGGTGCTGCTATCTTCTTGCACTGATTGTCAATCTTCTGGTATATGAGCTATGTCTAATCATGTCTCAGTTTGTGTGCATCCTCCAGTTTCCCTAATTGCACCAAAAGATGCATTCCAGGAGGAAGCTGTTGAAAAGACAAGAACTCTGCAATATTACATGCAGTATAAAAACCCATGCAACTTCTCTCCTGTCTCTTCTCTGAGAAATCATCTTTTATTTCACATGTATGTTGCCAGAGGGAAGAGAGGCTGGCACCCTGATACTCATTGCCTCACACCCAAGAAACAGAGACTGAAATCTTGACTTTGAATGGGAGGTGGAGGACATGCTGACCTGCTCCCTGACCTACACCCTCCCTGATCCAGCCTCTTCTGAAGACAGGAGAGCATCCTGTCCCCAGGCTAGTGCTCTGAAACCCAGCAGTTTGACTCCTACATACCTGACACATGAATTTAAAAGGTGTTGTGGAATCTCTGCCCACTGGGCATTGCTACATGCTGGAACTCCTCCCCCTGTTCATGCAAGAACCCCTAATCTCTCCTTTCTTCTGGATGTAAACTAACAAAACATCAAGCATGACAGGAGGATTTCTCTCTACTACCATTCACTGCAATGAAAGTCTTAAAGTACCCCTATAATACCCTCAAATCCCATACTTATCCGAGCTTCCTGGGATCTGTTTCTCCTTAGCCAGCTCTGAACACCTTAAAAGCAGCATCTGTACTCATCCCACTGTCAAGCTGCACCTCATTCATTGCCCTAAAGCACCTCTTCAGCGATTCTGGACAAAAGAAATCCTACGTCATTGGATGTTTGTACCAGGGGGAGAGGATGGTTATGATGCGCAAGAATCCCTGTTGTATTTCAAATTGTGAGCAGAAAGGACGGAGCCCTTCAGGTCACCAGCAACTCCCTGGCCTCAGGGATGATTTTCCACGATGGGCACTGCAGGACAAAACCCTGGTGACCTGATGAGATAAATGCATCGTGGCCAGGGGAGGTGATTCTGCCCTCTTGGGATTCGAAAGCATTAGAAATGACTGATGAATCACAGCGCTGACCTCCAAACGGAAGCACTTGTGTAAATATGGATAAAATGGATATTGTACTTACCTATCTTTACATATATCATTAATATATCTACAGATAAACGTTGGGCGAAGACAGATGGGAAATCGTATTCAAAGCAATCAAGTTAAAGACAGCTGCAGCTGATTAAAAGAGTTTTAATTTAACTAGCACTGAGAGAGAGTCAGCCAGCACTCAGGAGTAAGAATGCAAATGAAGCGTTTGCTCGTCTGTCTGACAGGCAGCCGGGACTCCTGGCCATCCTGCCTGCGCAGCCCAGGCAGCAGGCGTTGCAGAAACCGCAGCCCTCCCGAAATACGGGCAGGTCATGACGCTAGCATCGGGATGACAGATCATTCGACTGTGGTGAAAAGATGCATAATGAAAGAGAGCAAGATTACAGCATTTTGAAATGAGAGCTTTCTGGGGTGGGGGAAGCAATGCCCAAAATGCAGACCACCTAGAGAAATACACTTATCTCTTACATTGTGTTGGAAGAGGGGCAAATATGAAGGGCATCAAGTAGCTCTAACCTACAGCATAAGTAATGTTATCCTACATCCATCGTGATTGTCCTCAGGTAGCATCAGCCTGACCAGTTTATTTTGCCTATGATAGAATCTTGTAATGACAAACTATGACAAAATTTTCAGAGACACAACAATCTAAAACTAGTTTTCAAAGAACCTATGTCAGAAGAGTTCATGTTTACTTTGAAAATACTGTATTCACCTAATTTATTTAGTTTTAAAAACGAAGTTGGTAAAGCTGTGTGGTGCAGTTAACACGCTGGAGGGAAGGGATGCCATCCAGAGGGACCTGGATAGGCCTGAGAAGTGGGCCTGTGAGAACCTCATGAGGTTCAACAAGGCCAAGAGCAAGGTCCTGCATCTAGGATGGGGCAATTCCAAGCACAAATACAGGATAGGCAGAGAATGGATTGAGAGAAGCCCTGAGGAGAAGGGCCTGGGGTTGTTGGTTATGAGAAGCTCAACATGAGCTGGCAATGTGTGCCTGCAGCCCATAAAGCCAACTGTATCCTGGGCTGCACCGAGAGCAGCGAGGCCAGCAGTTCGAGGGAGGTGATTGCCCCCCCTCTGCCTTGCTCTCATGAGACCCCACTTGGAGCACTGTGTTCAGCTCTGGGGCCCCCTGCATAAGAAAGGCATGGAGCTGTTGGAGCAAGCCCAGAGAAGGGCCACAAAGATGATCAAGGGACTGGAGCACCTCATCTATGAAGACAGGCTGAGAGAGCTGGGGGTGTTCAGCCTGGAGAAGAGAAGGGTCCAGGGAGACCTTTAGCGGCCTTCAAGTACCTAAAGGGGGCCTACAGGAAAGCTGGGGAGGGACTCTTTGTCAGGGAGTGTAGGGATAGGACGAGGGGTGATGGATTTAAACTAAAAGAGGGAAGATTTAGATGTTAGGAGGAAGCTCTTCACTCAGAGGGTGGTGAGGCACTGGCACAGGCTGCCCAGAGAAGCTGTGGATGCCCCATCCCTGGAGGTGCTCAAGGCCAGGCTGGATGGGGCTTTGGGCAGCCTGGTCTGGTGGGAGGTGTCCCTGCCCATGGCAGGGGGTTGGAAATAGGGGATCTTCGAGGTCCCTTCCAACCCAACCCATTCTATTATGCCACGCTCAAGAAAAGCAGTGGATTTCTCTTTTTTACATTCTCTTTTGAACATTCCGATCCCGAACTTGCCCCATACCGAAACCACTGTTCATCTTTAGTTCAGCAGCAATGAGGTTGGTCTCAGTATGGAAATTATTTTAATAGTAAAACACACTGGATACTTTGCATAAATACTTCAGAATGAAACGTGACTTTTACATTAAAGCAAATTATTATTTACATTTTAATATCACTGACAACATTTATTTTAAAAACTGCTCCAGAGAGGGATGAGAGGCAAGCTGTAAAGTCTGAAGGAATATGGAAAGAGCAACATAATTCATAATAGGGTACATTACCTTTGGTTTACAGAAGGAAATTGGTTTCAGAAAAAAAACACCTGTCACTACACAGACACATAGTAAGGGCAAGTTTCAGAGAATATGCTAGGCATTTGGATACCTTATGTAGCCTAGAAATTAAATGTTCATAAAGAGTGCATCAGAAAGCCCATGTAGGTCTGATTTTCCATATGGGGGACTCTATTAGGAGTTCTTCTGTTTGGACCATGTTTCTTGCTTAACATAGTTGGGAGGAAGAAGAATGAATCAAATGCGAGAAGGGGAATCAGAATTATTCTCCATTGTGCAGTCAGCCCACTCCTGGCACTATTTGGAGTACTGCAGCCTCTGTGTCCCTTGAGAGCATCTGAAAATCTTTGTTTACCCCATGATTTATTCTCCTGGGAGGTTGGAGTTGGACCTGTATTCTCCCCAGCAGTGATTAAATCCACTTACTTTTGCTACAGCTAAATCCAGTACAGATATCTTAAGTAAATGTTGTCTTTTTTTTTTTTTTTTAAATGACATTGAGCTGAAAACAAATAGAAAGCAATCAAATGAAAGGTAATTGAAATCAGCTTATCTGCCTAGACACTCAGCAAGCATGGCTAACAGAGTTCAAAACTTGCACACAAAAGATGAGAACATTTCTTACAGTGTGAAAAGCCAAGCTGGCTGGGACCTCTTCCAACAGGAATTTGTAATGAGAAAATGGTGATTTATCAAACACAACACCCATCACCTGCATACCCTATTTTTATAACAGTTTTGTTGGAAAGGTTTCTCAGGTCTATGGTAGAATTTCTATTTAAAGCCTCGAAGAGGTCCACGCACACACCGTAGTCAGGACATCCAGTGATGACTGAGAAGACAGATGTTGGGTCCCTTACTCTGTCACCATAGCTTAGGAGTCTTGGAACTGGAATGCCACCAGGAGAAGCAATTGTCCTAACTTCTGGGCTCTTACGATGTATGTTTGTAGGAATCCACCTCTGTATGGTATTTTGAGTTAAGAGTTAGTAAGAGTTATTTACTCTTAGCTTTGAACCAATGATAGATGGAAAAAATCACAGTATTTTCGACAGATGTGCATACTGAGAGGACTGAGACTAACGTTTCTAATAACAGGGTTGTTCTGTAATTTCTGAACTACTTCCTTCCTCCTCTTATAGTCACCCTTTCTAAAGCTGAACAGCCTTATAACTGCTGGTTCACTCCACTTTTAACAATCTTCTGCAATCATGCTTTAAAAAAAAACATCCAGGCAAACTGAAACAAAGAGCATATTCATAAAGAAGGCATTATCATACACATTTGTAATTCGGGAGACTCTGGCTAAATTCCCTCTTCGTTCTGATCTCAGCCCCCTGCCTAAGAAATGGGATTAACAGCACATCCTATCTCACTGAATTTTTCTGGAGACACAAACATTTATGAGCCTGATGTGACAAAACAATCACATGGGTAATGAGCTTGGAAATATCCAAGACAGACATTTGCCAGACCACTTCTGCTAGAACTCTTTGAACTAAAATCAAACAGCACCAGCCTGACATTTAAGAGAAGTCTCCCTGATATTTGAGGGAAGGACTACCCATTCCCCAGAGCCCCATGCCTCCTGGGAGGAGAGCAAGCCAAGCCAAAGCAGATGGCAGTGGCCAGGAGTCTCCCAGGGAGGAGAAGGGTGTGGGAAGTCAGAAGAGACCAGGTAGGAGGAAAAGAAAGAAGAGGGCAGAGTAGCAGGTAAAGAAATGATGACACATAGGGTCAGAGCAGAAGAGATGGGTGACAGTGGAGGCAAATGATGGTGAAAATGGAGAAAGAGGAAAGGTGTGAGCAGCTATAAAGGAAACTTTTTTGCTCAAGGCACGTGTACCTCACCTGTGAATCATAGCAGTATTGACTGACATTGACTGATGTTCATATGAACCTATCAGTCATTTCTGGAGCTGCTTAGGAAACCCAGCTGGCGACAGTTCAGGTTTTAATGCATGTTTTCTCCAAAGTTTCAGTTCATGTATTCCTTGTGTCGCATAACAACATCTGCAGCGTCTGCTCCCAGCAGCCTGAGACTTTACATTTCTCACACCATGCAAACCCACAAAGTGACAATTAACTTATCTCGTATAACACACAAAATACGTCTCCCCACAGGGTCGCTCCATGCTGTCAAATACCATTCCTTCTCAACCAGAGCCATCACTGCCCCCACCAGCATCAACAATAAATATCAGCTGTGAAGAGCATGAGAAACTGACTTATCAGTTGACTTTCCCCCACTTGCATGATAAACCATAAAGACATGAACACCCAGCCCTTCATCCCTCATCAGCTGCGTGCCTGTTAGCTTCTTCAAAACGCCACACAAACAGGGAGGCAAGAAAACAGCAACCAGTATTACAACGTGCCTTGGAGTTCACTGCTCATTGTGAAAGCCCAAATAACCGGACATAAAGGCCGAGCTGGAGACGAGGGCACTTTCTTTCTCTCCCTAACTCACTCGTACAGTATAAAAGCTTTCAAACCTTGCTTTCCCAGACATGAAAAGGAAAAAGCAGCTGCTAACACAGGCTGTTATTCTGGAGGCTGTTAATACAAATCAGGAAGAAATGCATAGGTCTCGCTGCTTCTCATGCACAATTGTTGGGATGCAGTCGAATAATTGAGCAATAAATCAAGTGAGCCAAAAGTCTAAACATCCTTCCGGCTCCCTAAGGCAACCACGCCAGCTTTCATCCTTGTGGTTAATAGCGCTTAACCCTCACCCAAATGACACGGAGGCATAATCTCCTGGTGGAAGGCAAGGGTTTTCCGAACAACTCACCCAGGTACGTGCTATGATCACTAGTTGCATATACAGGACGGGGCAGGGGGTGAGGGGACTCTTTCTTGTTTATTTTGTCAGCTTGAAAAGATTATTTACTAGAACAATAAACACAGCTCTGAAATTGCTGTATTGGACCTTTAAACTCTGGGGTTTTGTAGTAGTTTACAGTGTCTTATTGTGACTTCCAACCCACCCACCTCAACAACAATGTGGTAAGACGTGAACCAACAGCCCGAGCCGTTTCACCCATCACAGCCCTTTAGACTGCACTTCTAAACTAAGCAGCTGCAAAGCCTGTGGAAAAATCTCTGTTTACCAACAATATTTGTATTTGTTTCTTCTCAGATGCTCTCTTTGTCATTGGCTACCGACTACCTCGGTACTCCAAACTTTCAGCAAGCAGCACGTGCTGCTGTTTTTAAAGACCAGGCTTCCCCTTGCCCCAGCCCCCCGGGCTCTGCAGAAATACCGTTCAGAGATCTGTTATTAGGTTCTTGTTACTTCCACCAAGGCTGCAGAATTACGCTAATCTTTAACCACTTCACAATGAAACTAAAACTCTGATTCTTCTCCAAAAAAAACCCTGCATTTGCCTGCAGTGCTTACTGAGTCCGTGCACACTGAGAGGCAAGCAGGCCCTGGTCTTTATCCACACCAGTCTAAACACAGGCATTTTACTGATTTGGCTGCTGGGTGTTTCTGTACAGCAGGACCAAGCTAACTGGCTGCTCATTTCCAAAGGCAGGTTTTCTAAAGACAATGCAAGTCGGACTAAAACCACCTGTGTTTCTCAGAGTGACAACTTTCTTCGGGTAAACCTCTTATAAATGAAGGATGGGGAGACAAAAACAGACCACTTATACACTGTCAACTTGTGCATCACAAGGACAGCAGTGCCGAGACACACTGACTTCTGTGTAATGCTGAAGATTAGAATCATAGGATAATAGAGAATCACAGAAGGATTAGGCATGTAAGCATTAGGATGCTTATATTACGGCCAAAAGTCTTAAAATTATATGGGAGGTCACATGTTTCATTGCTGGTTTTACGACCCAGGAAAAGATGAAGGGAAAGCCTTCTTTTTTTTTTTTTTTTAATCCATTTGATACTTCTGCTGTGTGCACTGCTCGAAACCACCCATTCCACTCCCGAGCCAAGACCACAAGAAGCAGCCTGTGACTGACACAGGCCTGACCTGCGACCAGACCGCCACACAATCGCATTTATGTCATATTAGCCCCAGCTCACAGCGCAGGGTTTGTGCTGCCTTCATGACTAGTGCAGGAGGCTCCCCTCTACGTGCTTTTTGACCGTCTCTGAGCCCATGGCGCTAGGTGCCTAGGGCTGGCACTGGGAGCCCCAGAGCTCTGTTATTTGCTTCAGCATTGCTGGAAATAGCAGTCTCCACGATGGAGATGCTCACTCCCGTGTCAAACGTTTGTATGGCTGCAGCCTGCTTTGGTGCTATCCCCCTCCCTTTAGCCATCAGCCAGGGAACGTTATGGGTACGGACACATCCAGTGTGCATTTCAGGGTTTGCTCAGCCAAGCCTGGGCAGTCCCGGGTGCAGCACAAGTAGGAGGCAGATCCCACCTCCGGCTGTGAATTCTGGGTTGCAGACCTTCCTCCTGTGACGCTGACGTACTTCACACTGACCTGCTGCACCGCCTTTATTTCCTCGCTGCCAGTTTTCCCTGTTAAGCACTGTACAGCTGGGGCTGAAGGGATCCCATTAGCTGTCCGTGCTGATGGTGGGAAGGTCCCACTCGTCCCACTGTCACACAGGCTCCTGGTTCTTCTCTCCGCTGCCCTCACATCTCACAGACAGGTGCAGGAAATCTTCCTTCCTCACACGTGGCCTCGAGCAACTCCCGGTCTAGACAACCAGCTGGACTGCGGAAACTTCCAATCCAGACAAGGGTTTTTCTTCTAAATGAAATACTTCCTCTCCCATAAAATCAAGACGAGGCCCCCTCCCACTCAGCTTGTTTATTCTAGGCAATAGTTTAGGCATTGGAAACTTGTTCAGTTTCTTTCTGTCTTGCTGTTAAATGTGGAGACCTCACCTCTGCCTCAGGGGAGTCCTCAAGACGTGGATGCCTCTTTACTGGGAACACATCTTGGATTAGCATCAGCGTATTTCACCTACCTTTTGTACCCCTGTTGGATCCACATGCAGCACCCCAGAGCTTTTTGCAAGCTCTTAACACTCACGAAGGCCGTACCCATACGTGGCTGCTCCTCCGGCAGCAGATCTGGCGTGGGAGCTTCCTGGCAGCCAGACACATAAATGAGCCAGCCCGGGCAGCTGTGAGGACAGCAACCCCTGGCACGAGCCAGGGAACGGGGCCGGTGCCGAGAAGGGATGTGCCGCAGCACAGGGCAGCTTTTCTCCCCGCTTCTCACGCTGACATCTGTCTCGGGATGCTCCCTCGGCTGTTGGCGACCGCCACACACCCCGAGCAGACGCTGCAGGCTGTTCAGCCTGACAGATTTCCCCGTGGACTAGGAAAACAAATCCCTTCTTTCCCCTTGCCAAGTGACTTCTTATTTTCTTTGTTTTAAAGAATGCTTGTTCTTCCACTGAGTAAGATACCTGGTATTCGGCAGCGACGTGTTTGTTCTGGGGGAGGCAGCAAGGGCTCCGTGTGGGCTCACTACGCTCCAGCACAAATCAAATTACAAAGGATGCCTCTGCAGAAGCTGTGCACAGTGCAGCCCGTGCTTTTACATATTACTGTGTGTTTTCCAGGGAGGTTGTGTCTATTGTGGCTGCTAGGAGGTCCATCAGCTAAGGTATGAAATCAGGATTATTTTTAGAAAAATACAGGCTGCTGGAGGAGGCAGCATGCGATCAGAAATGCAAAAGCCATTCTTGGCTATGGATCTGGTCTCCTCGGGGCTTAAAGGATATGGCTGTAACAAGACCTTTTTGTGCACAAAAACAGGAAGAAATCTGGCTCAGCCTACAGACTTATTTTCCATGGCACTCTCCTCTTCTCCTTCTATGGTCCAGTTTGATACTCTGTGCAGCGAGCAGCTAATGCACTGCTCCCTTTGTTTCACAAGCCAAATCTCAAGCAATATTCATTTTTAAAACCAATTTTCATTTTTTAGGCACCACTTGGTGGTGGACATCCTAGCGGTTCTGCCTTGCTGTCTCAAAACAGCTTTTCACAAGGAAAAATTTCTCATCTGTCCTTTAATAGAGAAATCCTCCTCACCTAATTATTAAGAGTTGCATCCTGAGAGGGTCTCTGCTGTGTGATCCCGCCCACACAACCAGGAAAAAAAAATAGAGTAAGCTAGTGAGCCTGGCAATTACGCACTGCCAGTAAAAGCCTACAGTCCCTCAATCAGTTCTCAACGCCCTGGGAAGTCGTTCCCGAAAGCCCTTCTTGCTGTCCACCCGGGAGACACCAAGCCCGTAAGAAGCAGGCTTCTGCCGTACAGAGGGATAACATTTAACTTGAAAACAATGCACCAAGGCCTAGTCCCTGCTCCTAGGAAAAAGCTGAGTGGTTTATAAGCTGTGTGGCTTGTGAACTAATTTCCAACACTGAAAAACTGAATTTTCTCACTGTCAGAAAAACTACCTATTTCCACTGCACAGAGAAGTGAGGAGTACCTGAGAAGGCTGATTTGCACCAGATTTCTGTTACAAGGCTGGTTCGGGCAAACAGTTCAGACAGCCCAGCCAACTGGCTCCTAAGCCTTCCCAAATCTGAACCTGTATGGTGGCCACATGTAAAAAGATTTGGTCACTGCCTGCCCACCAGAGCTTGGAGTCCATTCCAATTTCCATCCCTCGCTATGCTACTGGTTAAGCCAGCAAAGACTCCTCTTTTCCTGGCACAAACGCGCCTTTCAAAGCTAAACTTGGACATCCTACCTAGACTACACAGGCCGAGCAGCTTCAAGAGGGACTGCTATCCCTCTCAGCAGTCTGGGATGCTACACCATTCGGATGTCCTGAATAGTAACAGACTCAAGCCTTCCTCACCAGAAAGAGACTTCAGGTGTGGAAATACGTCCCGCGGCAACTTTTTTATCTTCACTTTGAAAATCCTGTTTTCAGGCTCTTCCTGTTTGTTGGTTTGGCTCAGCAATTCAATTGCAATACGTGGAGAAAGGCAAACCCTAAGGAAAATGCAGCCCAAGCACTAAACTTGCAAGTTACAAGCCAGTACCAAATTGCAAAAAAGAAGCAAACTGGACAACAATGCAGAATCAAATGTAATGTGCTTGCTGTTTCTCTCAAATACTTTTTTTCTGCATTAGCTGAAGTTTTAGTGGCCATATATAAACTATATATAAAGGCAGAGTAATTCACTACTATGTGCTAGACAAATCCCGTTTAAGCTTAAAGCTCCTCCAAGTGTCAGGATGTGCTGAAGTCAGACAGCCTTTAGGAGGCTTTTTCAGTAGGTAAGTTAGAAAGCGGGTAAACAATACCATTTTTTATGTGAGTCTTTACAGTTCACACTGAGATGTCCCCACGGATGTCTTTAATACCAAAGGTATGAAATATTACCTGGAGCCAACTTGACAAGCATTTTTCTTCCAGAACTTAGCCTTCAAGCCCACAACTCTCAGCAACAGCCCGGAGCACGAGTCTTTAAAATTGGGAAGTGGACAGGACCTGCTGCTTTTGATTCTCTTTTAACCCTTCCTGAGCTTCTACAGCTACTTAATTCCCCTCCTTAGCATTATCAATTGATGACGATGATTATTATTATTTTATTACGTGATTATTTCTTTTTGCCTGAATGGTGGAAGGTGACGGCCATGTCGCAGTGCTACAGCAGCCCCGGTGATGTGGTGGCCATGTCACAGCAGGCAGCCACCAGCTCCTGGCACTGCCCTGGTGATGTGGTGGCCGTGTCAGTGAGCAGAACATTGGTGGTGGCCCATGTCACAACGGGGTGGGTGGCATGGTTGGCTCAGGAGGGGTGTCTCCTGGCCATCAGGGACACATGAAACAGACGGACCCAGAGGGGGGATGTGACCAGACCAGGTCCTCCATCGCTCAACCAGAGAGTGGTGCAGCTTTCTACAAAGACATTGCTGGGCTGCGCACATCCCATTCGTGCTACTCTGTGAGTTGCTTACACAGCTTTTTGCAGTTAGCTTTATTTTTTACTAACGTAAACAGTATTATGAACAAACAGTATTATGATAACTTCTACCTGCAGAAGTAGAAGTGGAACTTGAGGTATATTTACCTGACTTCAACAAATCTTGAAGATTGCACTTTAAGAAGAATCCAGGGGAAATATCTTGGTATAAATTATGTGTTCTCCTTCCTGGCAACACCTGAAAATAGATCTCTGAGGGGGAGTGAAAACTGGGGTGTCTCATAAAGATGTAGCCTCCAGACTTTTGTTAGTTCCGTCTTTCATTCTGGTTTTAACCTACACAGTCCTGGGTTTACCCTAACTACATTTTCCAATCCCTTATCTAAAATTAAAACTGCTGTTACCCAACCATATGTATGGCTTCTGTGCGCTGCATGGCAGTTTTTAAGGAAAGCCTGTCACACATCCACTATAGTCTCTGATCTCACAGAAACCTTCTGGGAGATGTCACTTGGGACAACAGTAATTGCTATATTCATTTAGTTTAGAAAGGGTAGCAAGAAGAAAAAAAGTCAGTAACAGCATTTCCCTACCTCTGGTCCCCATGATCAAACCAGTAGCAAGTGTGGGGCAAATCCTGCGTCTGGTTTGTTCACTTCCCTTGCAAGCTGGGTCCTGGAGAACATAGTGGGCAAGCAGAGGGCACGTGAAGCTTGGTGGGCAGTGGGCCCACGGGCAGCAGGAATACCAGGTGCTCAGGTAATGACCCACAGCTTGGTAGCGCCTGAACGTGTCAGGTCACCCAGCACAGAGCAGCCCAAACCTAGGGCTGAGAATAGGATTGCTGTGTTCACGTACTGACAACGCCCTTACCTCATCTGTTAAGCCACATCTCTACCATTTCCCCACAACAAATGCCTAGATGGAAAATTTCAGTAAGTTAGATTAGATGGTGGTTTTTTTCTGCCTGCTTGAAGAAGACATACAAGAGTATACAGCAAGCATTAAATCAAGAGGTCTCCTTGCTTTTAGACCTTGTGTATTCTCTGCACTGTCTGTAGAGCTGTGTTCACTCGTCCTTGCGTTGCTCATGACTTTTATAAACAATTTGGTTTACGACGGAACGATGCAAAGAGCTGATAAGTTGCCACTTTACCATTAACTTCTGATTTTGTGAAGGTTACTTTTGACTCCCATCGTTCCTGTACACAGAGATCCTCTCGCATTATCTGAAGTACTGCACGCTCCCTGCGTGTCCCTTTGCTTTGCCCTTTGGCAGGCGAGATGCCCTAAAATAATCTGACGGACGGAAACACAATTGCTTTTACAGGCACAATACTTCATTATATATTTGTTTTGAAAACAGTTTCCAGAGCCTACAGTATGTCAGCAAAAGCCAAAGAAAGAATGTTGATGGTGTTGCAAGGTCAGCCTCTCAGAGACTGTAGGCAGCAGTGCTGGCATGCCACCAAGTTATCACCATGGCAAACATGGCAGCTCGCAGGCAGTGATTCAGCTGCTCTGACAATACCCAGGCTCCGGCTGAATGTGAAGATGAGTTACTCATACTCCCTCACACACGCATGCAAGCACACTGCCTTGGGAGTTTCTTAATGTCTGTTTGTGTTGTTTCAAATGGGCACAGGGTTTAAGAAGGGATAAAAGCAGCACGCTTAGGGCTGACGAACCACAGAGAAAGCTCCTTCTCCTCAAATGCATATGCTGTGCACATATATCCACATGCCTATACAGACACGCATATGCAAATATACACCTCCTGCAGACTGTATTACAAACAAGCTTGTCCTTAGCAGTAGAAATTGTGAAACCTGATTCTCAAAAGACTTCCTTCCTTTGTATGTAATTCCCAGCTTCCGCTCCCTGTAATTGCTTTTAATGCACCTTGCAAATATCCCTGTATTGCTTATAGGCCATGCATAAAGTGCAAGCCCTCCATCTGGCTGGGTTTTGGGAAGGCTGCAGAGCTGCTCTGTAATGTACAAATTTCACTGGAGTTTTTTTTTTTTAATTGGGATGTTTCATTATGAATTCATGACTTTTGTTTAATTTTGTGGGTCTAGGAGGACAATTTAAAATAAACAGGAACGAAAAGCTGGCTTGAGATAAACTACCTCCAACAAACACTTGAGGGTTGTTAGGAGACAATGCCTGTAGCTAGCTCTGAAAAGTCTTTTTCCAGGCTAAAGCAAGCTATAAACTTTGCTTTGCTATACAAGGTGCTTTGTTCCCAGTTTTGATACATAAAAAAAGAGCTTTTGTATCTGGGTGTGCACTGAAGCCATGCCCTCACTCCATGTTAGGGCAAGAACTGCGTGCACATCAGCTCCCTCGTCTGCCTGCCTTGGCCTGCGCCCAGCAGCCTGTAGCTTTTCCAGAGGAAGGGAAACCAGGCGTGGGGAGCTCCTGCGCATCCTAACTTGGCCCCCGCTACCACCCTGTGGGGAAGGGGAACTCCAGCCTCGATTTACATCCTCCTCCAGGGGAAATAAACCAGCATTTCTGCATGAGTAGGTTCTTCCCCACAAAAGGTACAGCGGGGGTGGCAGCTCACCTGTAGGGTGGTGCATGAAGAAGGGCCAGGACCGGGACTTGCAGTGTGGTGGGCAAGCCTACACCAGTAAGGCACACAGGCCGCAGAGGAGGCTGTGCTGGTTTTTGTCCAGAGAAGTTTTCCCAAGTAAGGATTTCTTGCTTTGAAGCAGAATTGTGAACTGACTAGGCAGTCCCTGGGGAGTGTAGGTCCACCCCCCCCTCAAGCTCTGCAGTGGGTACACAGCCTGAAGGATGCAGAAACCTGGCTGCTTAGAAAACAGTAGCACTAATAGGGATTTCCTAGAAGTCTCTAATGGGCAGTTCAGGAAGTCTACTCATTTTCTTAAGAAGAACTCAAAACATCAAAAAATACAGTAAGTCTTTTGAAACACAAGGTTTTCTTTCTGGAAGGACTTGGGTCTTTGGATGCTTCAGAGCTCTCGAGAGACTGGACCAAATCACAGTCTGATGATGATAAGCATCTACAAGTATCTATTCAACCAACCAGATATCAAAAGCTGAAATTTGGCACTTCTGCACCAACAGTTTTGTGTGGTTCACTGTACATCCTTCGCAGTCAGAGGTCACTCAGCCGTGCCTTGGCTGCCTTACTCATTCTTTACCCTTTGGTGGTTTTGGTGCTTGGGAACGGAACAGGCTGGAGACAAGCACTTGGCAGCCAGGCACAGCGTGGGCCTGCCTGCCTCACCACGCCATGCCTTCATCCCATCCTCCTCAGGACACCTCCCCGGCCAGGCCTGCACCTCCCCATGCTGGTCCCCCAGCAGCAGGCGCAGGCAGGTCTGGGTTTGGACAGGCACAGCGACCACACGAGGAGAGGGGGGAAGCCAAGCCCGCTTCCACGCTGGGCTGTTTTTCCAGAGGAGAGCTTATTACTTTTTTCCCTTTCAAAAAGACACTCGTTGAGAGAGTATTAGTGGGAAATGAAAGGCAGGAGCTGTGTTCCAGTGTGTGTGATCACGCATGATTATAGAGAGGAAAGATAAAGTTACTTTCACCGAGCACAAGGGCCGCTGTCAGAGCTGGAGGAAATGGGGACTCATTAGCCCATTAGGGGACTACATAAAAGGCCCAAGAGAAGTAAGGCCGGCAGTGTTTTCGAAACGAGAACGCACATATGGATGCAGGAGTCTAATTTTAATCATCCACGTACGAAATCCTTGGCCCAGCTCCCAATCTCTTCTGAGCAGAGCACTCGTGCAGGATTCCCTTTCTTGGCAGGTGTGCGGCCTGCTCCCGCTCCTCCTCTGCAGGGCCGAGCAAACACTCCAGCTCCTTCTCCAGGGCACAGCAGATACCCGGAGCAGAGGCTAGCCGTGCACCAGAGTAGCCCTGGTCCCTCTCTGGCAGAGAAAATGAGCCTTGACCAGCAGCCCCTGCTGGAACCTCCATGGATTTGTCTCCCGCCACCACCCCTGCTCCTCAGGCCGGTGGCAGGCCTGGGGGAAGCTGCCTTCATAGGCTTCCCAGGGAAGTGGTTGAGTCACCATCCCTGGAGGTCTTTGAAAGACGTTTAGATGTAGAGCTTAGTGATATGGTTTAGTGGAGGACTTGTTAGTGTTAGGTCAGAGGTTGGACTCGGTGATCTTGGAGGTCTCTTCCAACCTAGATGATTCTGTGATTCCGTGATTTCTGTGATTCTCCTGTTACCCTCAAAACAAACACAGCCCGTGCCATAACTAGGGGAAAAGATATTACAGATAACTAGGAATTACACTGCCCAGATGCAGAGTTTCTCCTTCTGTTAGCATTAGGAATCAGCCTGAAGATCGGTAGAAATGTGTTTTCTAAAAATTAATAATCGCTGACTTCCTGCTTTATTTTTACCACACGCTTAGCAGGTTGTCTTACCCACTCAGCAAGATCACAGCTCTCATTTCATTGCTGCTGGCACTGTGCTGCTACTTTACAGATAAGCAAAGTGAGGAAAATAAAAGCAGTCTCGCAGGAAGGTTAAAGATGCATCAGAAGCGCTTGTTGACCCACGAGTGTGACTATTGACCAGCAACATCTTGCAAGCCCATTCATTACCCAACTGCTGGGAAATGAAGTATAATAAATAATTCATTGATTTTCAGTAACCTAAAGAACGAGTGATGGTACCGAGCTTCAGAGAACAAGGAAGAGAGAAGAGGGAGGACTTTTTCAGCACTAACTACAAATTAATAGTTTATCCCATCTCTGCTTAGAAATCTAATGCCCAGTCACAGCAATACTATTAAAATCCTGGACACAAAATATTCCTTTAGAAAAATTTAAGTAAACAAACTATATATAACTTAACGGGAGCCAAAATCAAAGCAAATGGCACCACAAGCAACTCTGCAATAAAAATTCGAAAATGCTTATGACTTCCTGAGAGCAAAATGCAGCCGGCCATATACTGTGAATCGCAAATCGCTGCCAGCAGCAGAAAGTATTTTAACACTCTGCTGCTTTTGGAGTTTGGAATCAGTTCTACTTAAGATTTTACAGCAAAAAACAATTTCAATAATACCTCTTTGTGAAAATAAATTTTCAGAGGTAGGCAAGACTTGAGTTAACTAGTTCCAAGACTGCAGATCCTGCCTTAGTGAGAACATTTTCAGAGATGAGACATAAAGGAACATTAAATAACTCTTCCCTTGCAAGCTAAAAATAAAACACGTGAATGCCTGTTTCCCTTCAAGATGCTAAAACAAGCCTTCCAACAGTTACTTGAGGCAGGGTTTCAGTGGTTCATGCTACAACACATCATTCCCTCTCATTTATTTTCTGTCCTTGGCAACTGTTACAGAAAGTGCAAAAAAAGACTGGCCTGGGTACTGGTCCCCTGTGGAAAAACATGATACCTTCGGGCACTGGGACAGGCTCCCCAGGGCAGTGCTCACGGCACCGAGCCTGCCGGAGTTCAAGAAGTGTTTAGACAATGCTCCCAGACACATGGTCTGATATTGGGGTGGTCCTGTGTGGAGCCAGGTGTTGGACTCCGTGATCCTTGAGGGTCCCCTCCAACTCGGGATATTCTACAGTTCCATGATGCTCTGATTCTTAACTCTACAAATAACTAGCCGTGCTGTTGCTCAGCGCCGTGAGCCCCATGGGGACACACCTGGCTCCCAGGGGTGCTCGGGGAGCTGACGGGGCAGGTGGCAGGTTCTGAGGAGGTGGAGGCGGTGCAGTTCCTGTGCTCTGGGGAGACGGACCCCCTGCCCTTCCTGATGCACAAGCACGGCGGCGAGAAGCCTTCTGTGGTTGGATGCCAGTCAGAGATTATTTTGATAGATTGCCTATTTTGTCTTTTAAAAGTATTCTGTGAAGGAAAAAGGCTAAATTACAAAAAACTCTTATCTGTATTTTTCAAAGATGTCACATTTTTTAAGTTAACCAGTTAATTCGGCTTTTCACTCTGAATATGCAGCTAACCTGGCCCATTTCACCCCTAAGACCGAGTATGTAAGCACATATAAAGCTGTGCCAGAAACCTAAATCTAACAGCCTTTGTACTAGCCTATAAGTAATCCTTTAAAAGTGATGTTAAAAATGAGCAAAGAAGTGATTTTCATTTCCAATTGGGTAAGACTTAAAGAAGGCATTTTATTAGACCTTGATGCCAAGCTTTGCTATATAACAGTAACTACAACAATAGCAGTAGTAGCAATAATAATAGTATTATTAATAATAATAATAATATAATAAATCTTTGGGTTTACTTGCCATAACTTAACAACTCTATGCAAATAAGAGTACAGAATATCCACCTCTTCTCTATTCTCAGTAATTACTTTGTAGCTAACCTTTGGCTCTTCTCCGGCGTATCAGAAAAAATAAGATTTTCATCACCTATAAAAGGAGTTTTCTATGAGGAATTTCCTCATTGACAACTTTTATTATAGAGCAATAGGGAGTAATATTTCTACCAATTACACACTTAGTCATTGTATATCTATTTTCCCCATTGAGACGTAACAAAGAATGGGATCTGCAGATGAATACTTGTTGTGTTGTCTTGCAAAATGTATAAGGGTCCAAGCATTGAGGTGTGCGTGAATGTGGGCAACTAGTAAATATCTTCTAGTCTGAGGAATCTGAGGAAGAAATAATATTTTCAACAAATGCATCTTTGGTAGGCAGAGTTAATTACCTGGACAGAGTAAAGCATGTACCTAAGTGTTTACAAGACCATTGTGAAGAAAAAGAGAAAAATGAAATAACTTACAACGCTATGGGTACCCATAATGTTACAGGAACAGAGACAAACAAATTGCACTACTTTAAAAAATAAAAAATTCCCCTGGTAGTTTTCAGGATAGTCCCATGACCTTCACAGGAAACTAGATTTCTCTCCAAATTATATAACTTCTAGTCATTAGTACATCCAGTGGTGTCCCATCTGGGGCTAAATGTACACTGGAAATGGAATGAAATGATGAAGAAGTCTAAGAATCAATTGAGCTTCACCAAAAGCCTAAATGCAGTTCATTGCCCCAAAACATTTATTCTTCAAGGGTTAATTAACTACTTTCTTAAAGAATATGAAGTTCTTTATAAAAAAAGACATTCCCAGACCTCCAAAACAATTAACTTGTACGATTCTGTTGGGGATAGAAGCAGAAATAACATTTCCTATCACAGTGAAGATCTCAATGAGAAGAATATCTACACGTTTTTCCAGTCTCAGCTCTTATTCTTTGGGGGGAAGGGTCCCCACACATTTGGCCTTAAAACAATTAGGCATATTAGGTAATGATCACGATGCTGTTACAAATGAAATGCTAAAGATACCAACAGGGTAGGTGGTCAAAAACTTCATGACATGACAAAAGCAAAAAGCAACTACATTAGTTGAACATGTTATTAATGATGGTCAGCCAGATGCAATTGTGGACGAGTTTCTTAGTGTCTAGCAAAGCCTGACAATCACATGTAGGTAATTCAGCCTTCCAGAAAAAAGCAGCCCATGAAATTCACCAGTGTCTCTCAGGTTCAATACACTGGAGCAGAACAGGTGCGACCTGGTGAGTTGGTTACTAGCTGCGGTCATCAGAGACAAAACTTAGCAAGATAATCCCTTCTACCGAAGGGCATCAGGTACAACAGGAAAACCAGACTCTTCCCTCTAGACCTTCTATTTAAAACAAACAAACAAGGGCCAGAAATAACATTCCAGAGGAAATGTCTTTTTTTCTTTCTAAACTTTCCTTTTTTTTTTTTTTTTTAAAGAAAGCAGAAGGTGCTGCGTCATTTCCTAGGATACAAAAGGATCCTACAGTGAATATGACTTGTTAAAATCACCCTCTGAGGTGGGCTGTTGAGTGATGTCCAGGTCTCCCACTACCAGTTAACCCACATGGCCACACACCGTGGTCTGGGAACGCAGATCCAAGGTTTCCTACGGAGACAACTCTGCCATGCAAGTCTGGAGTGGGTCCAAAGAGGGATACTGATTTTTAATCAACCTTCCTGGCACGTATAAACAATGGAAAAACGGAGTCATCCAACCTTGGTAGTTAGTGTTCAGGTGGCATCTATCGGGAGAACTGGAGCAGTCTCATGAAGACAGCAGTGAATCATAGAGGGGCTTGAGGCTGGAAGGGCCCTCCGGAGGCCCTCTGCTCCCACTCCCTGCTCAAACAGGGCCACCTAGAGCTGCTTGCCCCGGACCATGGGTGTCCTAACCAGGAACTGCTCAGCTCTTTCTAGCATGATAGTTAATACTACATCTAAAAAGTGATTTCGGGGCAAACTTTAAAAGCAGGGAATTTATAAATGCTAGGACAAATGCCAATATATAAAGATACAGAAGAGCATAACTGAACTAAAGAGTTTAGATTTTAGTAAAACTGTTTGACAGTGCTGTATAGTTCTGCTATGTGGATATGCATGAATGCAACAAAAATCTGAAACATGAACACTGTTTAAAAAAATATGTTGTTATTGAAGTTAAAAAAAACTGTTGAACCACAAAGAACCCAGGAACCAGGGCAGTCTATTTAGAGCATTAACCACATTTTGTTTACTGCTTGGGATGAATTCATCATGCAAACGGTCCAAAGTGAGATGCTGGCAGGCTCCGAACGTACTCTGAAACGCGGAGGCCAGATACATTCTACATCCATATTAGGCTGTGGATCAAGTCCCGAGCTGGTTTCAACCCTTCTGCTTTGCCTGCGACTTGAAAAATCCAGAGATGGCATTTGACGTGCAGCATCACCGCTATCAAAACATCTCAGAAGGCATTTGATTGCACTATACTACTACCAGCTATAGGAGCATGAAACTATGAACACTAAACTGGAAGCAAAAGCTCCCATATTAAAAGACTCAAGGAGGACACGGGGAGGGACTCTTGTCTCTAAGGAAAATGAAAATGTCTGCAAATTAAACAAGAAAATTTAGACCAAAGCTTAAGTCTAATATATACGTCAAATCAAATTTTTGATTTATACTACGGAAACTACAGGACTAGCCTGCTTACTCAGCACACAATATATTTCTAAGAAAAGAAATAAATCCACCTCCCTAAAAATGTCACCATGTTTACTGTTATTATTAGACTGCAGAGTGTTCATCAGTTTCAGCTGGCCTACGCAGAAGTGTTTTTTTTTCCTTATGTCTCCAGATAGTGTGAATAACCTTAGTGAATCAGGTAGAAATAGCAAGATGGGTGGTTCTACCACATTTAGGCTTTCCCATGATGGTATTGTTATTATTATGATACTTCAGTGCAGCTACATTATCAAGTTGGGCAACTAGTAAACACTTAGATCTTCACGTACCAGGTAGAAGTGGATAGATGCAAACTTTGTGCACTTAATTTTAAGAGTTTCTGTGGAATGAATTATCTGCTGAGTATTGTGCCCATGAACAAAGTTTTCTTTAAAGCCATGACTTGGGAAAACCTTCTTCTGTGAAGGAATCAGAGCTGTGTAATACCAGTCCTGCAGTTGACCTCCTGACTCGGATTGCTCTCATACCTACATACAAGAGCATCCCGATACAACTTGAATCAATTTGGAGGGAAGCTGACACTCCCTGGAAGCTCAGCGTAATTATGAAATCAAATTTTTCCATCCTAATTGATTATGTATTTGCACATGTGCACCATCTTACAACAAAGTACTGTCACCATGTAAGGTGCGCTGAGGTTATCAATGCAAATACTTCTTTGTCAAAAACAGAAAATAAGATCCCAGATATAAAGAATTAGGAAAAAAAAAAAAAAGAACACCAGAAATCAGTGCATGGTTTACTCCTCTTTCCAAAGGGGTCTTCATCTGACAGAGCAGAAATTAGGAAGCAAACACCTGTTAAAATGGGTCTTACCACGATGTAACACCTTTACAAGAAAAAGCAAAGAATAAGAATCAGCAGCAATATACACGTTGGGTTTTAGCTAAGAAATAATGCCCTGAGAACAGAATACACGGGGCTGTCTGAAAAATGTTTCAGGCAGGCTAAAAACAACCAGGGCATCAGTGATGCACGGCAGCACACTGACTACAGCGCAAGGCCCAGCAGACAAACTTTTCTGTATCCAACGTTGAGATTTCCCCACAAATATTTTCATTGATTTTGAAAGCAAATGTGTGATGTCTCTTGAACAACCCTGCTGCTAGCAAGACTCTGCCCAACAAAAGACAAGCAGCCGAGCCGGGCTCTGGCACTTCCCAGGGAAGACTGGGTCCAACTGAACTCGGGAGCTGCGAGGGAGGCAGCTTGCCCAGAGCTATTGAATAATCTGTTACAGCCTGCAACAGGGTTCATAACAGATGTCGTCAAACACGCTGGCGAGTGACAGGAACCAAATCCCAGCTTTTTCTTTGTTTGGTTCTACCTCCCTGATAAGACCATGCCTGTACCAGTAAGTGAAACTGGGTGAGGGAATGCTCTTGGGACCTGGAGCTGCTGCCTACACCACTGAAGCATTACAGCAGCCTCTGGAGCATTTTTAGGTCCTAAACAACTGTCTTTCTTCCAGAGAGCTGCTGGGCACAGTTTGGGAGTTTGCACAGGCCAGAGACATCTCTAACAGGCTGCTTGCTTGTGGGCACCCACACGTGCCAGAGGCATCTCTGCGGCATGTGCCCTAGAACAGACATAGCCTCAGGGCCCCGGTTGGTGAGCTGTTAAAAACAGTGAGCTCTTTACTCTTCGGCTAGATATGTTTATCTGGATGCCAGAGCTCTTTTCAAAATGATGCTAAACTAACACACTGCAGAGAAAAGGTCACGTTTCAAAATCAGCCTTTTCCCTTCCAAGTGATAATAATAACGGTAATAATAATAAATTCCAAACCAGCTGATTTATCTGAAAGATTTGCCACTTCCCTTGCACTCTTGAATGCATGCCCTCCATAACCAGAAGTGAGACACCTGGCAGAGGTTGCCTAGACCTAAAATTACTTTGATATGGATCATATCCTTTAAACTCGCTGTTTCCGTGCTAATTCTTTAAAAATGAAATGCACTCTAAGATGCTCTCAGCAGCCAGAATCTGACTCCATCAGGGCAAACTGACCAACTTGTCTAACAATGACCATATGCTGGGAACAAGAAACAAAGCACATCCCTGCCCAAGGAACTGTCATCCTCTGGGATATGCACAAAAAAAAACCAAAACTCTTTGGCAAGAGTAGGCAATGGGTAAACTGAACACCTAAAAAAGCTGTTGTGCCTCACAAAAGGTGCTTCAGTTTTAAAGGTTTCCCTAAGAACCAGTATTTTAAGTTCAAGTATTCTAAACTCCAGATCGAGGTTATTACATGAACGCAGGTGATACTGAGGCAGGAAAAATCCAGAGTATGAGAACAAGATCGCTCCAAACAACTAGCTTGTGTTCCCGAGTGTAGAAGGACTGACAGGGCCAAACCCTTCTAGCTAGGAAGAAAAACCTTAAACAAGATCACATTTTTCACAGCAG